>NC_091847.1:38938898-39254731 GCF_037783145.1 Equus przewalskii
TCACCTCATTGAAGGTGGGCTATGGAATCAGTTCTTTGAGAAGGTGCAGCCTTTCTGCATTTGCACTGAGTCCACTGGACTTATCTATGTATTTCATATTTTATCTCATTCCAAAGGTATTTGAAACATCGTTAAAAAATACAAAACCAACAATGGAGTGAGGAAATTAGGGCAAAGGGAAGATAAAGATTAGAAAAATAAGATGAAGCCACAGTTAAAACAGTATACAAAATGTGTGTTGTTAACATTTCATGCATTTGCTAAAAGTAGGGAGCCCCTTTGGCTATGTGTGTCCTAGTCGCCATCGAGAGAGACCATTGTATGATGAGGCAAACACTGTCCTTAGTCTCTCTCTAAATTACAAAATCAGGCTCCTAGGGCTCTATCTTCCATTGCTAAATGGGATGTAAATGGATGGAAAAGCTCCGTAGCCAAAAGTAATTCTCCAAGGGGCCAATTCTGACACTCCAGTTTGGCTCAAGGATGATGTTTAGCATATTTAAATGGATGGCTCAATTTCAGGTCCTCCAAGCAGGCAGCATGCCATGATGACTATTTCTGTCTACAGAGCCTTTTAGAGTCACGGGTGGCAGTGGGTGCTGAGGTGTGAGGTGTCCTGTGTTGCAGGTCACTGTGCAGGTGCAGTGTGCATGCCTTAGTAGCATGAATGACCCTCAGGGGATAACTGCGGTATGTACAGCTCGTCTCAGGAGAATCTCAGCACAGGTGCCTCGAATGGAAATATGCCCCTTAAACCTCTTGCCTCCCATGGGCTAAGCAACAAACCTTAAATTTGATTTATTCTTTTTCTCCTTGCAGTTTCATCAATGGGATATTCTTCCCATCTTAATCTAGTTTAGCTATCATTGGATGGGCTGACAGTAAAAGGGCCCAGCAGCCCGCAGTGAGGGAGTCCATCTTCTCACCGTGGGATTTCTCCTGCTCACCTGTCTTCCCAAGGGCAGGGGTGGCCAACACAGTGTTCTTACTCAGGTTTTTATTTTTTTACTGACTGTGGAGTTAAATAATGCTCATTTTAGATAATTTGTAAAGTCCAAGAAAGTATAAAGAAAAAAATCCATAATTCTACATTCAGAGATAACCACTTTATTTCTAAGTCAGATTTATTGAAGTGTAACTTACTTACAGTAAAATTCACCCTTTGTAGCATGCAGTTTTATGATCTTTTATAGTTTGGGTACATAGTTGTATAACCCGCACTACAATTGACATATAGAACATTTCTATTAACCCCCAAAAAGAGGCAACCACTTTTAAAAATTTGCTACGTTTCATTCTCTTCAATTTTTTTTTTTTTTAATTTTAGTTTGAGGTAAATCCCTCTGGCTAACTTTTTATCTCGTTTCTAAAGTTCCACTTCAATATGGAAACTTTTAATGGCTCCGACTCGCCTGAGGAATTCCTAAGGGGACAGATAGCTTGGGGTTGGCCCCAAGGGCTGCCATTTTAGCAGTGGTTAGAGATCACTGCCGCCTTCCAGTGTCAAGCTGCTCTCTGTGTATGGAAGACGTGGCCAGGGAAAATACTGCAAGGCGAATTCAGCCTTCAAGTGTACAAGGTATGGCCTGTGCTGCACATTTCATGCAAGTAGAGAAATTACACTAGGGGTTCAGCTTGTTGGGTGACAAAACTGTGGAAGGAGAAGAAAATAGAGTTCAAAGTGAAGAGCCAATGAATGAAAATATGATCATCTTCAAGAAATTATCTCAGAAATTTTATAGTACAGAATTTCAAAACTATTCCTGATAGCAGACTGGGAATCTTACCATTGCCCAGAAACAGAAACTTTGCTTCTCAGTTACTTCTGGATTAGTTGTAGATGATAAAAGAGAAAGTTTATTACTTTGAGATACATAAATTGGTTCCACAGATTTTATCTTATAAATCAAAGCTTGTCTGCTCATTAAGATGAAGTGTAAAATTTTCATTTATATTGAAGTCAAAAAGAGATACTTAAACAGTGAACCTTTTAATAATTGTAGACACACTAATGGCAACTTTAGGAACTAAAGCACAGTTTAAAATTTTCCTTTTGATTTCTTGTACATTGTTTTAAAATTTGTTTTTGCCGTTTGGAAGCAGTTGGTCCCTTCACTCTGTCCTTTAATTGGCCACTGCTGGTGGTAGGAAGTTACTCTAGACCCAGAGAAAAATCCTGACCATGTCAACTGAATGAGGGGGAAAATGAGTGGCAATGTTGAAATTAAATAACTTCACACTAAGATTATCTCTCCCTTTTCAGCTAGTTTAAAGCCCTGCTAAAATAGAATTCTTTATGGTTTCAAAAAGGTCATATAATCTTGACAAATAGTCTTCTTATCACCACTTAAGAAAAGAACTGTATTATTTTTTAATGAAAAGATTTGATTCCCCACTGCCATTCAGATATTCTTTTACACTTCATAGGGTCATCTGCTCATGCCCATCAGGCTTCCACTGATACTATTAAAAACTCTGAAAATGTTTTAGGGCTGACAGTAGCAGAAAAGCCTTCTTCATGGTTCAGGTCTTTTCTTCAGCGAGTATTTTTAAGTCATTGTGAAATAAACCTGCTCAAATGATAACATTCTTTAAAAATGAAGAGTCTTTGAAAAGATTGAATGTTTGTGCCTTGACAGTTCATTACTTATTTAATGTACCACTTCAGGAAGATGCTTGATAAAATTTTGTCCCTTTGACCTTCACTGCTCTCACCAACCAAAAACTTGAGTTTTTTTTCATGAGTTTTATTATTTCACACTATAAAATTCATACTTTTAAAATGTACAATTCAGTATTTTTTAGTATATACACCATCACCACTATTTAATTATGGAATATCTTCATCACCCCACAAAGAAACCATCTACCCATTAGTACTCCTTTCCATTCTTCCCTCCCCCCAGCTCCTGGGAACCACTAGTCTACTTTCTGTCTCTATGGATTTGCCTGTTCTGGACGTTTCCTATATATGGTGTCATACAATATATAGCCTTTTGTATCTGGCTTCTTCCACTTAGCACGATGTTTTCAAGGTTTATCCTTGTTGCAGCATGTGTTAGTACTTCATCTCTTTTTATTTCCAAATAATATTCCATTGTGTGGGTGTACCACATTTTGTTTATTCTTTCATCAGCTAATGGACATTTGAGTTGTTGCCCCTTTTTGGCTACTGTGAGTAATGCTACCACATCTCAGGTTTTAAGAGAGGAAAATCCCAGGGGTTTTGCTCCAGGCATTCTTAATTTGGGGGCTAAGGAGAGGCACAGGGAGTGGTGGCGATTGCCCTTAGCCTCTCCATTCGTGCTCCTCCTCCCTGGCAAGGGCTTGCCTCCTTCTCTCTCTCCTTTGCTTCTGTAATGGTAAATCCTTGTATATTGCTGAGCTGGTTGTCTGTGCTGAGTTACTTTTAAGTGCATAGAAGGAAAAGCTGTTTGGGAATCCTCTGATGTTCACCAGAATATACTTCACCAAATTTCCTTTTTTATATTGTATTTGGTCACTAGTGACTCTCTTAATGGTCAAACAAATAAAAGTTCTCTGACTTCTTTTCTAGTTCAGGCTAAATGAAGAATAAACTATTTGATATTTGAATGTAATTATCAGAAGCTCTCTTTGGGATTTCTGCAGCGAGTATTTATTAAATGGATGCTCTTATGAGCAAGTTTAGTAACACTGAATTTTTATGATGCAACTCCTGTTGTAAACACAGTGAAGAGTACCGCATCCAAAAGATACAAATGAATCTGTGGCTGACCTGCAGCTCTACAGAAGTCATTTATCTGGAGCAGTTGGCTCAAGCACAGTTCTTCCAGAAGGCATTTTAATTACTACTTCTCATTGCCATTCCAGTCATGAGCCAATTTCATCTGGCACATACAAATCCAAGTGGCAACTATCTGTACACATTTGAATTAGACTTATGTAAACTAAGTCTTCTGTGGGGCAAGTGCACCCAAGGTAATTCAACCAGTATTCCATTAAGCTAACCCATTTTAACCTAAAAATGTGACCATGTCGAATTGGATATTAAGCCAAGTAGTTTTCATAAGTAATAGAATCTTATAAGGATCTAGAACATTATACAACAAAGTGTTTTAATCATAGTGAATATTTCAAAATGAATTACCTATTTCTTAAATTGAGCATTTTAAGGTGTTTTGGTTAGAAAGAACCACAAAAAGAGATCAATTTTATAGTCAGCATCAAAGTTTCAAGTTAAGATTATTTTAATACATTTGGTTAAATATGGAGGCAGCCCAGCTGTATTAATTTTCCTAATTAATGAAGAGGAAAATACTTTCTAAAATTTAGAGACCCATGTATCTAAAATGTATGTACCATGTCGTTATTTAATTATCTTTTAAAGAACTGCTTTAATTAAAATATTATTTAATTTTCTGTAATTTTTCATAGTTCATATTTTATAATTACTATTCTTAAAATATGTAACAGTGATGAATTATTGAATCAATACAAGTATATTACTAGCGCCCACTCTTAGTCATTAGGTTTTTTTAACCATGTGTGTATATTGATAAATTATCGAAGAAGTTAAATAGGCCATATAGAATATTTCAAGATGCTTTTTGGAATACTTTACCTTTACTGCTTTATGGAGATTAATAATCACTTTAATCCTATATTTTCTTATTACTATCATTTTGTATTTTTTAATCTTTATCTTGAGAAATGTTAAAAACAATAAAAAGTACAGAGAATAACAAAGATTCAAGTACTCACCTTCCAGAATTGGAAATTATTGATAATTCATCATATTGGCTTCTTTTTTATACAAAAAATATATTAAACATAAAATTCAAGCCCCCTTTACCCCATTCTCCCTTCCCAATAACTAGCAACAAATATATAGTTTTCCAGTTTACTTTGTGTATTTTTATATCATGTTTGTAACAACATATACATCCATGGCCTGTATTTTATGTTGCCTTTTTAACATAAACAAATGGTATAATCTGTGTATCATTGTGCTCCTTGATTTTTCTACTCAGCATCTGAGATCTATCTATGTTGATATGTGTAGATCTAGTTTATTTCTTTGACTGCTGTTATATATTTATATCATAGAATATTAAAAGGTCCATTTCCCTATTGACAAACATTTAAGTTCCACTTTTAAATATTTTAAGTAATTTAACAGTGAACATTTTTGGACATATCTCCTGGTATACGTGAGTAAGTTTCTGGAAAATACATAATTAGAAGTAGAATATTTGGGTCCTAATGAATGCACATTGTCAGTTTTTCAGATCTTGCTAAATTGCTTTCTGAAGTAGCTCAACAGTTGCCCCCTCTCACATAGCGTGTGAAAAAGTTCCAGATTCTCTCTTCCTTTTTTTTTTTTTTTCTTTTTTGCCTTATTAGGCAGGCTCTTTAGATTTTACCAATCTGATGTTATCTCATTTTACTTTGCATTTCCTTGATGACTAGTGAGGTAGAGTGTTGTTTCATATCCTTATGATCCATTGAATTTCTTCTTCTATCCATATTCTTTGCCATTTTTCTAATGAGTAATTTGGCTTATTCTTTTTGGTTCAATCATTAGTTTTATTGAGCTGAAGTACTCTGGGATGTATATCTTAAAATAGCACAGGTTTTCGTACATCACAGCACAAATTACACCATATTAATCTATTTCTAGATGAAAAATCTTTTAGTATTATGACAAGTATAGAAGAAACAACCTTCTGTATATAATATATAATAATAGATCCCAAATGACATTAACATTACTTTCTATTTCCACATTTCCTTTAGTGACTCTGCATTTATTTTTTTCTGCAAATGTTTATGATGTCTTTTCTAAATTCACTCAATAAATATCTCTGCCTTTGCTTTATTATAGACATACAAAGATACAAAAGCCTGGAAATTTCCAGGATAGCAGGAAGGACCACTGTGTGTAACTAAGCCGTGTGACAAAGTGCCTTGGTAGCAGCATAAAATATGTCTCTATATTTTGTTATTTTTAATTTGGTGAAGAGTGCTGTGTTGATCACATTACTTTGTCTGTCCTGGCTCTATCGAGGAGGCCTTACTTTGGTGTCCTTGATTCTCATATCCTTAGATGAAAATACTTCTTTGTAATTATATTATAGGGAAGAGAACAATAGTCATTGAGCACCTATTACATAATAAACACTTGTGCTAGTAGATGTTTTGTACTCGTTATCTGCTTGCTATTCAGTAGAGTTTCCTTTTTGGTTTTGTTTTTGTGTTTTAGTTTGCTTTGGTGTTAATTATTAGCAGACACTCGAATTTAACATTAGGATGATATTTTCTCCCGAAGATAGTGTTATTCTATTGGTTTTCCATTGGGGTGTTAAGAAGTGGTTTGGGAAGACTTAAGCACCCCACTTACCTCCACTCCACCATCCCAAATAGACACAGTCTGTATAAAAACTGTGCTTGCCGTACAAAGACAACTGTAAAACCCCCAGCCCCATCTCCACTGCCCCTATTTTGTCTCTCCTTTATGGAAACTCTGGAGTGGCTACTGTTTCTGTTTTTAGTTGCTGATAAACATGTTACATGAAGCCGTGTAAATGTTAATTCAAAGATTCTAGGAAACCATCTTGAAAAACATATTGCCACTAATGTACTTTCTGCAGTTCATTATTTTAGGGGGAAGAGTTTGCCATTCATCTAATCACCATGAATCTCCATGATGAAGTAAGGGAAGGCTGGTGTTAAGTTCACATTCTCATTACCATTTGGCAGGTTAAGGGCACAGAATGGAAAGACTGATGTGTGTGATGAGATGTTTCCTTAACCCGTCAGAGAACTGTACCATATACAGCTCTAAGCCAATGATTTATAGAAGAGGAAATTGAAAATGTGATTATCCACCTAAAAGTGAGAGCCATCCATTAGTGCATTTTCAGCAGTTATTAAATCAGCTTGCCATAAAAATGAACATGGCATATCTGCCAAGAGGGGAAAAAAAGCAACTGACAAGTTTGCCAGACTTTGTAGTGACTGTATTGTTATTATGGTTATCCTCCCTGAGGCTTCACAATCTATTTAATAACAAATCAATCTAATCTGTTTTTTGCATAGATTTTTCTAGTCTGCTGTTGTGTTACTCCACAATTAAATAGAGGGAAAAACACTCTAAAACTGAAGAGGAAAAAAGCCTCTAGGCTACAGATTTTCACAGCCAAAAAAATCTTACATTAAACAATTATACATTTTAACCACTGTCAAATAGTTTAGAGACAACATTTGGTTTGCATTAGTGGACTTCTTATAATCCAAAGGGGAATGTCTTTAGGGTATATGTATGTGTTTATTTCTTCTAGCCTTTTTTTTTTTTAAGGGAAAAGAGAAAATAAGCCAATTATTCCATGATCTTATGATGTATAGTCTCTGCTCTAGAGCAAGGCAGTTAAAGGTTGATCTATGCCCAGCTGTGGGTACATTATCAATAATGGGGCTATCTGAGCCACAGAGAAAATTCAAGTAAAATTATTAGCCATGCTATAAGAACTGGTGCTTAGGAAGTTCAAAATATAGATCTGTATCTATTTTCTGAGCAGCATTAGCAACATACTTTTCAGTAAAGACTTATTTATAAATAGTAAGTGAAACTATTATATTGCATTCCTTGTGAACATAAAATGGTAGAAATTGTGTTGTAGACTAGAGTAGTACAATTAAGAATAAGTCTAGAAGTTAAACTCTTGGGTGAATTTTGCAACCACTAATGAAATCGTGTTTCTAGGTCACTGATCATCAATGGCTGCTAAAATCATTAGCTGAAAAGATGATGGGAAACTTTACAATGAATGGATCAGGCCAATAGCACCTGAACCCACTGATCTGTCTGTTGTTAATATTACAAAAGGGGAGACAGTCAGAAATTATGGCCTCCTCATGTGATGCAATGGGAAGTACATTAACATCACCTATGACATATTCTTGCCCAAAAATTACTCAACCATCTAGATATAAATACCGATTCATAGGAGGTATGGAGACAGGGGAACATGTTAAATGACACCTTGCCAATGCATTAGTTGGATCCATTCTGTTTGGAATTCTGTAGGGCAAATGAAATAATTTCAAGCAGAAAAAGATAAGAAAGAGGGAGGACAAAACTATGCATTTAAAGAGATTTTTAGAGATGTGGCAACCAAATACAGCATATGGACCTTGTTTTGGTCTTGATTCAAACAAACCAACTGTTTTTAACAATTGAAACAGGGAATTTGCATACTGACTAGGTATTTATTGATGTTAAGAATTTTTACCGCTAATTTTTTTTTTTTTTTTTTTAGGAAGATTAGCCCTGACCTAACATCTGCTGCCAATCTTCCTCTTTTTGCTGAGGAAGATTGTCTCTGAGCTAACATCCATGCCCATCTTCCTCTACTTTATATAAAGGTTTTTTTGTGCATGTATGTGAGGAGAATTGGCCCTGAACTAACATCTGTTGCCAATCTTGCCCTGTTTGCTTGAGGAAGACTGTTGATGAGCTAACATCTGTGCCCGTCTTCCTCTGTTTTCTGTAGGATTCCACCACAACATGGCTTGATCCACAAGTGCTAGGGTGCTAGGTCCACACAAGGGCTCCAAACCTGTGAACCCCAGGCTGCTGAAACAGAGCAGACCACTATGCCACTGGGCTGGTCCCTGTTACAGCCTTTTTAAAGTATCTGTATTCAGAGATACATCTGAAGTATTTATTACTGAAATGATAAAATGTCTGAGACTTGCTCCAAAATAATCTAATAATGCAGAGAAAACAGTGCGTTCAAGTATAGATGAAATAAGTGTGATCATATGTTCCCTTTCTTTGTTGAAGCTGGATAATGAATACATAGGGGCTTCATTATACTGTTTTCTTTTATATATACATGCATGTGTGTTTTAAATGTTCCATAACAATACGTTTTTTAAATGTTAAGTGATTTGGCTCTTAATTTTCTGACTGAAATTATGATTAAAATTTGTTTCATTTTTGTAAAATTAGGATGGTTATCTCTCTTAAAATCTGAGTATTAGATGTTCTCTTCATTAGTTTAAATAAAGACTATTTATTTAACTTGAATAGGTTATGAATCTATGCAGTATGCTCCATATACTTCATAATGCCTGTTCCATCAATAATGTTGGCTCATTATGGCAATGAATGGGAGAAGGGTCAAAGAGGGGAAAGAAAGATGAAGCTGATCAACCACTTCTGCTGTCCTGTTGCAAACCATTGTTCCTCTTTTCATTCATATTCCTCAAAGGAAGAATACTGGACAATAAAGCCAGGAATTTAAGACAGTCTTATCCAACCACTTGCCCTGTCTCTTTGCCTTGGAGGCTGCCTGTTCAACCGCTGAACAGTGTATGGATCACCCATTATAAATATCACAAAAGCTGTTTTAAGAGACTTTACCCTGATCCTCCATCATCATTAATGTCCTTCGTTCAAATGGGCTTTTTTCTGTTTCATTCCTCTCTTCAGTAGCTTGGAAACCCTACACACTTATGTGTGGGGGATAAATAGAGAAGAGAGGAAGTGAGTAGGTAAGCTAATGTGGGACAAATTAGGGATCCAGGAGAGGTTTGGGGAGGGATTTAAAGCATTCGAGAACCACTTTCCTAGGTTCCATATGTCTTACTACATAGAAACGTAGCATATGTTATGCCGAATGTTGACTGTATCCTTACGTGTCCATTCATTTTCCAGGATAGTTATTGATGATCCTAGGTCTGCACTGTATCTCACGTGTGAATTCATTCCTCCTCCTTCAGTACTTAAAATGGCTATTTATGTTATGCTTGTCCATGATGCAAGAGCTGAAAATGCTGTTACCGTGAGAAACAATTTTTTTCAAAAATCAAAGGAGAAATATAAGAAGTATATCATGTTCTTTTTCTTTTTACACTCATAATGAGAATAAAGTTTTCTCAGAAATTAAAGAAACTTTACTGTTTATAAAAAATTTTTAAATAGGGGCCGGCCCCATGGCCAAGTGGTTAAGTTCACATGCTCCGCTGCAGGCGGCCCAGTGTTTCGTAGGTTTGAATCCTGGGTGCGGACACGGCACTGCTCATCAAACCACGCTGAGGCAGCATCCCACATGCCACAACTAGAAGGACCCACAACTAAAAATATACAACTATGTACCAGGGGGCTTTGGGGAGAAGAAGGAAAAAAATAAAATCGTTAAAAAAAATTTAAATAAATCCTTACTCTGGGTAATTAATGGACATAAAGTGAATATCATTCTTTAGACACACATGCCAGATTTCATAGTGCCTTTACATGAGTATCAAAGAATAGGATGTGAATGAGTGTCTAAACAGGATAAATAATCAGGGGGTACATGTTTAATTAAAAATTTAGGCTTATAATATCTTAAAATTCCTTTAAAATACATTTTTACATAGGCTTTTCAAAGCATTTTAAATCCTAATGTACAAAATGAAATTGCATGCATCATAAACAAAACTATTTATAATTATTAATTTTAAGAGTTTGGGGTGCCAGCCAGTGTGTATCTCTTGCTACGGATCTCTATGGCTTAGTCTTATGTTAAGTCTGTGCTCAGTCTCATATAGAACAAGTAGAAACACAGGACCCTTTCCTTGCTCCTTACCCATGCCAGCTTTATTTAAAAATATAAGACTTGAATTGTTTTATACATTTCTAAAAAGCAATATTTATATGTGCTTTTTCTTTTTTTATTTTAAATTTAAAATAATGTTTTCCCTTCCTGTTTCTTTGCCTTTGGAGGGCTTTGCAAGAATAGAAATGAGGGAAACCATAGCATGTTGTAGACCATTGACACAATTCGTAGTATCCCATCTATTCAAAGGCTGACCGTTCGCCTAAATAGCATCCTAAATTATGGCAGAATACTTCAGAGAGAGAGTCTGGTGTTGTGTTTAGTCATTTTGCTATTTTCATGTCGGTTGCTTTCACTCTGAAATGCCAACTGAAATGTTAGAAAACCTTCTATTCTGATTTCTGCTTTTACTGGTTGGAACACCTGTTGTGGGATGGGCTTAAACAGAAGTCACGCCTCCTGTATAATTTATGGGGATACCAGAGGGAGCTGTTTGTCTCATTTTTGTCTAGTACTACATCCTTTTTGATCTTCCCCTTCCCATATGGTCTTCTGGATCTTTTATTCATAGATTTAAAGCAATAACACAAAACGCTTTTGTCAAAGAGTATTTAACATCTTCTAAAATGTGTTCACCTCTAGTCCCTATGAAAGTTACTTGAACTGTTAAAAGGGCTCTTCTGGTATTTCCTGTTCTTTTAATGTTTTTACTGCATCAAATACATAATTTTCTCTTTAGGAGACTAGTCATAATATTAGTTATTTTTATCTTACCTTTTTCTGGAATTCATTTTAGACAGCAGTTATAAGGGTCCAAACTATGGTAGAGTAGCAGGGGGGAAAAGTGGAATGAAGAACTGAGAAAACGAGGGTGAGAACAAAATAAAGCCGGTAATGAGACCAAAAATGTCTGCCACAGTGGCTGGTTGTACATTTTACTCTAAACTTACTAGCAGCCAGTGGAAACCAAGACTGTGCTTTTGTACCACACTTTGTTGTCCCTGCTTTAAAGACCAAAATTGTAAAAGCACATTCTGAGAGCGTGGCCAGTTTTTTCAGGTAAAGTGTCACTGAGAGGGAATATAAGGGTCAGACTGTAAGCCTTTGACCTTCGCGTGTTCCGTGTCCCATCAGGCTGCCTTGCTCCAGCTGTCTTGTTTGCTCCTTCTGTTGGTCACACAGGTGATGGGGTTTAGAGTGCAGCTGGATCAGCACAAATCGGTCACCACTTGTGGAAGGGAACTCAGGCTCGTGTCCTGTTGCTGATGGGTCGGGAGCAGCTGCGTCCTACCTGAAGGACATCATTTTTAATTCAAGTGCCCTTTCTTTTCTCTAATCTCAATATCATGCTCAGATCATATAAATAGTTAGGAAAAGAGATCTTTTGCCCTGTCTCATTTGTTAGGTCTTGCTTAGTTCATATTATGGGCATATACCATTTTCAGGGGCAGTTTAAAACCATAAGACACAAAAATAATAATGAACTACAATTATGAGCATGTTGTCATGGTTTCACTTTTCCTGACTGCTGAGATCAAGTGGTCTTTTCTTAGGAAGAAGGGAATCAGTCTTCATCCATTAAAAAATTGTCCAGGGTCTGATACCATGCTAAAGAGAACACAGAAAGGAGCCTCAAGCCCAGAAAAATCATGAATTTGGAGAAAGAGTTTCTGTTTTTGTTGCAATTAATTGTGAAAAGACAATAAGTGAATTTGGAAGATGCTCTCAAAACTGTAGTTAAATACCAAGAAGGATTGCTGAGTATTATTGCTGAGATATCCTTATTGTTTATAGGCTAGTGATTTTTCAAACTAGGGTCCCCAGAACCCCTTAGGGACAGTAAAGTGGTGGTAGGGATAGCTGTTGCCTTCCACCTCTCCTCCTCTGCTTCCCCAGGCAGAGCAGTTCACCTTCTTTATCTGTTCTGCATATTGGCCTTCCTAGTTTTGACTTACCAAAATAGCCTAGTGGAAGAATGAAGAGCTATCCACACCTGTCTCAGGAAGAATAACCATTACATGTTGTTTTTGTCTAACTGCTCGGGTTGTTCTGGAGGTAAGACAGAGAGTAAGTCTGTTTTTATTGTAAAGGATTTATTTCCTAGTCAGTCCTTACCTAATGAAAAGTAAGAAATGAGGTCCTTGTTACTGAAATATAGGAAAAACAAAACTAGTTATAACCTAACAATTACCTGTTGATGGGTGGTATGAGTTCTTGGAACATCAGAAAATGGTATAGCATTAGAAAGCCCTTGATTCCATCTCAGTCTTCTAGACCCTACTTGTCACCATGCTCATTATGAGTAAAATGAGCTCAAGGGCATTCTTGTTGAAGTCAAGGTGAGGAGATACTTAACCTGCTTACATGGTGAATGCTTTTAAGACCTTGGATTCAAAAAATGGCATTCTCAAGCATAAATTCAAGAGCACTCAAGAAAGCTAAAGCACAGAATGAGCTTTACCTAGCTAGGAACTCACAGAAAACCAGTGGAATATCTTTTCTTTTTTTCTGCTTTTTCTCCCCAAATCCCCCAAGTAGATAGTTGTATATTTTAGTTGTGGGTCTTTCTAGTTGTGGCATGTGGGACGCCACCTCAACATGGCCTAATGAGCAGTGCCATGTCTGCGCCCAGGATCCTAACCAGTCAAACCCTGGGTCACCGAAGCTGAGCACGCGAGCTTAACCACTCAGCCACGGGGCCAGCCCCCCAATGGAATATCTTACAAATGCATTAAGAGAAACTGAGCAAAGTTCTAAATCTACTAATTAAAAGGGAAGACAAAGCAATACTAGATAGAAATAAAAGACTTAAAGTACGTGATTGATGTTATCTCCATATCATAATTGAAGATTAATTTAGTTATAATTAATGAAGATAGAGACATTTAAGTGTTCAGTACAATGGATTACTCACCTGAGGGAGTTTGTTTTAAATTTACCCTGTAACACTCCAAGTAGAGACTAAAACTTCAGAATCATTAGTAGTTATTTTACTAGTTTCCTTGGGGAGAAAATCCTGGGAGCATAGTGGGAAATATGGAGTGACCTGGAACCATGGAGCCTGGTTTCCATATCTAAGAAGATTCTGATGCAGCTCATTAAAAAGCATTAATACCTAGAGGATAACAAGGTATTGAGTAATTACAGTGTGAATTCATTGCCAAAAAATAACAATCCAAACCAACCAACTTTCCTTTTTCTTTTTTAACTGAGGAATGAACCTTGGAATGAATTAAAAAGTAGACATAAATATTAGAGCAATGGATTACAAAGGAAGTTATAACAAACCAATAGAGTTGCCAGAAGTTTTCACAATGGATTTAGAATTCAGAAAACCTACACATTTTCTAACAGAATAACTTCGATTAGTAGAATAATGAAAGCCCACCAATAATAAATGAAAAAATTGAAAGATACTTTTTTAAATGGGCAAACCACAAATTGAAAGTAACACAGTAATGAATTGGTAGAGAAAGAGAGAAATGCAGTGTGGAATTTCCTGGAGCTGCTGAGATTTCATCTGCAAACATGTGGTAGTGCTTGAATTCAAGAGTTAATGTGCAGAAGAAATACAGAACTTTTGTGTGGAACTCAGAATTTATGGTCAAAGCTCAAAATACTAAAACTACTAGGAAATGCAAGAATAAAAAGTCAAGTCAGCAAGTACAAATGAATTTTTAAAAATATTTATAGTAAGATTAATGAACATGAGAACAGTAAGTTTTCATCTATTAATTACCTCTGTTCAGTAAAGGAAGAACACCTAAGAATCATTTTTAAAATACTGTGAAAGAAAGTGTTGTAATAGTGAAATAAGTAGATCCTGTAATGCTGCTGAATTGGGGTGGTTTAAACAACCATTTGAAGAGATTGGCTGTCACACTACAAAGGGGAGAAACGTCAGATTTACTTGCATATGTAGAATGTTATGTTGGTGGTTTCCCAAACTGGCTGATTCCCAGCCCTTTACAATTTTGAGCTCTGAGAATTGAGACGAACTCCAGGATATGGCAGTACATCTCGTGTTGCTACATACCTCTCCCACCGGGAGCCTTCATGTTCAAATTCTTTACCTGGATAGGCCCAGTACCAATGTACCTTCTCTTAGTAGGTGAGGAGAAGGAGGGCTAGGTCTGTCTGTATTTTAGGAGACAGGTGTTTCACACTGAGGGTTGTTAACATAAGTGAATGCTTCTTTAGTCAGCACACTGCTGGATCCATCAAAGTCCTCTTATAAAGGTTTCTGGCTTTAGAATCAGCCTTTCAAAAGTCTTCTGACACCTTCTTGCTTTGAGGGACATGTGAACCAGTGGGGGAGTCACACAGGAACTGTAATGAATAATTCTAAGACAATTGTAAGCACCTGAAAGGCAAGGACTTTGCCTCATTTTGTATCCCAGCCCTTTAACAATGTCTGCCACTAAGTAGATGATCAACAAATATTTGTTGAATGGATACATATAATATGTACAATAAACACCTTATCTATAAGATATGGAAAGAACCAAAAACAAGAGGGGGGAGGGAATCTGACTCCTTTCTAGAATAATTGAAACAATTTCCAAAATTGTGTAGGATTAGCTTTAAAAAAGAACAACCCAAAAAGTTAAGATCAGGTATCATTTATTAAGCATCCTACTCAATGCTAGTTGGATGCAGACAGAATCAAGACACAGTCTTTACCTTCAAGAAGGCCATTGTCTGGTAGTGGAAACAGACAAGTAAACAAATACTACAATTACAACCGTATGTAAACAAATACTACATTTACAGCCATATGAAAAGTGCAAAACTTGAGATGGATTATTGGGCACATTCTTGACAGAAAAGAGGCAGTGATCAGCTTTTATTGAGCTAATTCTTGAAGGATGATTTGTGGTCACCAGGGAAGATGCTGTAGAGGGTATGTAGTCTAGACAGTGGTACACACTCACGCTCTATTCATAAATAAAAGTTTCTAGAATAGTTCATTCAAGTGATTCCTCTCCATTAATACTAAGTGAAATTGAATTTGTTATTGGCTATGCTTAATTAATGAGGCTTTTATATATACACGTGTGTGTAAAATTTAACAATATTTTTTAATAAAGCAGTAAATTTTACAGTTTGACCATGTTCCAATCTCAGACTGAGACGTGCTTCTCTTTTCCACAGGGGAATAACTCTTGGATTCTGTCCCAATTCAGAGTGTCTAGTAAGAGAGTAATGACAGTAGTGTGCATGTGCTAGCGATAGGAAGAGCCCCATCTAGACCTGCCGGAAGGTGAGGGAAATGACATGGTGAAGTTACTATGGCTCCATCAAATTCCCAACGCCCATCCCCTGCTAGTGTCCACTAAGGCAGGCTGGCTCACATCAGACGCAGTAGAATCGAGGAAATTGGGTACTGACTTAGTTAAACAGACCATTTTTGAAAAATATTCCTGTTATTAAGTGATACATAGTGAAGCTAAACTCTATTAGAGTATTCAGTTTCATGGGTATAGAACATATATGTTGTTACATGGTACCTGTGTATACCACTCTGGAATTTGTATAATTCTGAAAATGTTTCCAGATTGTGTTTCTGCACATTCTACCCCAAAAATAGCACTGGAAGCGTGAGGCAGCATGGTATGTGAGGAAACTGCAAGTAATTAGAAGTGCCTGGAATGTAGGTTTGTGTGGAAAAGGGCAAACTAGAAGGAACCAGGTGGTAGAGGGCCTTCTGTGCTGCACTGAGACGTTGGAATCTGTGCCGTGCTAAGATGTTTGAAATTTATCCTCTATGGATCTGCTGTGCATTATCATCAGGAAAATGATATCACGTTTGAGTGGTTGAAAATCACTGTAGCAGCAGCATGGAAGAGAGCCTGAAAGGATGAGAAATCAAAGCCAGGAAGACGAGTTAGCAAAGAGACTGAAAGAGTGATCCAGCCAATAGAGGATGCAAGGATGAAGGCCAGAACTGTGTCTGTGGTAGTAGGGATGGATTCAAAAGGTGTCTGTTTTAAGTGACTGTCTGGAGGTACATCAGTGAACAGGGCAGACTTCGCTGCCCTCATGGAGCTGACATACTGGGGGAGGGGGGGAGACAATAAAATGACTCCCATGTTCTTCAGTTTGAGTGACTAGGTGGTAATGATTAAATGGGAGTTAGTTCCAGGGGGAGAGAGTTTCAATATGTTGAATACGAAGTGTAGTATCCAGTGTCCACTTGAAAATACAGGCCTAGAGTTGAGGAGTAAGGTTTGGGCTCTCTGCAGAGGGCCAGTTTATATTTGTTGTTAACCATAAGACTTAGTTTTATGATAACATCAATCAGGACTTTTGGTTGCAAACAATAGAATCCTCTCTGGCTTGTGTAAGCAGAAAAGGAACTTGAAAGCTTTTTGGTGTCAACTTATGGAATGTCTAGGAAGGCCAGAGAGCCAGATTCTCAGTCGGAGTGTCCTGGAACAGTGCCCACTGCCACTGCTGGGTGCACCAGATGCTCCCCAATATACCCCCTCACGTGGCTTCTTGGAGACCTTTGCTCCCTGGTCTGGCCTCTGGCTGCAGAGGAGTGTGAGCAAGCTAGTTTTCTGATAATATGGGAAAATACCAAAATAAGGAGGGTATCAAAGACAATTGCACAGCTGTAAATACCCAAAAAGATATTTTTGCCTCCATTTATGTCTGTGAATGAAAAAAAAAATTAATTCTTAAGTGCTTAGAATTTTATAGTGATTTACTACATATTTTCATGTAATATTGTGATGAAGGTATGGTGTCTTAAAACTAATATTTTTCACATTAAAATGAATTTGCCTTGATTTATTAATTTGCTAATTAACTTGCTTTTAATTGTTGTTCACTGTCTGACCAGATAGTCCCAAACTTATGAATGGATTTCATTCTAAAAGGTTGTTGATAATTAAATTATTGAAAATTGTGAATGCTTCTTCCCACTGGAACAAAGTTATCATGGATGATTCAGTTCTTGTATTTTAAAATGTTTCACATTCCACTGCAAGCTCCTAGAACACGAGCTGCTTGGCATCTTCAAATGAGAAGTAAAAGGGAATGAGATGGAGTCATTTATGGGCATAGTGCCTATAGACACATTGTAGACATTCAATAAAAGTTGGGGCAGTGTTTCTAGGAGTACATGGTTGGAGGGAGAGAGAGAAGAAGGAGGGAATAAGTCTATTTTTCTGACATGGAGCTGCCTCTAATTTTTCTGATAAAAATGGGTTACATTGGTTACATCAGTGACTTAAAACAGCTTTTCAAAGTTGCACGTATTTATTGTCCGATCCTCAAATCCCAGAGTGGTGAACAATCTGAGTCATTTAAAGTGAGTGGTTCGAAGGGAAATAGACTGTTCTGAATAACATATAATGACCAGTTATAACATAGAATTGTAGGATTAGTGTGAAGGTAATTGGACTGAATATGTAGTCTTCAAAATATACCATGGAACTTTTTGCTTATTTTTAATCTTAATGTTAGTTTATTTTCCTAATGATTTTTATCTTTTGCCTAAAATAGAGTAGGGAAAAATAATGTTAACTGAGGCTTCTCATTGCCTTCTTCTAGGAATGTGTTACTGTATTTTGATAACTGAAGGCCTTTTCAGCCGCAAAAATGATGTTTGCCTGATTGTTACACAAAAAGGCAACTGGAATTTCCTACCTCAAGTGGAGGAGAATAAGTTGACCTGCCTGAGCAGAGTAATAGCTGACAGCTTATGTATGCCTGCTCTTTCAGAACAGTGAGGAGCTCAGTATTACTTTTTCACAATTCATGTTCGCAACAATATATATTAAGCGTCTGCTGTGTGCCAGGCAGTATTCTAGGCCCCTGACATAGAGAGATGAGCAAAACAGCCACAGCCCTCTCCCAATTTAAGCAGTTGACGTGAATGATATTCTATGATCTGTAATTTCTAGAATAAAAAATCTCGTAAAGGTATTTCGTTAAAGTTTATGTAAGTTTCAAACCCAGAAGATAATAGACTGTCATAATATTCCCAAGAAACTGGAGGTATATGAAACATTTCTGGATGGCAGTTTGATTTACCATGTATTTTAATATTGACCAAAAAAAGAATGAACATTTTAATAGGAACAGAGGTAAAAACCTCAGTGCTTAAAAAACTAATTTAGATAATAGAATTAAAAAACGAAAACAGATTCAAGAGAAACTGAAATTCAGTGTAGGGAACTACTTTTAGAGTCACGAGAATGTGATAACCAACCCTCAGGAGCAAGACAGCTATGCCCTTACTGATATTGGACCAGATCTTCATCTTTCTTCTGTCCCTTCAGTCCCTTTTGAAATCAGTTAGGAGTGTGTCAGATAAAGGAACATCACCTGAGTGCAGAAGATTATCATGAACTGATTGACTCCATCCATTGGGAGCAGGCCTCCCAGCTCGCAGCTGGTTCAAGGTCCTGGGATGTGAACTGCTGTGTTCTGATGAAGAAGAGGCAAATCACATACAAAATTGAAGTTTAGGGAGTTCTTACTGACTCTAGAGTTTTTAACCAGCAAGAGTTTCATTAACCATTTAATGACTTGGGGAAATACCAAAGGGTTAACAAGAACTTAAAATCTTAGAACTGTAGCACTGAAAGGATTCTTCCTCCTTCTGTTCCAATTCCCTTATTTTACATTTCCTTAAGCCCAGAGTCACACACCTTTTCCTGAACAGTCCAAAAATACTCAGTGTGTGTTTTTTTCTGATTTCAAAAAATGATACAAATGTTTAAAAAGAAAAAAATCCTTTTGGTTGTACTCCACAGAAATAACTGCAAGCACTTTGGTTTTCATTTTTCTAGACTTCTTTCTAGGCAGATTGTGTGTATGTGTGTGTAATGCAAAAATGGGATCACAAGCTGTTCTGCCTTGTAGCACAGTGGTGAGAAGCCTGACTTTGGAATCAGACCATCCTAGGTTTGAATCCCAGCTTTTCCAGTTACTAGCAAAGACTTTGGCCAGCTTCTTTATCTGTAAAATATAATAATGTGCCTATTCATACGGTTATTGTGAATAATATAAAGGAGATAATATATTTGAAGTACTTAATCTAGCATTAAATAAATTCTTAATAATCCAGCCTCTTGTTCCTGGCTTCTGCCACATTGCCCTTTGTTTAGACCGTGCTTTCCTATATTGGATTTTTACGGGGAGGAGAGGCCAGGAGGCAGAGATATGTTTTTATGTACGATTTTTTTAAATTGATGCTCTATAAGCCAAGAAAAATATATAGCTAAAATTTTCTCCTGGCTTGTAAAATGTATTTTTGATTTAAAGGTTTATGATATGATTTAAATTTTATAAGGTTGCGTTCAATTCAAACTGACCCCATTAACTTTTGTGTCTATTGTAGTATCTAGGGCTTCTTTTGAAAATAAGTAAAATGATTGAACTTCTTCACAGCTCTTTTGGTTCTTTTTAATATATATGTTGTGTACCTGTATACATTGTATACAATATATAATGTATATGTTTTAATGTATATGTAGTTTTCGTATTAATTATTACAAAAAACAGCATAATATATAAGTAACGTGAATATCATATATAGCTGTGCTATTTTGTCTTATCCAAGGAGAATCTTATGTCTTTCTGATTTGCCTTAATTTCCAAGTAGGCATACAGTTTTGTCCCAAATTGATGTAGAAGGTTAAATTACTGTCTAAAAATTAACTTAGTTAGAACAGTAATTTTAAATTTTGTTTGAGATTTTTATACTTTTGTATAATTGTGTGAAAATTAAATGTTTATATACAAACAGGTCTACAGTTAAATGTTATAACAAAAGAAGTAAATGTTCTATTTTTTTCCTTCTTTTTCTCTAGCTCAACTGAGAAGTCATTTCCTTGGAGATCAGCAGGTATGAGTTTTTTTATATAAAAAATCTTAAGTTTTGCTCATACACACAAAAAAGGAATTTCATAGCCTTCTTTCTCAATTCACTACCTCTTGGTGAAATAAGCCAAGCAAACCCTTTAATAGTGACAGTATTGAGCTACTTTGTTTTGAAGTAATAGTTCTTAATGCACATAAATTTTTGAAGATAGTTGAGTAGACTTGTATATGTCAACTGTAAAGAAAGTTAAAGCATTGGACATCAACATTTTTAATATCAACCCATTATCTAAAAATTTTCTATCATAAGGAAACATAGGGATACACAAAAGTGATTGTATAATCTAGGAAAGTTGGCTAATTATTTATATAAGTCTAAGTCTTTCCTTTCACGGTGTTTCTCCTACTCAAGAGAAGAGTTGTGTGAAATGGTCATTTTCTTTCAGATGTAGAATATCTGGTAGCTTCTAATATAGTCTGGAAGCTTTTGATGTAATCTCTTTATCTTTTCTTTTTATCCCAAATTCACCTCATATAAAGCATAAATTACGTTAAGAACACTGTCTGCCACTTTCACAAATATTTGATATTTTCATACTTAGTCTTCATTAATTATTTATTGAGCATCCACATCTTGGGCCCAGCACTGTACAGATTTCTGGTCGGACAGTGATGGGCACAACACACACGTCCCCCTCACCTCCCATAGAATTTATAATGTGAAGGATGATGCCAGCAATGTATAAATGCTAGAGTAAGCCTTGATATCTAAATAGTTTGGCACTTTTCAAACAAGGCTTGAATTGAGTACAATTCAGATCACCATTTGGCCTGGTATCTAAGTTTACCCGAACCTGGTACCAAGATTCTGGGGTTATTTATAGTACATACAAGGCGTTCTGCTATTTTATAACGAAGCTGTTCCCAAGAACTATAGTGTTTACTCAAACCATAGATTAGGCAGAGGCATGTGAAAAGTTATGTAACAATAAGACTGAGAAAGAGCAGTTTAATAGAAGGAGAGACATGCCATGAAATGATATGTGCTTAACTGCCAAATAAGTGTTATGTGTGAAACTGTTATAAATGGACAGCCGGCTTCTGAGACAGCTTTGCAGAGATGATGGGCCTGGAGCTTAGGGCTTGATGGGTGGGCAGCCTGTGGAGAGGGTGTACTCGTTGTCAGAAGAGACAAGAGAAATGTCACAAGGGAACATTTAAAACTGGTTTGGGAGACGGTAAGATGCACAAAGGCTAGACAGCCTTATTGAGTCAAGTTATAAAGATCTATAAATACCTGGGACTTTGAATCCTCCTGCAGGTCATGGGGAGCCACTGAAAATCCTTAGAACAAAAAGTCACCTGATTTAAACATTCCTCAGGAGAAATAGCAGACCTGTGAACCGGAGAGAGGAAAAATTAATGGCAAGAGAGACCAGTTGAAAGCTTATTGCAGAATTTAGAGTGTGAGATGATCTGAACTAGGCGATTCCTAGGGACTTAGAGGCTGGTGTGGTGTGGAAGAGGGTAGACAATGATGACTTTGAGGTTTTCAGTTCGGGAGAGTGGTGGTACCATTAAAACAATTAGTGAAAACAAGACAGAGAGCCAGTTTTAAGGGGTTGCTCTAGACTTCAGTGTTAGATGTGTTGGATTTGCGATGATTAAAGGACAGCAAAATGGAGACATTCAGTAAGCGTTTAGAAATGTGATTACTAAAGAAAGCCCTAAATCTGGTGTAAAGGAAAACACATCATTTAAACTGATAGGTCTTTGCATATTAACACTTCATTATGTGATGTTATTATGTGATGTTATGCATGTGAGCCAGAGTGCTGTGAGGAAGGGGCAACAAGTTGGAGAACAAGACTGAGACTCGGGAGAAAACCTGTGCTAGGAGAAAAGGGCTGTGTTTTCTCCTTGGGAGGTTGTGAGAGAATGATCGACTAGATTCACTTCCAGAATGGTTGCACCATTTTACACTGCCAGCCAAGGATGAGGGTTCCAATTTCTCCACATCTTCTCCAATACTTGTTATTATCTGTCTTTTTTTTATTATACTTATCCTAGGGGGTGTGAAGTGGTCTCTCATTGTGATTTTGATTTATGTTTCCCGGTGGCTAACATATCTTTTTTTCTTTGGTTAATTTTTAGTTTTAGTTCTTTAAGCAGTGGTGAGGAATATGGAGCTCATATTTTAATCTTAACAGGTGCCTTCATATCTACTTTTTGTTTTTTTGCCTTTTAAAAATAATTGTCCTCCTGATTCTAAATGTCATATATGCCCATTGGAGGATATTTGGGAAATACAGAAAAGTATAAAAAAAAACAAAATTACTTTTAATCAGTCTTATCAGTTAGTCTTTCTGTGCATATATGTTATACATAATTTTATATTTTTCCTTTTAAGCAAAACTGGGAACATACTATATATTGTTACATTTGCTGCTTTTTTCCATGTAATATTATGTCACAAACATTTACCGTTTAATATAAAATTATTCTGTAAGTTCATCTTTAATACTGAATCATTAATTTGTTCCAGAAATATTTCTTGAGAGCCTTAAACAGTTATCTAGCATATAGTTGTCGATGTTTAAAATAAATACCCCTTCCCTTTTAAGAGCTATCAGGTTTAGTGGAGCTCTGTAACTGTGTCCACTCACTCCTGGGTCGGGGGAGGCTGTAAAGGAAAAGTCCAAGTATATACCATATTTACCCATATCTCTATTTTTGGACATTCAGGTTGTTTCTAGTTTTTCGCTATTGTAAATAATATTGTGGTAAACATCCCTGTATAAAAAATTATATCTGCCCCTTTGATTTACGATAGGGTAGATTTTTACAAGGAAAATTATTTAAAGTATGTGAACATTTTTAAGGCTTTTGATACATGTCACCAAGTTGCTTTCAGGAAAAGATTGCGTTAATTCTCCCTTCCTTTAGATATATGAGGTTGATCCTATCATATTCCCTCATTAGTGTCATTGTTTGTATTTCTAATTATCTACAAAATATTAAAATATCTGCTACATTGCCCTTTTCTGTTGGAGAGTTAGTGTTTGATGATCCGTAAGAGTTCTTTGTAGCCCAGGGTTCATAGCTGTATTAGTCAGAGTCCAGTCAGGCAAACCCAGCCCATGCCAGCTAGTTCAGTATGAGGGATTTGATATAGGGAAGTTGGAGTTATAAAAGGGTGAGTTAGAAGATTTGGGAGAGTTAAACATCATGAAGTACCCAAGAGATCAATGATACTGGGAAGCTGCTGTCATTTCTAGGACTGCAGGGACAATGGGGTAGGTGGTTTGTCCTCAAAACTGGAGCAGTGGTGGGGAGTGGGGCAAGGGGAGTTTTCCAGTATTGGTTGGAACCACAAAGGAGATACAGCCATGCCAGAAATGCTGCCTAAAGTAGAGCTGGAGGGACATCCTGACTTCTCTGTGCAGTTCTCCTCCTGGCCTGCACCCATCTGCCCTGGCTGGAGTAGCTGGAGCTGGCGGTTGCAGACTCTTAACTGCCGAAAGCCAGGCAGGTGTGGTGCATCACTGTGTGTTGATTTACATAGAGACAGAATGAGCTTAGGTTATGAAGACATGTAAAAGGGAATGAAATATCTGGGGCCTTGGCATCCTTTCCACATCTCCGGCCCTTCTCAGCTTCAGATATTTCACCACCATCTTCATGATTGTTGCTACAGCCACGTGTCAAATGCACTACTGTGTGCTTAGTATTTTTCTTTAAATTTTTCAAATCACTTTTTATAAACTTTTCACCATCCTAATTAGTAGGCTGTGCAATCAGCTTACTAATGTATTAATATGTAGAGGTAGATAAAATATTATATATAATATAAATGCGAAGTATGTTTTCAACTAAGTGTGTAACAATTAATTAAATATTGTCCAAACAGCTCCCCAGATACTTTTATCATAGGGAAGTACTCCAATGGTTCACCTGTCCCGACCACAACTACATTTGTAATTCCCACCTAGTAACTGCTTCGTCCCTTATTTTTGTCAGAATACACTGTTGTCCAACCTCGTACAGAAACCAGGCAAGTGTTACAGTTTCTTATGCTTTCTCTCTTTTGGAGGCAGGGGGAAGTGTATTAACCTTCAGACACAGCAATCACAGCTGGCATTTATTCCCCTTTCTATTATTTTAACTATACTTAGGTTATGTGTGTGTTTTCTTAAATTTGCCTACTTTTCAGCCGTACTTATGAATTTAAGTTGTAATGATAGCAATAAGCTATAATGATAAAGGTAGAAAATTGAAATTTGATTGTGTGAATAAAAGAGTAAAATCTGATTTGTTTGGTGTTTCTTTTCTAAGTAGTTATGGTTGCCCTTTAGAAGTTTGATTGTAAGTACATAATGGGATAAAATGAGAGTTTTGCTGCTACTTTTACTGTAAAGTTTAACTGTTGTCTTCTCTTTACTGCTTTGGGCACAGAGATACTGAATGTAGTTTGAAAATCATCTCATTTCTAGAATTTGGCATTGCTACTCAGAATGAGGCAAGGGTGGCTTAAAAGTAAAAAGTATTTAAAGATCTTCAGTCTACTTTGTCTTTTGTAGGTCTTGACAAAAGAAACGTCTTTATTCAATTTTCTTGGTTTCCTAAATCAGAAAGGATTACACAAAAGGATTTAAGATCGAAGGTCTGTTCTTCCTCCTTTTTCTTTAATACTTTGGACATTTACTTGCAGAGAGTTTCTCTACTTCTTTTTTTTTTTTTTTTTAAGTATTACAAATTTGACTTGAAGAGCTTAGCACATTAAAAGCTTTTCAGCGGTAAGGTGAATTATTAGCAGGCTGGTGATTTGATCGCTACCTGAGAGAGATCTCTGCCTACTCAGGTGTTTTCAGGATGTTCCATTCTGTTGAAATGCCAGAAACGGAGACCAGCTGCTGAAATGTATTTTTAAATAGCTTGCTCACTGCAGCGTCATTTTCTAAGGAAGATCTCAGGGTGCCCTAGGCAGCAGAGATTTGCATTTCTTTATGATTCAGTTCAGAAAAATCAGCTTGCTTGTTTTTTGTGGTTGGTTGGTTGGTTTTTAACCTATACTAGGGATAGTAGGCTGTTTGAAAGTAAAAGGCCAGAGCTTTTTAAGTTTGGGTGCTCGAAGAGAGAACTTCCCAAAGCATGAGAAGAACTGTCCATTCTCCAAAACATTTTATTTTCCCAGGCAGGTTGGGAAGGAGTCTTAAGGAGAAACTCCCTAGAAGTAATAAAGTGGTTTTGAAGATTTTATGCTTTATTGTTGTCTTGCCCTTCTATTGCCCTCTCTTCATTATTCTGTATTTTCTAGCTTACCAGCGTTACATATTTACTCCCTAAAATCATAAATGAACATCCGTTTGTCTTTAATGAAGAGGAGAGTTTATCATTTTCTGTTTCAGCTTTCTCTTTTCCTTAGCCTTGCATTTCCTATAACCTTGCACTTTTGTGTGTTTTTTGTGTATATTCTGCTAACAAAGGCATGAAGGAGGGAATGTTGTCTTAGTGTTCTGTCAGGGAGAAAGAACTATTCCCCTACCCTCCAGGTCCTTCTGGCTGGCCTAAGAATTAAATTGACATGAGACAGAATAACAGGAGAAAATCAAAGTTTAAAAACATGTATACATGGGAGAAACCCAGGAAATCTGAGTAACTCACCAAAATGGTGGATGCCACTACCTTAAATACCATCTTCAGCTAAGGACAAAAGAGGATGGTGGGGGTGGTGGTTTGGGACTTCAGAGAGGAGGAAGGCAGATCACATGGGGATGGAAAAGCAAATGTTTGGTAAACAAATGTTTGCTGGGCCGTCTGTAGGCTATGTGACCACAGAGAGAGAACTTTGATAAAGATGAGCTTAGCAAGGATCCTTTCGGTCTACCATACCCAGAGTGGTCTATCGTCATAACCCCTTCCAGGGACAGGCCTTCCATCTTAAATTCTTTTAGGCAGTTTGGGGGAAGGTCAAAGTTTCTATCTGAGTCTTAAAAATAATGAAGCCAAAGAGATACATTTTAGAGTGGCAAATTCTGATCTCCCACGGCTCCTTTCCATTTTCTTTTTTATTAGTGTCATTTTTCCATTGTTCACACCTTTCTGTCTCAACAATTTACATATTTGTACAGTCTCTTATGTTCATCAAAATTTGAGGTAACTCTTAAGATATATAACAAAATATAAAAATAAACAGCAGAATTACAGAAAATATATATTAGAATAATAGGTAAAAGCCTGAGGAAAGTGAGAATGCAGATATACGCACATATAATTGTACTTCTTCATGATGGAAAATATGCAGACTATCTTTTAAAGAAAAAAGCCTTGGATTTACTTCTTTTAAGAAAAAGCACACAACTTCAGTCATAAAAATAACCATACACAGAGTATCCTACCCACCAGAAAGAAGCTGTGTGTTAAAGCCGTAAATTGGGTCCTTTGGTGAAAGTGATCATTGGTTGTTACTTAAATCTTCCAGTCACATCCTGTAAAGTGAATTTTGCTACAAGTCACAATTTCACAGTTTTTCTGTTCCAAGGGGAACAAATTACTCGAGTCTACGTGGTTGCCAGTTTTAGTCCTTCTGTGTAAGATGAGGGGAAGGGAGCTGCATCAGTCTGAGAACCTGTCCTTCCCTTCTCCGTTCCCCACAGGATAGAACGGGGAGCATCCTGCAGAGCTGAGTGCACTTCTGTTCCCACTCAGCCGGAGAATCAGGCTTGTTGTCTTTAGCACCAACCTGGTTCCTAGAAGAAGAAAGTGTTCAAGAAATAGTTGCAGGAGTAGAAATTAATGTATATTAAGTAAGTGAGCATTAGTACTCATGGATAAGAAATTAAAGAAGCCAAAAGATTAGAGTCTGTACCAAAGAACTAGTTAGCAAACGACACAGAAGCATAAAAGTGGGGCAAATTTCTCGTTGACCCAGAAGGTGTTAAGGGATTAATAGACTTGGATGGGCCTGTTACAGTAAGTAATAAGTAGGAGAAAAAAAATTAATGATTCCATGCAGTTAGGCTATTTGATGTTTGACAATAAATATGGAAGGGAAGGGAAAAGATTGTAGTAAAATAGAAATTTTAAGCTGATAATGATACGAACCTCTTAATCTGCAGTTCATGTGGCTGATGTGCAATAAACCAGTCTCTGAGACACCAGTGCTTGGAGGTGGAGGTTTATTTGAATTGGCCAAACTGAGAAGAAGGGAGGATAGGTTCTCTCAAATCCGCCTTAACAAAAGAAGCGGCAGGGGGTCTTTATAGAGCTAAGGGGCTTGGGAGGAGGAGTGTCAGAGAAGCAAAGGAGAGTCTGTATTTCTTTCACTCCAAATAAGCCAGCCGGGGGCTGGTTATCAGGCAGTAGTAATTTCCTTCAAGGCATTCTTTTTCTTCTGCAAAACAAGCCCACAGGGACCGCTCCATGGCTAAGTGGTTAAGTTCTCGCGCTCAGCTTCGCTGGCGCAGGGTTTCCCCGGTTTGGATCTTGGGCGCAGACATGGCACCGCTCATCAGGCCATGCTGAGGTGGTGTCCCACATGCCACAACCAGAGGCACGCACAACTAGAATATACAACTATGTACTGGGAGGCTTTGGGGAGAAGAATGAAAAAAAAAAAGATTGGCAACAGTTGTTAGCTCAGGTACCAATGTTTGAAAAAAAACAAGCTTATAAATCCTTGTGACCCTTGAGTCACCCCTCAGGTTAAACAAGAAAACAGCAAATTGACAAGATTAACTTCTTTTCATCTGTGTCTGGGCTGGGAACAAGGTCAAAGGGTAATCGTGTTCTTATTGAACATTTACAGTAACCCTCAGTTTCAGTAAGATTATTTAACTTTGCAGTGCCACATTCATTTATTGTGTAATATGTATTGAAGTGCCATAATTTTAACATACTCACACTTAATTATTGTGTGGTATATACTGACATTAGTCGTTGGTGGTTAGTATATACTACTAAATTTAAGACTTTATAGGGGTTAGGTTTTGCATTTTGTTTATATATTTAAATTTGTTTCTAAAATGAATGGACGCAAGTTTCTTCCACTGAGTTTTAAAAAATGTAAATACAAAGATAAAAGATAAATGAGAGACTAGCCTTAAGTCAATTTATCTTTCTTTTTTCCTCCATCTGGAGCAAGTAATTTACAACACAAAAAAGCATTAGCACATCATGAGATAAGATGGGAACTTAAATGGGAACACTTTATGCCTCAGTAGAAACGTACTGAATTTATAAAGGAGGTACAGTAGGAAGTTATATTGTACACGTTCATGAATAGAATATTAGGTTAGCAATCATGGAAAAAGGACTATTTATTGAGGATTTTGGATGTTATGATTTATTATGGCTATAAATTGTACAAAGGAAAATTTTATCGCATGTTCCTTCCTGTTTCTCTTCTAAATATCAGGAAGAATACAAATTTCTGTTGAAACTAGCCTCAGAGTTCAAGTTTTTCCTCTCCTTTTTTCAGGGCTTTTTTAGTCTCATAGCTATGACAGCCTTCTTAACACAACTGCAGCACTGTAGCTTCCTGATCATCGCTATAAAACTTCTCAACTTTTAATGTTTTATTACAAAAGTAAGAGATGCTTCTTACTTAAAAAAAGAAGTCTAGAAGAATTTGGAGTAAAAGGTAAAAATGTCCTTTTATTCCCACATTTCTCCATATTATGGCCATTGCCCCCCCACACGCACACATACACACAATGTATAGAAGAAAATCTAGAATAAAACACAACAAATTGTTGAGTGAGTGTGTGTAAATATCCACACATGTGTGGGTTTGTTTTGTTTTTAACACAATGGGGATATACTATACATTGTTCTATGACTGTTTTTTTCCTTAACACAGTAAAGCCATGCATGTGTTTTTATATCAAATTTAAAGATCTGCCTCCTTTTTAATGGCTGAGCAGTATCTATTGTTTAGAAAATTTATGTAACCTGTCCTTTATTAGTGAACTTTTTTCCCTCCAGTTTTTCACTTTGACAAACAATGATAAAAATTGTTTCTGTACATCTCTCTCTGTCAATTACTTTTTTTTTTTAAGTGGAACTGACTAGGCTACAGTGTATACATTTTTATTTTGGCAAATAGCATCAAATTGCCCACCAGAAATGCTTAACAGTATGTTTGGTGAGGGGAGACTTTTCCTCTACCCTCTTAGGTTCTGTTAATGAGGGCCTGTGAATTTAACTGACAATAGACAGATTAATAAAAGAAAAAACAAACTTTTTATCACCGCTAGAGGTAATTAGGTAACAACACCTCACTCCACAGGTTCCCAGACTTTGCTGCACATTAGAATCGCCTGTGGAGCTGTGGAGGTCTCGGTCCTCAGGCCTCTCCCCACACAATTAAATGCAAAAGTCTAGAGCCTGAGCCAGGCATCAGCAGTCACTAAGATCCCCAGGTGATTCCACTCTGCAGTTTGAGAACCACTGCCTTACTCATAATTAATTTAATTACTGGTAATTGAAGAGAAGAATTAAAAGTTTATCCTGCCTATCCTATACAGATGTATTTCAAGATAACCCTAGCTATTACAAGCTATCTAAAGATTTCTAAAATATGCCAAAAGCATTCCTGCTGATAAATGCAGAAACAGTAATAAAATTAGAAAAATTACCAATTTTATCTCCTAATTGAATAACTGATTCAAGCAAAGATTGTCATTGTATGCAAAAATCTCTATATTCTCAGTCCTAGCTGTACGTTAGAATCATCTTGGGAGTTTTTAGAAGTCCTAATATTCAGATCACAATGTAGGCTGATTGAATCAGAATCTCTTGGGCTGGGACTCAGGCAGCAGTGGTTTCTAAACTCTCTGTCCGCCCCCTCCCCACACCCCGAGTGACTGCAGTCTGCAACCAAGGTCAAGAACCATTGCCTTAGGAGAAAGGTTGAGGGTGAAGTCGAAAAGAGAAGGATCAGGCTGCCACCACTTGTACTGGCTGGTTGATCTTAGCAACTCTAAAAGTTATGATATGATATGATGCAAAGTACACGGCACCACCTATAAAGTATTCTGACACAAAAATTGGACCTGGAAGCTTTGAGCTCTAGCTTTCTGCTTACGAGAAGTATTGAGGTTAGAGGATATGTAAACGCCACAATGAGAAACGCATCAGACAAAGTCAGAATGTGGAGCATCCTACAGGTTTATTGCTTTGGTTCCCTCCGTAAGTCAAGAGCATGAAAATGAAGAAATGGGAGCCCCTTGCCAGATTTAAGGGACTGAAGTAACAGTCACAGTCAAACATCATTTGTGAACCTTATTTCAGCCTGACTTAGCACAAGCCAGCTGAAGAAAGACAATTTTGAAATATCAGGAAAATTTGAATATGAATATGGCATTATGGAATAATTGCGGTTTTGTGAAGTCCTTATTTTATAGAGATACGTATGGAAGTATTTAGAGTTGAAATGATCTGATGTGAGGGATCTGTTTTAAAATTCTGTGACAAAGAAGAAAGGAAAGAGAGATAAATGGAGCACTAAAAGTGTGGCAAAACGTTGTAATTATTAAATCTGGGGAATGGTTAACAAGATTTTTTTCTCTATTTTTGTATATGTTTGAAAACTTTAAAAAATTTAAATACAGATTCTTTAAACAAAAGGTTCAAAATATTGGGCTTAAAATAGTACATCAGAGTGACATGTGTTAAAACCACCGAACTGCTGAGCGTGCTCCGAAGGTTAGTGCTGACATTACTGAAACCAGCCATGAGATAGATGTGTGTTTCCCAGCCAGGGGATGTCATTTAATTTGTGTTTCCACATAGGTGGAATTTTGTTAAGTGAATCCTTATTAAGCAAAGTTACCTATAATGTGCTGGGCGTCAGCCTTTCTGCTAGTTTAGAATTCCATACCTATCACTGTGCTTGTGCGAGGGTGGCAACCACCAAATAAGAATATTAGCATTTTACTTTAGCAAATCTGTATCTGAATGTTCCTAAGCCACTTATGCATGATATATGAACACATCTCCAAAAAGCTTAACTATAGTGACTTAGTACTTCGTGTGAAAATGAGATGTCCAGTTTTAGCCTTTAACATTTTATATTTAATACAAACATGTCAAATAAATATTTAAATTTTCTCATGCTCTTAGTGATATGTGAAGAAATATTCTATTAACTATCTAAAATAAATGGAAATTGTCAAGTCAGAAAGCTCCTCGTTTTCCGTTACCGCCCCCACATCCCCCAGAGCCATACTCCTCATTGATAGGTGCTGCTTTGGGAAACGTCAGCAGCGCTACCATCTCTCTCTACACTTCATCTTATGCCAGAATTAGCCTGCGTTAGCTTTATCTTGATCATCTTTGCCCAAAAAATATAATCCAGTAGAAAAGCATAGAAAAATTCAGTTTCAGAAGACCTATTCTTTTCTTTTGATAGTGAATATCATCCCTTACAGGTTTGTATAGGTTTTTTTAAAGAAGTTTTTTTTAGAGTTTTGTTTTGGTTTGTTTTTAACAGGGAATCTACCCTGTATCTCCCACTATCAAATATTTCCATTTCTGTATTTGGTAACATTTTTTCCCCAAAAGGAATATATGTCTTAGAAAAATTACTTGAGTGATATTTTCTTATGGAGATATAATTGACATTAGAGTGATTTTTGCACACTTATTTTCCATATACCACTGACTTTTTACATCTTTTTCCAGCTTTCTCTATAGAAAGGAGAACCTCCTGGCCTTTTATGCTGAACTCAGTGTTGGCAAACAGTAAACACTTTACATGTGTGATCCATTCTTTTCATGTTTTTGTTTCTAAACTCCTTTTTTCCAGTTTTCCTTTTTCAAATATAAAGCATAAATTTTTATGGTAGGTGTGACACCTGTATTTTAATTAGTACCCAGACTGAAAATAACAAACACTCTTTTTAATATGACTCTTTGTGGAAAGTCCTATTTTTTAAAATAATTTTTTAATCGTTTTATATTCCTGAACAGAATCCAGGAACTTAAAGATATTTAGGAACAGGAGATGTCTCTGGTGACATGCAAAACTGAAATGCTTTTAAGATTCGTCATTATAGAAATCAAATAAAGCACTATATAGCTTTTATAGAGTTAGAAAGTTTGCTTAAACTATGAAATTGGATCCAAGCAGACGAGCTTTTACAGTGGATTTCAAGGCGGACTAGTTGATGTTTAGGGCAAAGTTTAAAGTGAACTAGAAGATACTTCATTAAAGGTTTCTGTTTTCCAAGGCTTTTCACACAACATTTTCTAAATGAATAGAATTTTTAGAGCTGTCGTCTTATTAATATTTAAAAGATAATGTAAGTATCCATAAGACTCAAGAACCTAGCTATACACAAGAGCACCAGCCTGGAAATAGTTTGAAGAAACATGGTCTTCTGCCTGTTCTCGTTAAGTCTTTACTTCCATTAAAACTCAACTTTTAAAGGATTTCATATGTATATAGGAGTTTCTATGAGTCAACAAACTCCAAGTGTCTGTAATATTCTTAAAATATCAGTCAACGTCCGTCTGTATCTTCTGTGAACCAAAGAATGTTTGTGTGCTTCACGTTTCCATCACCCTATTTACGTTGTCACCGTGAAACAGTATTTCCCAATGATGTCATTCCCTCCAATTATAAGATTACCTGCTGTAGAAATGAGTGTTGTACATCAGAGAAGTTACTGGAAAGGAGAAGTCTTTTCGGGGCCGTCCTCCAGTTCCCCTTCCAGCATTTGGCTGAGAACTTTACTTTTTAGCCGGAGAAGGCACCAGAATATTTCTGCATCTCTGTGAAAAAGAGGCTCCCTCCTGAGCCTGTGATCCTAAAGGAAGTAAGAGCCCTATGGCTAAACAGAAGGTTGAGTCCCCATGAGACAAAGTTTTCATATTTTTCGCAAAGTATTGTTCCTCTGTGTATAATAGCCTGACCTCAACTCACAGGCCAGAGAGTTGGAAAAAATGTGACACATTCAGTTCCCCTAACTGTCAAAGAGAGTAACGTCTGTCTTAACATTGCATGTTATTACCATCCCAAGAGCCCTCCCAAAAGTCACACTGCACTTCTTTTATGTAAGGGCAAACCCCTGAACATCACAGCATCTCAGAACAGGGCAGGCAAGGAGAATCTAGCAGAAGGTTATAGCACGCTGGAATGTGAAGACTAGTTACAGGGTTGTGTATACTAAAAATCTCCTCACTGATCTGATTTCTAGGTTCCTGTTTCCATGGTGATTTTACACACAGTACAACCTCCATCATTTCATGTAGCATAAACAGTAAGACACACAGATTAACAGACCTGAGGTGTTTTAATATCATGTTCTTTAGAGAGGCCTTAGACTTTTTGCTGAGCATATTTTTATGTACACTTGATATGTATTTGGGAGGTACATCACAGAAAAGAGAAAATAATTCACTCTCATTTTATCTTTTACTATAAGCTTATTGGAGTGGATAATATACCAGATTTTCATAACCCTATAGCATCATTGTCCCTTACCCACTAACGTTTTTCTCAGATGCAGCTTTCTACTTTTTCTAATTAATTGCTGTGTGTGTGTGTGTGTGTCATACTGGGGCACTCAGGTGAAATGTGAGAAACAGGCACAAAGGTCCAGGCTTCCAGTAATCTCCCAAACTTAAACACAGATGGAGGTTATTTCATTCTACCTTGAAGCTTGTTCAAGTTCTATATTTTTAGACATGCATTTTCTTGGAAGATGCTAATTTGATGTTTGAAAATGCCCCGTAGTATATTTCTGCTATCCCAGAAAACATGTTTGTGATTTTTTTTTTTTTAAGTAACACATGTTCTTCAGGACTCAGATTAAAGAAGTAGCATTCACATTCTGTTTGCCATTTTTTACTCATAAAAATGCATCTCAATTTGATGTTCTGATTGTGCTAAATCACAACATGCCAACTATTTAATTATAGTTTACAGCACTGATCATGAAGTGATTAACCCCATCCTGTAAGTCTCCATGGTTTCTCTGGTGAATTCGACTAGTATCTTCTTCCATTCCGCATAGCAGATGTTTTTAAAAGACATTAATTTTAAAGTAAGATTGCATAAGTAATGCATAATTAATAATTGCAAACCTTACCATACTACAATAAGGAAAGCTTTATTCAGTAATCAGGACATGGGTCTTCTGTTTATCTGAGGTATGGTGTATGTGTGTATATACATTTATATGTGTGTGTGTGATTTATGAATTACAAGTTTTCAAAGAAATAGTAAATAATAGTAAAACTATTTTGAAAACAATTTAACTTTCTTTTAATAATTCAGAAGATATTTCAGTGTCTTTTTGTCTTTACAGGTATATGTGATTGTTGGGCTCCACTTTAGAAGTAGAAAAATGACTGAACACCTTATTCATAATATGAGTTTGGTTATTTTATAGTTCATATTAAATAAACCTCTTTTACCAACCTTTTTAAACTTTCACTTTTATATTTCCTTAAAGATAAAGCACAAAATCTAGGCCCTGTTCCCCATACCCAGTTAATAGGGCTTCAGGTTGGATTTGGGGCACGTGGAAATTTAGTCTTTTCGTGTTCTAGTTACCGTCGGAATGTCCTTTTCTATATTCTGTTTTCTGAGGCATTGCATTTAAAAATATAAGAAACAGGGGCTGGCCCCGTGGCCGAGTGGTTAAGTTCACGCACTCTGTAGCAGGCGGCCCAGTGTTTCGTTAGTTCGAATCCTGGGCGCGGACATGGCACTGCTCATCAGACCACACTGAGGCAGCATCCCACATGCCACAACTAGAAGAACCCACAACGAAGAATACACAACTATGTACCGGGGGGCTTTGGGGAGAAAAAGGAAAAAATAGAATCTTTGAAAAAAAAATATAAGAAACATGTACTAACATTTACAGGGTACATGGTCATATTACTTTTGGGGTAATTTTGTTTATTTTGTTTGTTTTTGTATATTTTGAGATAGCAATTCCGTTAAGTTTTATTATTAGAGTGACCAGTATGGAATCACATATCTCACAATTTGTGCTTGCTCTGTTTAAGATTATTTATTTTAAATAGCTTCTCTTAAAGAAGAGTTCAAATGAGCGCACTTGCTTGTCATGAGGTTCGTGAGAAAATGTTTCATTGGGTGAAGAGACAAAATTGCTAAGGTACAGATTTTTAGGGTGCTTCTTTCTCTTTTCCTATTTAAATAATAGCTTCTAATAGTTTAAAAAAAAAAAGAGGCATATACAGAACTGTAATGGTTTTGGTCTCCATGGTGATAGTTTTTCAGATCTTGACACTGCCTGCCACCTGATGTTTCTAAGCCAAAAGCTTTGATATGTTGGTGTCCCAGGTTTTATCATGTGCTAAAGCTGAAGCTAAGAGCTGTCTAAACGTCTTTCTGTTTTTAAAAATGGTACATTTTTCCACGTGTGGGAAGGTCTGGAGCTACCACAGTGTTCCTTGCATATCTACAGTTTGTCGCCATTCCGTGTTTGATTTTGCAGAGTCTGTTCCTGGATGAAACCAAGGTGGACGGCTGCAGAGCTCTGGTTTCAGGCCCGCCAGTTCCCTGTAAAACTCTCCTAGCCTGGCAAACTATGTATTTTGGGTAGTCCTTAATAAAACTCCTTCAAGAATTGCTGTATAAGAGCGTTTAGAACTCTGGAAACTCCTAACAGGAGGCTTACAGATGAGGCGGATGGCTCTCCAGTACTAGCAGCCTGACAGAGACTTAGATCATGTTTCAGCGTGTACAAGGGAAGCCATACACAATCTGTAATCTTTATTGAAATTCCAAACTTAAGAATTCAAAACTGTCACAGAACTCTACTACCTAGAAGCATACTGTCAAATGATAAACCAGGAGACAGGTTGTTAAAAACCTATATTAAGAATGTCAGCGAATCTTTCTGGAAGCTAGGAATCAAAACCTTGAATTGAATTCAACATCAAGTTAAAGGTTTAGAATGCAATGCGATTCCCAGTTCTCTCATAAACCTTGTATTCACTCTCCAAACTAGCTTGATCAGCAATGCCTAAAAGTTTGACTTTGCTTTACATAGACAAACTTTATTGAACACCCTAAAGTAAGCCACGGCACAATGTGAGGCATGAGTCAGCACTCAATAAAGAGAGGCTGCTGTTTGCCTGGGAATTTATTTGTTCAGCAAGTATTTGCTGGGCACCCACTGAGTGCTATGCACCTATCCTAGGCACTGGGGGTACAACAGCAAGCAAACCAGACAAAAGTCCCTGCCCACATTGAGCTTATATTCTAGTGGAAAGAGATGGTGGTAAGTGCTATAAAGAAAGGAAGAGCTGGCCTCCTGTTGTTAGTGGACACTGCTTAGGTATTCCTTCCTTGAGGAGATTTTTCCTAAGCTCCTTTCCCCCAGACACTCACTCACTCTCTCACACAGCCTCCCTACCCCCCACATCTTTACTCATAGCTGCATTCTTAGAGCCTGGCATAGAGTAGGGCCTTAATAAATAGTTAAAGGAAGAAAGTCAGAAAGGAAAGACAAATGAAGACATTGAAATCCTTGGGATTGTGTATTGAACTCAGGTTGTGATATGGACTTAGTTTAAATCTTTGCAGTGAGAGTGAAGCAACATTCCTGGGAAAACGTGTAACATGAGGGTTAAATCTGAGGAAAGACAGACTAATGAAGAAAATCAGAACATGGACAAACGTATTTTGAGGATATTAGAGAAAGGAAGATATAGTTGAATGGAATTGGGGAAGGGCACTATAATCTACACCACCTGAATTTACAGCATAAAAAACAGAAGTTGGAATAGAGAAGGAGGAGATAAACTGTTGTTTTGTTTTGAGTTTAAGACAGCAAAATAGTACACTTGAAAATAAAACAAGATACTAAGAGAGACAGATTTGGCTAGAGGAAACAGTAATCAAGTTAGGCTTGTCTGTATTCATTTGGAAAAAGAATACAATAAGCAAATGGATAAGAAATGAAAGTTTCCGTTGTTTGCAACTCTGAAAACTGCACAGTTTTGTTGATTTTAGATGATATGAAATATGACATAAAAAGCTAGCCCTACCTTCAGAGGTTTTGTCACCAAGTTCAATAATATGAACACCATGCAAGTTTTCATTTCAAAAGTTTGAGATATACAGGATCTTTTTTTTAAATACTTGGCCACCATTCTGACTCAGAATATGTTAATCTTCTTGGAGAAAGTCACCTGAGGGTGAGTTTTCCAAGAAGGAACAAGGTCAATTTTCAGGTTTTAATTTAATATACTGTATAAGTGAATTTGGGGCTGGTAGTCAGGATGAACAACATTCATGAAATTTAGTAAAATATAATAATAAACTGAGTATATGGAACACTTTCATATAGAAAGGAGTCAAAATGATTATACAGTTTAAGTTGAAAATAGCCTTGTGTTAACATAGATTACGAGATGTTACTGAGAAATATCTGAACCTTTTTTAGCAAGTTTTTATGAAATACTGTCATTAGATTTACCTGATTAAACTTATCTTCTTACAGATGTGCCAAATACTGGTGTAAATAAACCTAGAGTTTCTGACGCTGTCCATCCCAACAACTATCTCATCAGGACAGAGCCAGAACAAGGGACCCTCTATTCACCAGAACAGACATCTCTCCATGAAAGTGAGGGTCTGTTGTATTATCTTTTAAGTATTAGATTTGCTTTTAATACTTTCTTTTTGAAAATGAACATCAGACATGTCAAATAAAGATATTTCCTGCCGCTTTCCTTCCTGTAGGATCATTGGGGAACTCAAGAAGCTCAACACAAATGAATTCTTACTCCGACAGTGGATACCAGGAAGCAGGGAGTTTCCACAACAGCCAGAACTTGAGTAAGGCAGATACTAGACCACAGCATTCCTTCATAGGATCAACTAATAATCATTTGGTGAGGAATTCAAGAGCTGAAGGACAAACACTTGTTCAGGTAAGCCAGACACACATCAAGATCCTCATAAGGAAATACCCTCCTAATTGGATATCTCTTAAAGTATTCCTTATTAAAAGTAAAACCAATACAATTTTGAATTTATAGAATGGATCAAGTAGTGAAATCATTTTACACTATTCGAGTCTATGATGTTAAGGAATTTTTAGGCATGAAACCTGAAAATATATTGGTTTCTATTAATTAGCGCCTATTAATGAATTTTGATAAATTACAGACACAAGAGAATAATTCTTCTGGAAACAGCAAGTTTGGCATGAGAGGAGACGAACAGGAGAAGTGTGAGAGAATTGGGAGAATGTTGGAAGAATTGAGAATATTGTAGTCCCTGAAGGGTTATGAGTTTCTAAAAACACTAGAGCTAAAATATGCTGTAAATGGTCCTAGGGGGCAGAACACTGTTCCCACACCTGCATAAAGTGGGACTGGCCCATTCTAACCAAAGTTTTTGCCTTCATCACTGGAATTGTTCCTGAAAACACCTTTCTTTCCTTTGTTAGAATATAGATATTCCTTCCTGTGGAAAGTTATATATAGAGGCATATCCATTCTGTTAGGTTAGTGTTTGCTAATTTGATAGTAAAAAAAAAATAGTATTGCATATGTATTTATAAAAACTCCTTAGCTGCTCACTCATTGCCACTTCGTTCACATCAGTTCACCAGCATATGCCGGAATTAAAATTAGAAGTGGTAGGAGTCCTGAGTGCCAGTGACCGGTGAGGATAACTATCTGTCCAAGTACCTAGTGATTTCTGTGGAACTGAAAAATGGCAAGATGATCAAAGAAGTTAGGCAAACTCTCTGCTTCTCATAATGAAGTACAGGAAGCCCTGAAGGTACACACAGCAGTGGGCCAGGATTCCCAGTGCCGAAGGAGAAACACACAGTACGACCTTGGCACTTTTGCTCAGCAATTTAGGGGACATTTTTAAGTAATGGGAAACATTTTTATATTAAAACAAACATAAATATAGTGCACGAATTTTTAAGCTAACACAGGAAATCTAGTGCTTGTAGGAGGCTACTTCAAGCTGCACCCGGTCCTCAGAGTGTGCATTTTCTGCTTTGCTGTTAGGGATGCTTTGGTGGGAAGGTTTGAGGAGCTCCGGACTAAACGCTTATAGGAGTTCACCTCCTTAGGTGAATTTCTATGTCAGCAGGTCTGAAGTCACTTGAATAGTAATTATCTTAATTATAGATATTGTCTTTTTCCCCCCAAAATGTGGTCATGTTACTCCCCCCCTTTTTTTAGCTGCCTGTTTTTTTTTTTTTTAACTTATGGTAAGTTGATCTTGTTCCTAGAGCTGAAGAATTAGGTCACAAAGGGATCTCTTTTTAAAATTTAATTTGTGTGTAGTCTGAGCAACACGTTTTCTAGCTGTCTGGGCCAAGTATCCCATTTTGGTAGTAAACAGCTCATATGTGGGATTTTCTTATGTTTCTCACTACTAGTAAACCTCAAGCACAGATTTTAGTTTTCCAGCTGTCTGCTAATTTTTAAACTTCCTCTTTCTTGCCTTACTGTTTATCTGCCATCCTCTGCCCTCCCTAAATCTTCTCTCCACAGCTATTACCTTCCCAAAATTGTTGAATTTAAGCTTACATGAGGTCTCCGAGCAGGTGTTTCAGCCAGCCCACTTGCTTGTGACACCTGGAGACAAAGCACGTTTCCTGTTGTGACATCTAAGAGTGTACACAGTTCTTGTCTTATTCCTTTTTTCTCCTTTATTGCCACAACTAAAAGTGAAAGGGGGCTGATGGCAGCTGGACCGTAGCAGTGCTTCATTCAGAGTGCTTCATCCTGGGCTTGTAACCCAGCCCTGGTGTCTGTTTCCCATGCCTCTTGCCCTCAGGCCTGGGCCCTAGTCCAGCCACCATTCCTCTTCCTTGTCGTAGTGCATCAAGAAAGGGATCTGAGACCCATTGTTTGTAGGAGTCTACAGAGTCATAGAAGGACCAGCCATGGCAGATATGTTCTTCATTTCCCATTCTGGTCTTTTCCAGCTGGGTAGGCCAAGAACCCAGCAGAGACTTTGAGCATTCCTCCTGCTGGAACAGATCTTGGGGTGCCTTTATTTGCATCTCTTTAAATCCACAAGCTAAAGATAAAAGTTCATAGAATCAAAGGAGGTAGAAATAAGTGGCTGATAAGCACTAGAAAGCCACACGTGAGCTAAGAGACAAATTCAGCTAAAGCACCTGTGCAGCCACGCTGTCTCTTGAGAGGAAATTCACAGAGGAGAGCAGTGGACCCCAGGCTGTATCTAAACATTCATTTACTCCACATTGAAAGAACACATTCCTTTTGTTAACGGGGCCAACCCATAAAGACTAAACAGTTACAGACCCTCCTCTCGCTACATTTACGTTGATGTATTAAAACAATTTTTTGTTTTACACAAATGCATTACCTTGGCCAAACTTTGACTCACAAAGAACAAGAAAAGTACGTTGCTCCAGTGACCCTTCACCCTTGCAATACAACATTTTATGTGTTGTGAAAAAGGCATAGTCAAGAGGGTAGAAAATGTAAAGAAAAAAGAAAAAGAAACATTAAATGTCTTCACATCTCTCTTTACTGGGTAATTTTAGTAGTCTGAAGGGGGAAAGGTGGAGATTAACCCACCAAAAAAAAATGCAGAACAAGAAAAACATGATGAAAAACCAAGATCCAGCTCTAACGCATACAAAGGAAAAGAAACTGACACCTAAAATAAAAAGTGAATTTGCATTTTGTAGTGAGCTGTGTGCATTATTTTGTGTAACGACAATGGACGCAAAACCCTGGATAAACCCGTTCTCTTTTTTCCCCTTTCATCAGCCGTCAGTAGCCAGTCGGGCCATGAGAAGAGTTAGCTCAGTTCCATCTAGAGCACAGTCCCCTTCTTATGTTATCAGCACAGGCGTGTCTCCTTCAAGGGGGTCACTGAGAACTTCTCTGGGTAGTGGATTTGGCTCTCCGTCAGTGACCGACTCCCGACCGCTGAACCCCAGCGCATATTCCTCCACCACGCTACCTGCTCAGCGGGCAGCCTCTCCGTACTCCGCACAGAGACCCGTCTCCCCAGCAGCTGTACGGCGGATTGCGTCAGTCACCTCCCGGCAGACCAGCAATCCCAATGGACCAACCCCTCAGTACCAAACCACCACGAGAGTGGGGTCCCCGCTAACCCTGACAGATGCACAGACTCGAGTAGCTTCCCCATCCCAAGGCCAGGTGGAGTCGTCGTCCCCCAAACGCTCAGGGATGACCGCCGTACCACAGCATCTGGGACCTTCACTGCAAAGGACTGTTCACGACATGGAACAATTCGGACAGCAGCAGTATGACATTTACGAGAGGATGGTTCCACCTCGGCCAGACAGCCTGACAGGTGAGTACAAGCTGACAGCACTAAAATTGGGCTGGGCTGAGTAAAGCCCAGTGGGGAAATCTGTGCAGCCAACGCTGAAACAGAACATGATAACATGGAAAAAGTTGTTTCCATCTCAAAATTTACACTGCAGACCTCAGTCTGACTTGTCTCTCAGGCTCTGTAATTCTTCATGCATGAAATTATGTACATTTATATCAGGAGAACCCTTTCGCAATGAATCATTTTTCCCCCTCACAATATTAGGATGTAATAGGTACATTTTTGCACTTTAGGAGAATTGGTTGGAATTCTAAGCTGGTTGTTGTTGTTGTTGTCGTTTTTAATGAAGGATTTTTCACCAGCTAAGCTTATGTATACCTTAACCCATAAGTTATGTTAAAAGGTGGGGTCAGAATATCTGTTTTTAACTATGTAAATTTTTTTAAAGAACTGCTTTAATAGTGTAGACTAGAATATGGATTTCCTCACCTACTGCCTTGACTTTAGCCTCTCCATGGGAGATGCACAAAGCTCTTGTGAATTACCTTCAAATGCCGCTCAGATTAAATCAGAAAGACACCAGCCAGGTGCCTGTTGTTGTTATTATTATTATTATTATTATTATTATTATTACAGTCATTTGCTTCAGAGTTTTTTCATGGAGAGTTTCCCACTTAATGTATTGACTTTGTTATTTTGATTAAAATGAAATTTATCTTTAGTGTTTTAAATTATATTTTAAAAGTAGCATATACAAAATGATAAAAAAATTAAAACTATACAGGAAAATATGTAGTGAGAGGTAAAAATCTCGAGCTCCTCTTTTACCCATACCCAGTCCCACACCCCAGTTTGTGTATCTGATTTCCAGAATGTTTGTTTGCAATATAAGTATATGCATTATTTACAAATATGCACACATTGTATTTTCTTTGTTTTTACATGATGGATTCTATTGTATATGCCTTCTATGCCTTCTTCTCTTTTAATATCTCTGAGAGCTTCACTTCATTCTCTAAATAGATGCCTAGGACCCCACTTTTATAGATGTATTTTAATTTGTTTATTTTAATTTATTTAATCGTTTCTCTTAGTGGATATTTAAGTTGTTTCTCATTTTTAGCTATTAGAGACAATGATACAATACATGTTGTTCTTCCTCAGTATTTGCACATAGATTCTCGGATAACTGTGGGATCCATTTCTTGAAGTAGAATTGCGGGAGCAAAATTATGTGTGTCTTTTTTCTTAAAGTAATCTTGTCAAATTGCTCTCCTGGAAGGTTGCACACATTTATATTTCTACCAGTAGTTTGACTGTGCCTGTGCTCCTGCACCTTCACTATCATTGCATATTGTCAAAGTATTTCATCTTTGCCAATCTGGTAGATAAAAAGCTGTACCTTATTGTTTTAAATGGCCCATATTGAATTATGACTGAGGTTGAAGATATCGTATGTTTATCTGCTGTTTTATTTTTTTTCTGCAAACCACAAGTTCAGGTCTTTTGTCTATTTTTATAATTGTAAAAGCTTTTTATACTTGAAATAAATTAGCCTTTTGTAGTATACTTCTCAAGTATTTTTCCGTTTTGTAATTTGTCTTTTGACTTTGCTTTCGGTATTTCTTATATACAGAAGTTTTTAGTATTTTTGTGTAGTGAAATTAATATCCTTTCCTTATGGACTCTGGGAAAGGTAAAGCCTTTTTGAGATTTTCTAATTGAATAATTTTGCATGAAGAATTAATATTGAACTTGATTTTGAGCTCAAAGAAATTCCTATTAGAGAAACCACCTCTTTTTCATTCAGCCGTCAGAGGAGTGTACTTGGCTTAGAAATTTTCTGGCATGCCTCTGAGAAGTATGCAGCAAAGTGAGGTAGGAATCATTTATGAAATTCTGCCTCCCAGGGAAACCTGAAAAGATAAATAGTTCTGAGGATCTCTGTGCTCCGCCCTGTGCTTGCACAGAACAGCTATGCAGAAATCTGTATTTGCAGTAGAGTGAAGTGGAAGCACAGGGACGGAAGCGAGCACGTAAATTACTGTCTCCGTGTTTAACCCTGAGGACTGATCTTTGGCTTAAAAAGCCTGTTTCTCTGCAGGTGAGATATGTTGTCTTCATGTTTCAGGGAAAAAAATTTATACCTGGCCTGTCACAGATTTTGTTTTTCCCCCAAGAATACTCCAGTCTTCAAAAGAAGCTCGGGGTTTCCTTAAAAATGTTCTGGGGAAGCTGTGTTGCCCATTGTCTACCTGCTCACTTATTCTGAATGTGAATCCTAATTTGTGAATTCCTTTCTTCTGTTCTTACTTCAGAAAGTGATGTGCTTGTCATTATATTTGCTGTGGTTCTTGATTTCAAAGGATTCATAAGTTGCTAATTGATGAGCCTAAAGCAATATTTTGTAATAGATTCAGACACTTGGATATTTGTTGATTATAATTTAAATGATGATACAATGTGTGTATAAATTACTTCCTACAACAGAAAAATATGTCTGCCCTAAAATATTTGTTTCAGTATAATCGCATTATGTCAAGAAAAGTTTTGAGAATAAAAAGAATCCATATTTGGAAGATAAGTTTATGTTTATTTCCAATGTCTTAAATAGAAAGGTTTTAAATCACAAGGAATATATCATCGTAATAGTAAACTAATATGTATTTGTGGAATTGCAAATAGAAACTACTGGTTGGATAAATAATATTGTAGAATATCAGTGTTTTCCATTTATTTGGAGAGGGAGGTAAGGTTATTAAAAATTAATCTGTGGAAATGCTTCTGGAAAAATTATTTCTAATAGCAATTACAGAACATAGTTACTTGTCTTCCAGTTTAAAAGATATAAAGTCATAGTAGCCTTTCTACGCATAGTCATTTTACTTAGTCTATAGCGGCTATGTAATTTTGTAATTTTTTAAACATTAAATCTACAGAACTGTGTGTTTTGTTTTTAATGCATGAGCAAGTAAACAAAAATAGTAACAGTCACTCTTATGTTATTCACAAAGGTTTCTAATAACAAGAAATTGCTACATCTCACTATAATTATGTCTTTTATTGCTCATTTTAATTGTCATATATAGTAATTTCATCTTGCTAATAATTCTGTAACAAGTGAATATTTACTGGATACTTTTTGTAGTCTAAGTGGTAAAAAGCTCATTTTGTTACCTTTCCCATGATATCGTGGTAAAGGTTTACAAAAGTTTTCAAATACATGGATTCCTGTGAAGACTCTAGCTGGATCCTTGTACAGCGTGAATATGACATTCTGATAACAGTGTAGAAGGTTTTGTTCCTATTTCACATCACGGTGCAGGTGGGCCAGGGGGGCTCGGCCGACGTCAGGAGCGTCCAGCGCTCAGCTGGCCTCTGCCCAAGTGTGAGTGATCTGCATAGTCTCACAGTGAGTCAAGAGAGTTTGGTCGCTCTACTGGGTGTTAAATACCACCTCATATTGATAAGATTACCAAGGACTTTGTACAATCACCTGCCCGCTTCATGTCACCATTAACGAAAACAGTGCCTGCACTTTTGTTCAAGATACTCATGGGCTCCATAAAGAAATGGAGCTTATACTCTGCTAAGAAGAATGAGAAGTCTGCCAGTGCCTAAAAAGCTGAAACTCTCAAATGAGAACTTTACAATAACAATCATAATACTGTCTTCACAGTTCCATTCGCTTCTGTGGACCTCTGGTGGGCTAACCTTGCTCTCCGATTTTGTTCGTAGAGGGCTCTGTTGAGTTCAAGGTTTCTCACACTGCGTCTCACTGATCCTGGAGGGGTAGCTGTGTCCAGTGTTGAGTCTGCCGTGACAGAGCGCTGACCTGGGGTTTCCTCTCAGCCCTGCCAGGAAGTAGCTCTCCAGTGGGAATGAATCACATTTCCTTTTGCGCTCTCAGTTTACTCGGTTTTGAAGTGAGAAAGTTTGGCTGGATAATCTCCCAGTTATAAGATTGTACAAACCTGTGATCTTCATTTTAGCAACTGGGGAGCCAGTAGGCGAAACCCACATTTCTTCATTTCATTTCTTTCCATGTCACATTGCTGTCCAGGATGGGTAATAATCATTCATTTTTGAAGCTTTATGTATTAATTTTCTTGCCTCTCCTCACTAAGCAACATATAATTATCACTCACATTCAGGCCCATTTGCTTTTAGTTGTGATATGATTAGCTGAGCTAACAGGATGTGAAGGATCCTATCTTTTTGTAATTAGTTGCTGTGTTAATTATTTGCAGTCTTTTTAAGAGCAAATGTATACTGACTTCATATATGTTTGTGCTTTCTCTTGCTCATATTTGGAATGTAGCCTTAGTTGGTGTTCTTACCAAGTGATAAGTTTTACCTACTAATGATGACAAATCACAAACTGCTGAGCATCATAATACAGAATATACTAACTAATTCACCTTTTTTAAGAAAATAAAATGTTTGGGTTTGAAATCTACTTTTTTATCACAAGTCTTGTGTAAACGTTAGTTATTAGCAATTTAAATGAAAGACTGTCTGAGATGACTTAGTATTAATGTACTAACTTTGTACTTTTCCTTTACACTAGAAAGAAGGTAAACAAGAATCTGGTATGTGGGTTCCTGTAAAAACAACTGTTTTTGTTTTAAAGGAAAAATACGATAACAAATAGTAAACTAATACTTGATAATTCTTAATAAATGTTATTAGTTCACTGATAATGTTGCCAATTTTTTAACAAAATTCCATGTTTTTCCATAAAAATCATGAGTGAATTCATTGAGAGAAGTATTTTAAAAGAGTTCTTGAGCATTCAGCTTTTACTAAGCATTAGTATGTAGGTGTTGTCTAGGGTGTTGGGATTTACAGAGCTGTGGGCAATGGTGGGCGTGCCCCCAAGGAGCTGGTCATCCACTGGCAGAATGGGGCAGTCCTGCAGGGCAGGAAAAGAGAACAGCAGGAACCATATTTTGTATATGTTTTTAACAAGGAAAACTGTATGATGGTAAAAGAGGGCATTCTTTTTTTGGTTACCATCTTAAAGTAGCTTACAACTGGGGAATGGATTTCACAGTATCAAACCATTTAATAATTTCTTCTTATTTTTTCTTAGAAAATGTACTTTATCTTGCTTCCAAGAGAAAGTTTTATTCTAAAAAATGTACATGGTGTCCTTTTCGTATCTATCCTCCCTCTTTTGTAAATGTTACTAGGTTTGTTGTTTAGACTTAACACTTGGTCCTGTTGGTTAGGAGTTTAATTAGGGCTTTTAACCCCACTGCAAATTTCTCAATTTCTTAATGATGTAATTTTCCCACCTCTAGGCCTACGGAGTTCCTATGCTAGTCAGCACAGCCAGCTTGGGCAAGACCTTCGTTCAGTTGTGTCTCCAGACTTGCACATCACTCCTATATATGAGGGAAGGACCTATTACAGCCCAGTGTACCGCAGCCCAAACCACGGAACCGTGGAGCTCCAAGGATCACAGACGGCATTGTATCGCACAGGCTCAGGTGGGCGACAGCTCCGTTTAGCTGGGTTCCCAATTTCACAGGCCCAAGAGGAGAAGGATTTTATTGAGATTAGGTTCCCTGTTATAATGAAATCATGTTGCCCATTTGCTTGTCACATAAGCAGCTGTGATAGCAGATCAATAAATAGTGAAACAGAAGTTCATTTAGTACCTATTTATAGGTGATATATTTTCACCTTAGTTCAGTCTGATCAATGAATGTAGTGATTGTACTGTTAATTCGCAAAAAGTTTGTAGAGCTGTAAGTCTGACTGTCCTTGGGTAAGAAGCATATCAGCTATAGAAAGGAAAGCCTTTGTTGGAATATTTCCTTGGAGTTTTTGTTGCCTGGAACGTGTATTTAGAGAAACTGCCTACATGAGTTACTTGGCTATCTTTGATTTAGCATGTGTTTAGCCCAGGTGTATTTGGTATTACTGTTTTTTGGATATTGGATTTCCTCTGAATGCTTAAGTGAAGAATGTGAAATAAATGTTCCTTATGATGGAGTCAATCTGGGACAGAATGTAGTAACAGCATTTATGAAAATACGGAGCTAGTGCCTCCCGCTCTTGCGCCCCACCTTCACGTTTACACCACCCCGTAGTGGCTGATAGAGCAGAGGCTGTGGCCCATGGCTGTGTGAGCTGCCAAATTGTGCTGTGGTTCTGGCTTGCAGAATCTCAAGACACCCTTCTTTTTTTTTTTTAAAAAAAAAAAAGGTAGTACAGATTTATTAACGTGCCCACAAATGAACTCCAGGTAGTAATGATAACCTCCCAAGGGCACAGCTGTAGGAGACACACCTCCCAGGAGGCAGAAGACTATATTTGAATTTATTCTTTCCCGAAAACTGACAGTTTGGTTCACTGTGGGGTTTTTCTTCGCCCAGAATCACCAATTGTTACCAGTTGGTACCAAAGAATGTACGAATTTTTAATAGGTGTTAGTGAAGGAATATTTCACTTGTTATGTTCTATAAATTGAGGAATTTCTTAATAAGATTAAGAAATAATGTTGTTAAAATCTTTTAATTGCAGGAAGAATATGTATACAATCGTTTGAGAGATACATGCTGCAATAATTAGGAAAGAAATATTAGGGTCTGGCCCTATGGTGTGGTGGTTAAGTTCGGCCCACTCCACTTTAGCAGCCCAGGTTCGAATCCCAGATGCAGACCTACACCACTCATCAAGCCATGCTGTGGCAGCAACCCACATACAAAGTGGAGGAGGATTGGCACAGATGTTAGCTCAGGGTTAATCTTCCTCAAGTAAAAAAAGAGGAAGATTGGCAACAGGTGTTAGTTCAGGCTAAATCTTCCTCAGGAAAAAAAGAAAGAAAGAAATATTAAATACAGTGTACAGTACCTTTATACAAAGCATCATGCAATAATTTAAGGGAGTAGCTATAGAAGAATTGGATGTATCAGTCTTCTCTCTTGTGAAGTAAGTTTTCTGATGTTATCAAAATCTACAGGTCCATAAATAAAATGTATATCAAAATAAGTAACCTATATGTACAAGTGTTCAAAGTTTGGTAGTTCCAATTACCTACGAATTTGAATATCTTACTTGTTTTTTATTGCTAAAGTGAAATTAAGGAATTTTGCTGTTTATTTCTAAGATTAGTTTAATTCTTTTCCTGTTTTTCTCTTGCAGTTTTGTTACTAAATCTTAATAAGCATATTAAGACTTATTATGTAAGCAGATTTATAGTTTCATTTTTGCTCATTCCTGCTAATAAAATTACAAATATTTTGTGTATATTAAAAACTTAAGTGCCTTTTTTTAGTACTGAGGTAGATTAGTAAAATCTAAAAGTAAGCAATTTATATAATTATTAAAAACTATAATCACTCTTAAAATTAAAAATATTTTGTCTTTGAAAAGTACCACCTCACAGAGAACATACTAATCTTTTTAAAAATGTTGACTTTCTAGTAGGTGTTGGAAATCTGCAAAGGACGTCCAGCCAACGAAGTACTCTGACATACCAAAGAAACAATTATGCTCTAAACGCTACAGCAACCTACGCAGAGCCCTACCGGCCAATACAATACCGAGTGCAAGAGTGCAGTTATAACCGGCTTCAGCATGCAGCACCGGCGGATGATGGCACCACGAGATCCCCCTCAATAGATAGCATTCAGAAAGACCCCAGGCAAGTACGGGTTATGAGTCTCCAGCATGTGACGTTGCCACAGGAGCCAACCAGTTCCTTCATTTGGACTTTTTTCAAGTTGCCAAGTCTATTATAATATCAGTAACTCCTTATCTCTAATATTCCCAGTTGCATTCCAGCACTGTGGGTCATTGAGGTTAATTTCTCTTTAAAGATAGATTCCTTCTCTCAGTGCTCTAATAATAAGTCAGGGAATGCGCAAGTCTTTGTGAATATCTGCAGCGTTCATCACTGACATAGTTCACCAAGGCAACTACCTGGGATAGCCTCTTAGTCTGAATTACACAAGTGACTTTAAGGGATCATTTTACCCCTTTTTGTTTATCCTGATGGACTTCTTAGACGAGGGCTTCAGAAAATGCATATGGTTGTTTTAAACTGGGAAAGACCAGTGTTGTGTACATTTTGAATCATATTTTCAGTGCTCTGTTGTGCTTTTATTAACTAGGTCCTTTGCAAAGCTTTCTGCCATTTAGGAGAAAACAGTGTACAAGAAGTTCTCATATCTCATAAGCAAAAAATATTTGGCAAATAGTAGATGTTTCCTCGTTTTAACTTAATTTGGCCTTGTAGGAAGCATGTTTTATTAAGATAAGTATGAATCATTTAGTACTTGATTGGTTTTGAAAAACTGGGCTCTTTAATGAAAACCGTTTAAAATATTCAGGAAATAAATAAATAAAGATATTTAGAAACCAAAAGAGAATTGAATTTCTGAGAGAGTGAAATTATTGCTAAATTTTAGGCAGCTTGAGTGTTATTTTAAGACCTATGTTAGCAAGATTTCATTCACTCTTCACCCACAAATAGTTCTTTCGCTGGAAAATTATTATAATTATCAATTCATTTTTAGCAACCTACCACCTTATTCTAATGAATGTGAATTAAAAGCACGAGTGAAGTTTTGGTCATTAAAACAAAATAACTAAAGGTACTTTTGAGTTGAATGGGAAGCCTACTGTTTCACTAAAACCAGTCCACCTGTTCGCACTTTCACCTAAAATTCGTTATGGTTTATACATACATTTGGTTCTGCTATTCCTGTTTGCCACCGTTTTGCCATTTTAAGGACTTCTAAAAATAATTTGTCTGATAGCACCTCCAATATAATTAAGTCAGAAATACTTTTACATGATTTTGTTTTTAAAATCCTCAAGAAGACGAAAGATGAGGGCACCCTAATAGATGAGTTTTGAATTGTGGGTAGTTTAGATCACACCTTGACTGAACCTGCAGAGAATAGAATAGCTACCCAGAAAAGCAGTGAAGTGTGAGAGTTTCGAGTTTAATATATATCCCTGAAGACTTCAGTTTTGACCTCTGATGTGAGTTGATTCACTATAAACAAGGATTTCATGTATGATAATATAATTCAGCTATTCATAGTATGATAATTTCATAGTCTAATGCATAAAACTGTTATGGCTAGCCTTGATTTATATGAAACTTTACTGATAATGCATTTTGTAGGATGAATAAATGATTATCTTATAATGATAGGTGAAATTATTCTAGCTGAAACTGGAATCCAGTTGAATTTGAAGTTTGAATGTTCAAAACAAAATAAAAAGCTCATGACAACTATTATTTAATTTTTAGTTTTGAAATTAGCAACATTAAGTAATGTTTTTATTCACTTCTAAACCTACTTTCTTTATCGTTAATACTACACTATCATTAGCCTGAAAAATTCTCTGTAAGGCCGAATAAGTTATTGATGTTTTCTATGTAAAAGGAAATCTATGAGATTTTTTTATACTTGTGTAGTTTAGAAGCAATATTTATTAATAGTACAGACGATGCATAAAAGGAGTATAACAGTACTTCCTATGGGAGGTGACAATGACTTAAAAAATGATAGCATTCAAGGTGCTCTTTTTGAACAGGGCTTAATCTTTGATGTTCAACAGAATAATTCCATTTACTGTCCCCTCGACCTTTATGTTATGGTTAAATATTTTACTTCTGCATACATTATAAAACCCATAATAGAGTGTTATTTTTACTGTAAATAGTCAGTTGTCTTTTAAAGAAATTAAAATAAGTAAAAAAGATGGTCTTTGTGTTACCTATTTCTTATTTATAGTTCTTTTCCTTTCTTCCTATAGATTCAACTTTCCATCTCAACTCATTTCGCTTCAGTCTAAAAACTTCCTTTAGCCTTTCTTGTGTTGCATGTCTGCTGGCAACAAGTTGTCTCAGCTTTAATTTATCTGAAAATGTTTTTATTGCACTCATTTTTTTTTTTTTTTGAGGAAGATTAGCCCTGAGCTAATGTCTGTGCCCATCTTCCTCCATTTTATGTGGAACACCTGCCATAGCATGGCTTGACAAGCAGTGGGTAGGTCTGCACCTGGGATTTGAATGAGCAAACTGAGGGCGGCCAAAGTGGAATGTGCAAACTTAACTGCTGCACCCCTGGGCCAGCCTCTATTTTACTCATTTTTTAAAGGATATTTTTGCTAGACATAAAATTCAGGATTGACAGGTATGGGTGTTTTTTTTCTCTTTCAGTACTTTAAAAGACATCATTCATTATCTTCAGACCTCCTTTGATTCTGATAAGAAATCAGACATTTTTATCATTCTTCTCATTATGTAATGTATCTTCTCTCTTGCTGCCTTTCAGACTTTTCTCTTTATCTTTGCCTCTCAGCAGTTTTACTCTGACAAGCCTACATATAGTTTTCTTTACACTTAGCCTGCTTGGGATTCACTGAGATTCTTTGATTGTCCAGTTGATAATTTTTACCAAAATTGGGGAACATTCAACTATTATTTCTTTAGATATTTTTTTCTGCCCAAACTCACTCTCCTCTCTTTCTGGGATAATGTGACATCTCACAGGTTACTGAAGCTCTGTTCATTTATTTTTATTTTTTTTTCCTCTGTGTTCTTCAGATTGTATATTTCTTATTGATCTGCCTTCATATTTACTCTCATTTTTTCTACACTTTCCTAAGTGTTAAGCCAATCCAGTGAATTTTTTTATTTCATTTACTTGATTATTTTTTTACAGTTTCCATGTTTCTGATGACATTCCCCATCTATTCATTCCTTATATGCATCTTTTCCTTTAAGTCTTTGAGCACATTCATAATATCCATTTTCCTCTGATGATTCCAATATCTGAGTTTTCTCTGGGTCTGTTTCTATTTGTTTTTTCACATCTTTGTAAGTCACATTTTTCTGTTGCTTCTTATGCCTAGTAGTTTAAAATTATATGGTAACTGTTGTGGATGATACATTGTAGGGACTTTGGATTATGTTGCCTCTTATTAGGGTTCTGAGCACATAACTAAGTTACTGACAGATGCTTTTGATCTTTTCAAGATTAATTTTGTTCTTTGTTAGGACAAGTCTATTTCAGATTTGTTTTACTCTCAGTGCATGTCTCTTACTCTGTGGCATGGTTCTTACTCCTAAACATGGCCTTTGTGGAGACTAAATGCTGAGGTACTCAGTAAGGTCTGCTCTCTGACTGGGCTGCAAGTCCACCATCATCTGGTATGTGCTCAGCTCTCGGTTCTGTGGCAGAGACTCTCCACCAGACATGTATATGTGCCCTGCACATCCCAGTACTCAACTAAGGACTTGTGAGTAGTCCTCACACAGACTGGAGGAATCTCCTCTGCATAACTCCTTCCTCTTCAGTACCCTGCTCTGCAAATTCTAACTACGTTGGCCTCCCTAAACTCCAGTTTCCCCCCTCAGTTCACTAAGTCCGTTATGCTCACTTGGGCTCAGTTTCTTGTGCAATGATCCAAAAAGTACCCCAGACAGAAAGCCAGGGAACACAGGGCTCCTAGATGAGTCCCTCCTCTCAAAGATTACATTCTTGTGTTACTTGTTATCCAGGTCCTGAAAACAGTTTCCTCATACATTTGGTTCAGTTTTATGGTTGTTTATGGGAAGGCAAAGTCCAGTACCAGTTTCGCCATCATAGCTGAATACAGAAGTCTTAGCTAAGGTTTTAATGAAGCAAATTCTGGCAAACATTGGTGCCAGCCAGGCAGCCCATGAATTGATAGCAGTCTTTCCGGGGTACATTTCTGCTGAAAATCAAGGTTGGAGCTGGTACCAACCTAACCTAAGTGTCCGTCTCCAGCTGGAGCCCACCTTTTATGTTGTCTGGCCCTCATGGTACTCAAGGATGCCAAGAAATCTTGACCATCCCTGTGCCATTTAAAAGGACAAAAATGTATGTTTGTAATGATTATGAGTCATCAAGATTAAATCACACTCCTTACACTCTGTTAATTACAGCATAGATTTACATAACAGGCTTTAGACAGATTTTCATCAGAAATAGTTAACATAGTTTCAATGTGTAAAAGGAAGTCTATCTATTACAGAGAATGCCCCTATTTAGTATAGTTCCCTTTTCAGGGATGATATTAATAAAACATCTGTATCATAATTCAAATTATATAAATTATTTTAATATGCATCACTACAGTTTAATCATCACAGCCAACCTAAGAAGAAGGTAGACATTTTTTTATTGTTTTATTGTTCCTGTTTTATAGATGGGGAAACTGAAGCTCCAAATAATTAACTGGTTTTCAAAAATCACATAGAAATTGAAGGACCTGGGATTTAAACATAGGCAACCCTAACTCCAAATTCTCTGCTTTTCTGCTGTGTATCCTGCCTCTCATAGCATTTGTGGTATTCTTAATGCCTGTTAATGACATTATCATCCAGTGTCTCCCCCAAGCAAGAAATCTCCATCTCATCCTTGACTTCACTTTTCAGAAGATCATCTGGCTGCTGTGCAGAGTGGGTGGGGGAAGAGGGGGATATTTGAAGCAGAGAGAACATCTAGAAGGCTGTTAGAGGGTCCAGGCAAGATGGAGAGTGGGTGGATTTGGTTTATATTAAATATTTTGGAGATAGTCAATAAAGCTTGCTGATGGATTAGATGAGAGGGACAGGGAAAGAAAGAAATCAAGGATGGCTATATTTTGTGTTTTGCCTGACACGAGTAAGCTCAATAAATAATAACTCCTGTTATTGGTATGAAGACTAAACTTTTTAGTTTGGCATACAAGACCCGGTAGACAAAACCATGTTTTATTCAATATTTTTATCTCCAGCACCTGCTATGCCACCTGTAGCATAGTAAGGATTCACTAAATATTTGTTTGAAATGGTAGTATATATGTGTGTGTGCGGGTATGGAATGACCTGCCTCTTTGTATTGGATGAGCCAGTTAATAGATGGAACCTTCCCAGACAGAGAGAGTCTCTGGGCCTTTAAAATCTGGGCTATAGAAGTACCACTGAGTCATCAATTTAAAGCTTTTTTTAAAGTTCTATTCAGTATTAATTTATCTTTTGATTAACAGTTCACTTCATCCTGTAATCAAAGTCTAGAAATTTGTTTCTTTGTGAACCTTTTTTTTTTTTTTAAGATTTTATTTTTTTTCTTTTCCTCCCCAAAGGCCCCTGGTACATAGTTGTATGTGGGTCCTTCTAGTTGTGGCATGTGGGACGCTGCCTCAGCGTGGTTTGAGGAGCAGTGCCATGTCCGCGCCCAGGATTCGAACCAACGAAACACTGGGCCACCTGCAGCGGAGCGCGTGAACTTAACCACTCAGCCACAGGGCCAGCCCCTGTGAACCATTTTTAAGAAGCTATTCTTTACATAATATAAGCATAAATTCACATTTAAGAAGGATTCCAAACAGTGGGCCAATCAAATGACATCAGAAGATTCTGACACTGTGATGTTACTTGAAAAAAGCAAAGTATAAAAGTGTATATACTTAGTCTGATTGTATATTAATTATACAAGAAATGGGATAGTGTAAGGGTTGGGGGCGCAGACTCAGATGTTGCTCTGCTGTCGACTAGCTGGGTGACATTAAGCAAGTCGCTTAGCCTTTCTGCCTCAACCTCCAAATCAATAAGGTCGCTCTAAGAATAAATGAATTAAGTGCAAAAAATGCTTAACACAGTACCTGGCACATGGCTCATGAAATATTAAGTGCTGTTTGATAATAATCCAATTCTTTGAAAAAAAATTCTATACGCATGCATGTGCACATTTGCCCACATATATAGAAAAAGAGACCAGCATGAAATGTCAGCAGTGGTTTTCTCTGGATATAGGATTACTGATAAAATATTTTTTCTTTTTTATAATTTTCTGTGTTTCTGTCTTATTATCAAGAGCAATTATAAATACTAAGTTTTTTTAGAAATCATCGGTCCCACTGTATATGTGATTTCTAGGCTGACACCAGCTCTATCTATTGCCGCCAGCCTTTCTTCCTCTCACCTCAGGAGTGACATCTTACCTCACTGAAGTGCACTGGTTTACCTGAGCCTTGCACCTGGAAATTTCTTACATAGGTATCAAGGCATGAAATTAGAATCAGGAGGAGGAAACATAGAATGGAACACTTACTGATGCCAAGAACTTCCTTTGTTCCCCTCAATCTCTTTCTCTGCATCTGTGCATCATGGTTTCTTTAAAACCCTAGGCATCTGGGCCTCCACATGTGTTCATCAGGGGTAAAAAAAATATTTACCTATACACCTTTTAGGGTTTTTGTAACTTCCCATTTTGATCTCAGCTGAGCTTTTTAGCTTATGACAAATGTTTCGTGCGGTGTGTCATTAAAAGATGGGCCTGCCTTTCTGACGCCGTGTTTTCCTCGCGTAGGGAGTTCGCCTGGCGTGACCCTGAGTTGCCCGAAGTCATTCACATGCTGCAGCACCAGTTCCCGTCAGTCCAGGCGAACGCAGCCGCCTACCTGCAGCACCTGTGCTTCGGCGACAATAAAGTGAAGACGGAGGTACAGGACCCAGTGCCCGGGATGCCCCACGGGAGACTGTGTCTGTCCGTTTAGCAGTCACTTGCCTGTGTACTTAGGAAATTACCAGATGTAATTCAGAGGTGCTTTTCAAGGGATGTTTTGATACCAGATACTCTTCTACTTCTCAACTGTGCATTTCAGTATTTCTCAGGAAAAACCAGGAGGAGTGTGTTTTTTGGAGTGCTTTTAGCATTTTCAAATTGTATGTCCACTCATTGGCTTGTTTGTAAAACACAAAGTGAAACCAATTTAACCTACATTTTAAAAGTATGATCTAAAAGTCTTTTAGGTAAAAATTACAGTATGTAACAAATTAGTGAGTTCATGTATTTTTATGAGATTCTGGTCAAGATTGGTGCCAACATACGATTAAGTAAAGTTACAGAAGATTTATAATCATTACTAGTACTCAACATGTATGAAAATTTTATTTCAGATTTTAAGGTTTTTTGGCATTTCTGCAAACAGTGAATCACTGGTTATTGACTAGTGTTCTATAACACAGATTCTTTTAACATTTTAGGCCCTTTTCCCCCTGCAATGTCATGTAGAACTCAAGTGGTTTTCATCGATTTAATATGCAAAGCAACATACCCTTACAGACCTAAAGGTGGATGCAGTAAATAAAGCCCAAAAATGTTGATGTAATGTGCTAATGAATTGACAAATAGAATAAAATTTAGGAGAGTAACCTAGAGAAATTCTAGAAACCAAATGACTTCCGTCAAAATTCCTTTCCCGTGTTGTCTCCGCCCCTGCACACAGCTTTATTGTGTTTGTATATCTGTTCACTGCCCTCGGGAGTGAAAGCACAGTCCCTCGGCGTGTCAGGGGGTTGGAGGAGGACTGTGCTGCCTGCACTTGGCCATTAATCCACCAAGGTCTCCCTTCCCTTTTTTATGCCATGAACCCAGGGGAAAAGCTACATCTTGGAGAGTATTCTTAAAAGTTATAAAAGATGTGTTGTTTAGAATAAACGTAACATGTTGAAATGATCTGGAGTTGTCCATTTCCCATGATCTTTCCATAACCGACTTCTGTTTGCTCACTGGTGAATCATGTCGCTTAGGCCTGGTCCCTGATATTTTTCATTCTAGGTGTGCAGGTTAGGGGGAATCAAGCATCTCGTTGACCTTTTGGACCACAGAGTTTTGGAAGTTCAGAAGAATGCTTGTGGTGCCCTCCGAAACCTTGTTTTTGGCAAGTCGACAGATGAAAATAAAATAGCAATGAAGAATGTTGGTGGAATACCTGCCTTGTTGCGACTGTTGAGAAAATCTGTTGATGCAGAAGTCAGGGAGCTTGTTACAGGTGGGTAAAGAATGTATTCCTGTCCTGGAGGAAATGTTACAAACCATCTAGACTGTGCCCTTGTGTGGGGGCCTTGTGAAGGAGTTGGAGGTTCTAGGTGGTAGATGATGTTGAATTGCACAGCTGTGACAAAGCCTGGGTATAGAGCAATCTAGTGATACAGAGGCACGTGCAGTGCTACAGCGACATCTCTGTCAATCTCCTATCAGTTATTGGACTTATTAATGCATAAGCATCAGCTCACAGATGTCTTGTTTATAGAGGACTGAGTACCTCATTTTTTATGTATTTCACAGTAAATCTACTTGTTTCATATAGCTTGCCTCTCCTTTATTATGAAAATAAAATATACGTACTGGATTGGCTATCTTCCATTTCAGTTCAGCCAGTAGCTGAAGGCCTGTTAGTGTCTCAGCACTTTCGCAGGTCCTGGGGATGTAAGGATGAATAAAACTCAGTCCCTGCTCTCAAGGAGCCCTCGGACTTGGGAGGAAGACATGTGGTTCTGTGAATGTCAGTGAAAAGTGACAAGTGCCAGGACTCGTTCAAGGTTGCATTGGGAGCACAGAGAATGGGCAGGGAGGTTCCCTGGTTGATGTGAAACCAAAGTTGTGCTAAAGGATGAGGAGGCATTGGCTGGGTAAGATATTTCCAGTCAGACACAGAGGCCTGGAGCCAGCATGGGATACAAGGATGGAGCTACCAGCAGGAGGATTCTGGAGGGAGACCAGGCCAGAGAGAAATGCAAGCCTGGTTTGGGGAACTTTGGTGAGGAACCTGTGTCCCACATGCAGTGGGAGTGATTCTAGCACATGGTTCGGCCAGTTTGGGCTTTTAAATGCATTCTTCCAGCGAGCAGTGGAGTGGAGGGTGGATTTGAAGGAGATGAGCCTGGCAACTGAGAGGCCAAGAGGAGCTCAGTAGTCTAGAGATAACAACTTGAAGTGTATCAGTAATAAAAGGGGTTGGCGATGAAGAAGAGGGAACAATTAGAGAAAGAGTTCATGGTCAAGGCATGATGGTCCAGTGGGAGACCATTGGAGAGTGAGGGGCCCGGAGGAACTGAGTGATGCCTTAGCTTGAGAGACTGGCCATTGCAGCACCATCAGGGATTCAAGAGTGCTTGCGGTCCAAGTGAAAGACTGATGGTGCAAATTAATGACGACATTATTTATCATAGACGATTAGGGGGAAATACTGAGTATTCATTGGTAGGAAAATGACTAAATAAATGGCAGTACGTTCACACAATGAAAGCACATATACAGGGTTAAAATAAATGCATTAGAGCTATCTGTAGCAACATAGATAAATCTCTGGAAACATTTCCAGAATGACAAGTGCAGCATGATACTATTTGTGTAAAGTTTTTAAATATGCAGTTTGAGGCTATAAATTATTTCTTCATATATGCATATGCAGTAAAGTTAAAATTTTTCATTGGAATGATACAAGATAGCTTCAGGATAATGGTTCTCTTGGTGGGGGCATGGGAGAAAATGGAATTGGGAAGTATAACCCGGCTCTGTTTCTTTAAAAAGAAAGAACTCTGAAACAAGATAAAATGTTAATATTTAACAAAGCTAGATGGTGGGTACCTGGGCATGTGTTTTATAATTGCTATATTATTTTTCATGCTTGAAAATTTAATTTAAAAAATTTTAATAGCACTTTTCAAGATTAATCCCCTTCCCCACTGCCTCCTGTTATGAAATCAGAGGTCAAGGTTCTGTCAGGTATAATTCAGTAATACTTGAGAATGTAGCAAACCATCAGGAACCTAATATTTAAGGCGAATCAGCTTTCTCATAAGTTATTAATTTTCAAGATACAGTACCCTGTGTTCCAAATAAGGCATGAAATTTAAGTACTAAAGGTAAAATACACTTTATGTATAATCTTCAACTCTGGATTGGACTGCCTGCCTTAGTGTAGTTTGAGTATTAATGCTTTAGCACATCTAAATTAGATACTGATGCATTAGTATATACTCCGTCTTTCCAAAATGCTTTTGAGGCACCTCACGCTCTCACACTAAAAAATATTTATACACACGTACATGTGAATGTACGTGTGTATAAAATGAAAATTAGAACAAACTAAATGAAGTAGAGAAAAGAATATAGACATATCCCTCCCAGAAGTTAGCCTTTCGCTGTGATTGTGTTATGGAGGCATAAAGGACGCAGTGTTATTTGCAGTATGTGAGTATTTTCTTTCCTTGTTTGATGTTTCTTTCCTCCCCCTTTGAACTCACTATGTAATGTCCAGGTATCCTCTCCCAGTAACACACCTGTGCAGCCAACGAGGCTGAAGGATCCATGTGAGCTCCCCGGCGAGTCAGAGGTGACCCAGGGACAACCTGATGTTAGAAGCACAGCTTCTGCTCAGATTTGCTTCTCTTTTGATTAACTAGGCAGATTTCTCACGACTTGGTCCTTACATCCTTGATGTACAGCTTTTTTCTCTTCTGTCATGATGTCTCGCAGGAGGAATAAGTCTCTGCTGGATTTTTCTTTCTGAGATTTTTCCCTTGGAAGAATCTGTTGCAGTGCCTTTCCTGTGCTGAGCTCAAGGAATTTGTAAGAGTTAATGATAAATGGGAAGAAAAGTACATGAAAGTTTGGTGATTTCTTTTGCATTTGAAAATGAATCAAATTTGTTTGAAGTCAAACCAGACTTCACTGCTAAGGGCTTTTATGTACTAATTTACCTGGTACACACCCTGGATGTGAGTGCTAATTTAGATGGCACTCCTCCATGTTTCATCATTTCTAGTCGCTGAGAGCATGAGATGTTTTAAGACATGGACCCTGGGCTTGAAAGGAGGCTCTGAGAGGTTCCTAATGCAAAAAGAGCTGTTTCCCCAATAGATGGCATTGCTGCCAATGTAAAACTAGCAACGACCTCTGATAGTTCTTTTTTGGAAGCAGCTGCCAATAGCTTTCAGGCTTTAAGAAGTATTTTTTTTGGCCATACTTTTAAACTGATGTATGAACCTGATTGCTTATGAAATGTTCTCTTCAAAAGTAGTCTTTGCTTCAGAACGGGAGTGACAGTATATAAACACTTCACTCAGTTGCCATATATAAAGGAGTTGGACCAGTGGATGTCAGAAGTGAATTTCCAGTTCCAAAGTAAATGTCAGCCTCAGTTTGATTTGTGTATAAATATCATCTAGCTAATATGAAACTACCAAGTCATAATGTAAATTTAGCATAGTTGCTTATGTGTGTGTGTTGTATGTATACATATATTTGTAGGCCAAGATTTATAAAGACAAGAAAAGTTATTTATTTCCATGTCTCAGTTCCAAAATTTAGTGGTACGAACCTTAACTGATGTTCAGTAATATTTTAAGAATGACCAATCCCTGATAGGTTTTAAAGCATGACAACATCAAGAGAGCCTTGAGCACTTTCATTAACTCTTCCTCAGGTCAAATACTCATAAGCTGTCTTTAAATCATAGGATCACAGGGTTGGAGCGGACCTCAAAATCCGTTTTTCCCAATCAGCCATCATTGCATGAATCGCCTGCACAGCTTCCACACAAACAGCTGCCCATCATGTGCTTGAACTGCTAGGAATAGGGAGCTCATTGCTTTGTGGGGTTCAGGCTGAGTAGCAGAGCTATCCAGAAGGGAACAAGAAGGCTTGAGATGTCTTGAGAAGGCAAGAAGATAAGCCCTCAGGAGTTCATTCTGCCTCAGAATGGCCCTAAATCCATCCTCTCAGACCTCTCCCAACCAGGAAAGTCGGAACCATCCTCATTAAAGCGTGTCTGCTCCAAACATGGGCAGCAGAGCGCTATGTGACCACGTCACCCAGCATTCCCTATCAGCTGCCTATCTCCCATAAAACCCCGTTTGAAAACAGAACGTTATCCTTCCAAATTTCCGTGTTCTGCCAGTGTCATCCACAAATTGCTATGGTCCTGGCTGACCTTGCACGATGCTTGGCTTTGTAGGTACAGCCTAAGAATCCTTCAGTGGAAACGATAGTCAACTTAGGACGATGAGATGATAAAACACAGTGAACTGTCATGTTCAAAATATTGCATTATTTGGATTATTGTACTATCCTCTTGAAACTAGGTATTCTATTATTCTTAATATTAAGTAATTCAACCTAGTTATTATCCAAAGTCTTTTTTTCTAGTCCTGTTTGCTTCAGTTTAGCATTTTTAATGTACTTAAATAAAGAAATTTTAGCTATTCTTTTAAAAAGATGCCTTGCCTTTGCTTTAAATGTAATAATTGCCCAGGGCCTGCTTATTTGGCCACATCTTTACTTGCACGGAAAAAAAGGAAAAAGACTTTTTGCCAAGTATATTTTCCCAAGAGTATGGCTGTCATTGTTAATTAAAGTAGTTCTCTAATATGTAACATGATTCTTGTGTTTTCTTCATTGTGTTGAACATTTTCCAGGTTGAAAGCTAATGAGCTTTTCTTCTAGTAGTTGTTGATATATGTGGGTGCTCAGGGTGAGACTTTTTTTTTATTACAAAGGTACATTTTGCATTTATTGTGCTTAGACTTGAAAGCTGGGTGAAGGATGGTTCCCCCAGTTGGGTTATAAAATGAATGTCTGCTGGGCCACAAACTATGGATGGAAAGTTGGAACATCTTGTCACTAGAAAAGAGATGTTGAACTCATTTGTTCAAGATAATTAAATAGTGTTTCTAAGCTGGGAAATATGAGTTTCAAGTTATTGAGCATCCTGAAAGCATCATTTTTTAAAACTATAGAAATTGAAGATATTGCACAGAATCTGGAGGCCTACCTTTTAATGCACCAGATGTCCCAAAACCGTCACACTTCTCTTACCCCTCATTAACACTGGTCTCAAATACCAAAAGGTAGCCTTTGTTCTTGAATAATAATAGACTTTGTTTACATTGCTGTTATATTCACGTTCCTTCCAATTTAGCAACTGATTATTCATCCATATGGCTAAGTAAAATATTTCCGCACTGTTTATCTAAAAATTTTGGGATGCCAGCAATGGATTCCAGACACTATGCAGAACATGGAGTTAGGCATATTCCCTTCCTGATCATTAGCTCCATATTTCTAATTAGACAGTAAATTGATTAGAAAATGATGAGTGTGCACTAAGGAAGGGTAGATGGGCCGGGCTAAAGTTTAGCAAATGAAGAACAGGAGCTTAGTGAGCATGCATTCAGCCTTTTGGACTGTGACGTGACATTACAGGATGAAATAATTTACTAAACATGTCCCCTTGTCCTAATTAGTATGCCTTCAAGACAGTCATTTAATCTCTGGTCCAGAAAGGAGTTGGCCTGTTACCTTCTGTCCTGCCTTTGTGGGTCACCAGAGCTGTCAGCAGCTACATGGGTCGTTTTCAGAAATCTAGCAACGTCCCCTCCCAATTCCCAGCCCAAGTCAGGAGGCTCCTTATCATTTGGCCAATTTATAAAACCATAGCAACAGAAACACGCATGCTCTTATTTACTTAATGTTTCAAACCGTAAAAATTGGTAATGAAAAATAAAATGGCAAACAAAAGAAGTTTAATTGGTAACAAGACAAAACACTGTATTATAAATAGAACAACTCTTAGTTCAGAGTCCCAGAACTTTAAACTGGAAAGAACCGTAAAGAAATCATCTATTCTGCTCCTTTGAGAATCTGAGGTCCAGAGAAGTTGGACGGGCAAGTCCCGAGGTTGGGTTTCTGATGTGCGGGCTGGAGTTGGTCCTTGCCTGCCCCTGCCTCTGTCCGCCCCAGCCCATCCCCGGGCCCCCAAGAAGTGCTGAGCAGGAGCGAAACCTGGGGGTGCCAATGCCCATTTTCAAATGTCTTTTCCCTTGATCTTTCAAATTACTACCAGAAAGGGAAAAGAAAAAAATCCCACAATGTCCTTTACTCTCTGAATCTCTCCCAGGAGAATAGAGAAATATCCTTGAGTTTGGCCACTATGCAGTCACATCAAACTAGTGATCAGGTGTAATCATAAATCTTGAGGTTGCTTAGAAAACACATGAAATGTGATTTCAGTTTTGTGAGTATTTCAAGATTGATAGTCTGAGTATGAAGAGATTCAACCCCGCAAGTGGAATATGACCTATTTTGAGTGTAGGCTTCTGAATGCTGAGCAAAATGAGGCAGTCAAGTGGAGAGACTCAGAGGTCCCTCCAGACCTCGGGTGGTCAGCCATCGTCAGAGTAGAATTTCCCAGCACCAGAGAAGCCGCATAATGATGCACTCCTTGGTCGAGTGGACAGCCTGTACATGCGAGGAAGATGGGGGCATATGAAGAAAATCTAAAAAGAAGATTTCCAAGAGGCCCTGGCCCATATCCCTCAAGTACTCTGCAGTTTCTGAGTCTGTCTGATTTCCCGTCACTGAGGACTGGAGGCACTTTTGTCTCCAAGCTTCCGCTGGGTTGAAGATGGAGTGCAGATACAAAGGAATTAGCACATTCCTGGAACACGTAAAAGTCAGCTGTGGAACATACAACTGCAGTGACTTTTTCTCACATAAATCTCTGTGGTAGTGTAAATGACCTAATGTTGTGTCAGAGGCTAAAGTGACCTGAGGAAGAACCAGGGTGGCTGGGTCACCACCTTGCTGCCACCTCTGCATCATAGCGATTTCCTAGGAGCGTTTCCCTTCATGTGACGTGTTCCCTTATACAAACAGAAAGAACCAGCCTTTACATCCCTTGCAGGCAGGTCTCAGTCAGCATTTCTAAACCGTAAACCTGATTTCTTTTTGGTGGAAATGCCTTTCCAGGGTACGTAGCACTGTATGAGTACACTGTGTCATTAATCCTCTCAACCTACCCATGAAGTTGGAAAATTACTTAGAATAAAGAATATGTTGAAATGCAAATGTGAGTCTGTAAATGTATCTCTAGAAATTGATAGATCTTTTCAAAGGTGCTGTGATCCCCTTTGTACCTGAAAAATCACAGAAATGTAGACTAACCCTTATGTTCTCCAAAGACACCAAAGATCTCTCACTTGTGTCCTTTGGCTGGGGAAAAATTTAAACAGCAGGAGTGATTCCCTTCAAATTGAGTATGTAGGCTGGGGCCCCACCATGTGCAGCCTCTGCAGCTAGCCCAGGCCTTCCATTCCACACAGCCCGCTCCGGGGAAACTCCGCTCAGATCACCTGAGCACCTACTCACTACTGCTGCTGAAACCCGAGATAGTGACCACTATGGCCTGAGTGAGCTTTCCCATGCCTGACATGGAGCATGCACTAGCCATGTGCAGGAAATCTCAGGGAGCAACCAGGGGAACAAGGCAAGGTCCCCCCAGACTGGCTGGGCCAGGCCTCCCTGTGGGACCAGCCCTCAGGGCAGCAGGACCACCCATCACCCCGGAGACCAGGTGTGCCGCCTGCAGGGCATGCAGCAAGCAGGCCTAGCCAGGCTGCAGGGGCGTAGGCCTTTAAGGCAGGACCAGGCCCTGGGGGCCACTGCACAAGTTAAGGAACTCTGCTGAGATGGTGGCACCTTAGGCACCCTGGGAATGTTTATACACCACCATGACTTGTTTTCCTCAGTTTATTGAGAGAAAGGCATTTCTATAATTGAAGAAAGTACTTTTGTCCCACTCTCGTAATAATTGCTTTCCCATTATTTCAATTCCATTTCAGTTTCATAATTTGTTCAGAGCATTCCAGTCCTGGTTGAAAGCTTGAGTGATTTGCCTGAAGCCACGAATGGCAGATATTTTTTATTGTACTGCTCTGTTCCCCCTCCCCCCTCCATTTCCTCAGTTCTGTTAACAGCACCGTATTCTCACACACATGCCAGACTGTTGGCTCATCTTTGCCGCCACCCTCAGTTTGCAGTTTGCACCAAGCTCCAAATTCTCATTACGAGCACTCTCCCTTCCTCTTTGCCTTCCTAGCCCCTCACTCCTTCAGGGCCTCATCACATCCCCCGTAAACTGCTGGCCTGGTAAGTAGGCTCTGCTTCTGGTCCGTCAGCCTCACCATCATCCCTGCGGTCACACCTGACCCTGCCTTCCGTACTTCCCCACCTGCCAGTCCAAATCTGGAGCCCCTGTTCTCACCTTCTAGGCCAGCCCCAGCCTCGAGGCTCCCCACTCCTGCTCCCCCTAGGGCCACAGTCCACCTGGAAGGGCTTCCCCAGCCCCACGTGCATTTCCCGACCTCTGCCCTTCACGCTCCAGCTCAGATATGGTGATCTCTGATTCTACCAGACAGAGGTTTCTGTGCTCAGAAGAACATCCAGGGAGAGGCAGCGTGGTGCCAGGGGATGGGTGTGGGCTTGGGAGTCAGATCCACTTGTTTCCTTCCATCTCTGTGGCCCCAGGCAAGTCACCCCTCCCAGTACCAGCCTCCCCGGTGGTAAACACAGTGCCTGCGGCTCGGCGTTTTTGTTAGGACTGATGTGGACATGTGGCACAAACAACCTGCGAGCTGTGCCTGTTGCTCTTCCTACTCCTGAATGCTTTGTCGTGGCTGCCCTGTGTTGTAACTGTTTGTGGCAAGGCCTCCTGAGAGCAGAGGACTCGCCTACGTGTCTCCCTTAGAGTCTGGCATAATGTGAACAAGAGTCTGCCAGCATTTTCCAGAAGAAGTGTAATACAGGACATGTGTAATTCTGAACTTCCTAGTAGAGACATTAAAAAGGGGGGAAAAAGTGTTATTTATTTTAATGATGTAGTTTCTTTAGCCCAATAGTTCCAGAATAATCACTTCAGCTTATAAGCAATATAAAAATAATTAATGAGGGGCTGGCCCTGTGGCCTAGTGGTTAAGTTTGGCACACTCCACTTTGGCAGCCTGGTTTTGGTTCCTGGTTGTGGACCTACACAACTTGTTGGTGGCCATGCTGTGGCAGCAACCCATGTACAAAAAATAAAGGAAGATAAGCACAGACATTAGGGCAAATCTTCCTCAAGAAAAGAAAAAAGAAAAATTATTAATGAGATGTTTACAGTCTTTTTTTTCATACCAGGTCTTCATAATCCAATGTGTATTTTACACTTACAGCACATCTCAGTTTGGGCTAGCCACATTTCAAGTGCTCAATAGCCACATGTGGCTAATGGCTACTATTTTGGACAGTGCAGGTCTATACTATGCTTGAGTGTAAGTAACATGATTCTAAAAGACATGAGGTGCGTGGCTGTAATGGACAGGAATGCAGGTGGCCATAGCATCTTGACATCACTCTATTCCCCAAAAAAGCCACAGAGGTTTATAAAAACCCTTCCAGGGTTAGGGGAGAGCATCAGGGGCAGCTACATAGAGAAGAAATGGAGAGGCGTTGTTGCTAGATCCAGAGTGTCTCAGCGGGAGACTGTCTAGGGAATAACAGTGGGGTCATGTGCTAGGAGCAGGCAGGAGCCCTAGGTTCAGAGGCCACATTCCTGCCTTGTTACCCACAGACTGGGGGTTTATGAGATGCACACACACTCTGACGTTCATATACAGTCTTCAGCCTTGTTTTATATTTTCACTGTTAGTCTAACATTGCTACCCTCATTATCAAGAATGCTAGCAGGATGGGTATGCATGACACCAGCCTGTTCCAAGGAGCCCGTAGATGCAGAATTGCCAGGAGATGATGAACGTATAGACCAGGCAGTGTGCCTGACCCGGGAGAGCCGAAGCATAGTCATGAGAGTGACTTGTCATGACGCTCACTCTGCGCCAGGAACAGAGGGGCCACGACTTCATCATCTGTTCTCTGATTTAATACTCTTCACACTCCGAAGGCTTGGGTGGTTTGACGTCCCTCGTGGCCATCTTGTGAAAGAGCATGACTGAAACAAGAACGTCAAGAACAGATAATGAGAAGGAAGCTAGCTCATGAAAGAAAATGCGGGGTCGTGTCCAGTGGTGATGTTTGAAGCGCACTAGTGCTTTGGGCTAGTTTATTTTTCTTTTGGTAATGCCTGCAGACGCTTGTGGTGTTTGGGGGCTTTTTTGGTAATTAGAAAATAGGACATAAATTGAATGCTATGTAAAAACTAATGGTTTTAGATTTCTCTCATATCAGAAAGAAAAACAATTGTGTAGGCTATTAGGTATTTATGCTACTACCAGAGAAATAGCAATTTCCAAATGCTGTTTGGTTGGTTTTTAATGTCCTTTAAGAAATACATTTTTCAAATAGCGCTATTTTAATTAATCAGTCAAATCAGTTTCTAATTTGACTATAAAATTATCAGTTGGCCATTAGAGTAGCTATAAAGCTCGTTGTAAACGTGAGCTCTTTCAAAATTCTGCAGCGTAGGATTTATGTGAAATGGTATTTTAATTACTTTATTCATTCTTTGTGGGGAAAATGAACTTTCATCTCTCATGGCAGTATTTCATTGTGATTATTGGTTACTCATAATTATGTGTGCTTTTTCCTGTGGTAGAGAATAAGCAGCGTTTTCTGCAATAACGTGCAGGAAATTCCCTAATATTTTCTAAATTAGTTTGTATATGTATATTCTTAGTCCTCACAACAAATAGCTAATTGCTTTAAATTAAATAGAAACCTCAAGCTTCCTAAACCAAATTATAGTTTATTTTTAACTTTCTAGAAACCAGGAGATAATGGAGTGTGCTGCTAAATATTTTTGAAGCCGGTTTGTGTGAGGATGTCAGAGCTGGAGGTTTATCATGCTGATGGAGAATGCTAATCCCCCAGCTCTCTATTTCTCATCAGTCGAGCTGCTTCTGGGAGTTGGTGTGATTCCTACTCATTACTTCCTGCTCTAGCAACATTCTTCCTGACCCATTAAATGAAGGCCGAGACAGACTAAGTGGAGAGCACATTGTTCTATTACTACCTTAGTGAGATGGAGTGCACACAGGTATTATTAGCTGGTCTTAAGAATGGTGCTTTTTACTTTGAGTAAAAAAGCCAAATTAATCAGTCCATAGCTAAGGCTTTTAAGTTTAGTTGAACCGTCTTTATCTGTTATTGGTTGATCAGAACTGGTTGTTTTGGCTTTCCATAACCTTATTTTTGAAATAGAAAGAGGGAAAGAAAAACCAATGTCTTGAGACTTGTTTTGATGTTCAAAGTGGCTAGTAAAATCCATGCCAAATGTTGTAGGTCTTTGCGTTACATGGTAAAGTATAAAATTAAAGGGATGGTATAACTCGTAGTGCAGGATGACAAAGCTGCCTTTGTGTGGGTCCCTTGAATGCCACAGACTTAGCACAAATAGAATCTTTCCTTTTCCCTGGTCAAGAATAATTTTGGACATTTTTTGAAGTTGGTAGAAATGAAAGCCTAAATTTTCTATAGTAGACTGGTTTTATGATCATTAAGTCATATCAGTTGACCAACAGATAGCACAGTCAGCTTGTCTGCTGAAGGGTTACATATTTTTAAATAATTGAACATTTTATAATTGGGCAACACTGATCCTTGATATTTTGCAGTTTGAGGGATGGGGATTCTGGCATGTTGGTGTGACTCCTAACTTCTGGTTCTGGGAGGTGGAGCAGCAACGGGCTTCTCCTAACCCCGCAGCGAGGATGGTGGCTTCAACAACCATGTGTTTTGGTCTTCGCGTGAAAGACAGGCAGATCTATGCTGGCAAATTCCCTGAAGGCTGCAGAAGATTGTTTTGCCCTCTCCCCATAGTTACAGACCTTAAAGATGCTACTGAATACTCAGTTTTAAGAAAAGCCACGAAGGGGAAGGAATACAAGTTAAGCCTGAGAGGCAGGCAGTAAAAGGGAAATCTAGAACCAATCCAGGCTATTAAATTGGATCCATCAATAAATATTTTTCAGCATCTATTATGTGCCCTGCGAACATGTAACAGGACATATAAAAGAATGGATGATGATAAGAGTATTTGTTCCTCGTTATACTTGCCTAATGAACTTTAAATTGTGCTTGTGTGGCTTGACTCATTAAGGTTATCGCAGGTGAAGCACACAATCCTGGCACAGAGTAAAACCACAGTAAATGGTGATATTACTGTTGTTTATATTGACTTAGGAATATTCATACCGTCCGATCCCATGTAGATGAAATGGCTAATAGGAAACTGTAGGATGGTGTATAACTCCACTGATCATTCTGAATGCCTGGTGAGGAGTAGGAAGAGCAGGACAAAGTTCTAATACCAGCACGGAAAATCAGGGGAATCTACAAATCTGGGAAATACCCTCTTGCCAGAGGTAGGTCTTTGAAGTTGCCAGGAGTGGAGGTGGAACCATGAAAAAGCAGCTTTTCTGCCAGCGATCAGAGAACTTCTAGGTATCAACTGCAAGATCCGATATGCTAGAAAACCACCCCTCTTCTTAGTTGTATTTTCACCCAAAGTTTGTGACTCACAGTGTTTTAATTTTCTGTAGAGCTGTATCTAATTTTACAGCTATAGCCTATGGCATGATAGGCTTTACTTTCCATAAACCTTGCCCTCCAGTTAGCTTTACTGGAAGGCGTTTATTCTGTGAAGTAGAACTTAGCTTATTGGAAAATGCAGTTCTCCCCCGTGTGTTGAATTACGTGGAGTGAGGAATTTGAAAGGCTTTGACAGAAAGAGAATTTGCTCCAAAGTCATTAGGAATCATGTTATAAAATTGTCAGCAAGGGAGGTTAGGAAATGACCTTTCCCTGCCAGTGGCCTCTGGGCCGCATGGTGCCACTGTGGCTAGCCTCATGCCCCAGCAGTTACCATAGGTGCCCTGGGTTGAGTATGGTTGACCTCGTTATCAGGAAATGTTAAAGCCTCATTCACGGCAGCCTCTATCACCCCGCCTTTCTATGCCTCAACCCACTATTTCTTCTGTCTTCTTCCCTCCTCCTGTGATTTGGGTCAGGACAGACCTCCAGAGACAGGTTTCTCATCCTTAGCTTCCAGGTACCTTCTGTGGTCATCAGTCCTCTGATACTTTTCTGCTATGACAGTGCTTTTCAAAACCCGTTTTTCAAACAGAAACACACGATGAAGCGCAGTATTGAGAACAGGTAAGTGTGGAGCTGCTCTGGGTGAAGTGGGGTGCGGATCCGGAGCCCTGCCTCCAGTTCTCCCCCGACTCCTCCCATGGCTGCCCTGTGAGTCCAGCGAAACCGCCAGAATCCAGGGACCACAATTTAAAAGCATTTTATGTAGAACACCTAGGCAATTTTATCAGAATCCATGAGAAATAACTCCGCCTGTGGGATTTAAAATGCATTTCGTGAGCACCTGCAGTGTGTGCTGCCGTCTTACTAGGACTCATCTGTTCTGCGCCCCAAGATAATTATGTAAGCAAAGGTCTGTCATGGTGGACAGAGCAAGCTTTCAGAGACAAAGCAAGGTCTCTACTTCTGCTGATTCTGAACTGTCTAAGTCCCCCTCCCAGTCTGGGCCTAACTAAATGGGCCACCGCTGAGGCCGAGGTCCTGAAAGGCTGTGGTTATGGTGGGCTACCCCACCGCAGAGGGTAGGAGCAGAGAATGGTGAAAGTCTTCGGAGAACAAGGGAAACCCAGTCAGTGAGGTCCATTGTCAAAGCCAAGTGAAAGAGGAGACAAGTGGGCCAGGGGCAGAGCAGAACACAGAACACAGGGCCCAGAGCGTTTTCCCAGCATGCAGCCCAAGCATTAGCCACTGTTATTGACCATTTCCTCTGCAGTGTGTGGCTGGGTCAGGGCAGACGTGCCAGGGAGGGGGGTGGTCCTCAGGTTTATAGGCAGTAGTGTTTCCCATCTTTCGTTCTAGCCGTTTGCTCGTACCTCTCCTTCCTCCAAAAAGAAAAAAGTCCCGGTCAGCTCTCTCACACTTCCCTCCTTTATAAAGGGCCCTGCAGTTTCGCCAGGCCCCAAGAAGGCTGAGCAGACAGTTTCCAAGCCAGCTCCTTGGGTCACCATGCAGTTCTCCGGAGGAGCAGTTCTCGGTCTTGTCTCTGGCCCAGCATTCTGGATTCATCATGTTCGCAAGCCTGACATGCTCCCATGGACATGGGCAGACTTTGCAACTGCTTCCCCTCCACAGGGCCACAAGCATTTCTGTGTTGATTGTTCTAAGAGCACTGTGCAGACTAGCAACTTGCCAAGGATACATCAGGAATATAGAGCTCCAAGTGCAGAGAAAAGCAGTTGCACCATTTCTCCTCCACCTGCTTCCCTCTTACTTAGGAAAACACATTGATGTGAAAATGCTATTAGAGTAGGTATAATCCTGAATTTTCTCTCATTTCTGAGAGAGTAATAATTAGAAAATGTATGCTAAAACAATAATTTAACCTATCTCATAGTTGACACATAAGATCTTCTAATATGCTAACAATTTAGATAACACTCTAGTAAGCTACATTTAAGGTCTGTTACCCTAGCAATCTTGATACGAATTACAGTACAGGTGACTTTTAATTTATTGTGAATCTTGCCTATATCCAAAAGCATATGGCAGTAACTTGCACTTCTAAAACACATGGTAATAAAACTCTTAAAGTGGAAATGGAAATGTTTAAACCTTATCTAAATAAGGAAGATGAAGCAAATGTAACCACGCCCTGTGCCAGTAAAGTTACTGCACACATTATATTTAGGCTTGAGCTTCCCAGTAGCAAAAGTAAGAAAAGGAAGCAAGATGAAGAGAAACATGTCAGTCTTTCAAGTAAGAGAAACTTTTTCCAAGAACTAAATTCTAAAAATGGTTTGTCACACAGAACATTGAATGTAAGGGACAATGCAGTGAGCCACAGTTATGACCCGTGGTTGGATTGTAACCCCCACCCCCACCCCCCAGCCCCCCACAGAGTAACTCTAATTTGCTTTGCAAAAGCCACAGTCATCTTTTGGGTTAAATACATAGGCTCTAAAACTTAAGAGAGGGAATATTGTGAGTTTGAAATATACTGCCGGAAGTTCACATATGTTCACTCAACTTTTATTAGGGGTCCATCTCCAGCAAATAGGCTGTAAATTAGCTTTGGAACAGACTGAGTTCACATCAATTAAGGCTGATATGTTTGTTTTATTTCTAAAACTGCAGGATCTCTAATTGTTTGATTTTTTAAATCTCATTTTTTAGGAGTTCTTTGGAATTTATCCTCATGTGATGCCGTAAAGATGACAATCATTCGAGATGCTCTCTCAACCTTAACAAACACTGTGATTGTTCCACATTCTGGATGGAATAACTCTTCTTTTGATGATGATCATAAAATTAAATTTCAGACTTCCCTCGTTCTGCGTAATACGACAGGTTGTCTGAGGTAAATTCTTTATTTCTTCTTTCCAATTAATTCTGTGTATTAATTACACAGATAATTACAATAGTATCATAGGTAAATTGATTTTAGAAAGATTTACTTCATTTTATTAACAGCTGTCTTAGTTTCCAAGTTTGTTTCAAAATTCAGGCCATTGGACTTTGTTATCCTGTGAGGAAAACACCATCAGCACAGACTATTGGCCTAAAGAAGATGTTATCTTAGAAATGACTCTTCTGTGAATTAATCAAAAAGGCCCCCTCAGCCTGAAATTACTGCCAAAATTCCAGTGTTTTCCACTTTAACAGCATTTTTCTGGTTATTGCATTCTGATTGCTTAATGTGTTTGCAGCCTGGTTTTTGCTTAAACTCAAAATGTGATGGTTAGAACCTTTTTGCTTTTAAAAGAGTACAAAAAAGTGTGGTTTAAACAATTACTGGGTTTGAGTTTTATAAATAAATGAAAATAAGCCCGAATACTATTTTCAGTCTTTATCTTTAGAATTTAAAATCCATGAAGCTTCCTTTACGTGTACACAATATTGCTTATTATTTGCCATTAACACTCATCAGCTCAATTTCTGCCCAGTTTTCCAGCCTTACAATGCCCTGGGAACTTGAAACAGAAGCCTTGGGCCAGACAGGCATGGTGACAACAAGATGTGCTCTGGCCTCAGCCTGGCTTACGTCCCATTCTGAGCCTCGGTTTCCTCATCTTTAGGATAGGGATAATAATACCATCTCAGAGTTGTGAAGAGTCGGCTTATATAAAGGGCTTAGTGTTGTCTGACACACAGTGGCCGCCATTTAACTTTTGAGCCAAGATGTCTGAGCATCTCTACACCGGAAAGCTTGAGAGAGGGAGGGAGGGGCCCGAGCTGCTGCTCTGAAGCCTTCTACTATTGTGCCAGGTGACTGTCAGCCCCTAATTAGAAAGGAGGTGGAGAGAGGAAGTTGGAGAAGGGTATGAGAGAGGGTCAGGATCCTGGAAAACAGGCCAGCTCTCTAACTCAGATGCCTGCATCTCAGAGCAGGTCATATGGCCTACTGATGATTCCTAGGAGAGCATCTCATCCTCTCCCCTCACCTGGATCCAGGGAGGCTGTGACCGAGCCTCAGCTAGCCTGCCAGGCTTCCAGGAAAGCCCAGAGGCAGGACGCGTGCTCAGGCTCCCCTGGTGGTTCAGGGCTATAAACATTTGATGAAAGCCTTCTGTGTGAAGTTAATGATGAACAAAACAGGCTAGGTCCCTGCTCTCATAAAACCACAGTCTACCCAAGAAGACAGATAAATAAATAAACAAGAAAATAACAGGTCCCATAAAAAAAATGAGTGACATAAGAGTTATTAGGTGGTTGCTTTGATGGTCAGGTGGTCTCTCATAGGAGGTGAAATTTAAGCCTAGATCTGAAGTCCCACAAGGAGCTATGCACAGGAGGCGAGGAGGACGGGCATTCTAGGCAAAGAGAACAGGTAGCGTGGAGGTCCTGGGACAAGAATGAGCTTGCAGCTGGAGCTTAATGGGCAAGGCACAGAGAGGCACGCAGTTCTGTAGCATTTTTTAAATCAGAGGAAGAAGTTTATACTATATTCCAGGTGCCGTCAGAAGCTGCCAAAGGGTTTTCATCACAGGAGTGATGGGACTGGTTTCGGGCTGCCATGTGGAAGACTAAGTATGGGCAACAGTGGAGACAGGAAGATGAGGCTGTTGTAGAGATCCAGGCAAATGAGGCGAGGGGCCTAGATCAGGTTCTGGAGAGAGGTAGGTGGATTGGGAGTATTCTGTGGAGGGAGAGTTGACAAGGTTTGCTAGTAGATTAAATATAAGGAGCAACGAAAAGGGGAGAAAGAAGGAGAATGCCTAGATCTTTGGCTGGATTGACTGGGAGCACGAAAGTACTGTTGATAAGCTCAGGCAGAGGGGAGAAGAAAGGGTGGAGAGATGAGCAGTTGAGAATTCTGGCCATGTCCATTTTGAGATGCTTAATTAGCTATCCATGTGGTAATGTCAGGAAAGCAGTTGGATAAATGAGTCTGGCGTTCTAGAGAAGGGTTAGGTTAAAGGTAGATGTTGGGGAGTCGTGGGTCCATAGATTGTATTAAAAACAAAGAGCAGAAGGAGGCCAAGAAGGAACCAAAGTAGCCCTGCTCACTCCAGAGGGACCACAGGCAGAAGAGGCTGAGGAGGAAAGGCAGCAAGATGGGAGGAAAATCAGAGGAGTATAGGGCCCCAGGAGCTCACAGGAGAGCAGAAGAGGTAAGCTGTTGAGTGCTGCTGAGAGGTGATACAAGATAAGAACAGAAAAGGGACCACAGGTGACAGTGTCTCTCTGGACCCAGAAAAACAAAGGTGAAAAGAAAAGTCATTCCAGATTCCCCTTATCTAGTCTAAGGTTTGCAAAATGTCAGCGTTTAGCCTAGAACCCTTGTTAATGGAGCATGAAATACATCCTTAGAATTTGGTATCAATTCATGAAGGTGAATTAATATCAAAAATTTCAATATGGGTAAGACCTAAAAGAATTTTCAGAGTTTTTTATAATTGAAAAGTTGGGGAAAATTCTTGCATAAACAGATGTTCGTATTTAACTTGAAGTGTTTATACAAGAAATGATGTTTCTTCTGTTCATTCAAGAAGCATTTATAACCACCTACTACATGCAAAACATTATAATAGGCACAAAGGACTGCAAGAACCTTGTGGCCTAACAAGGAAGGCAGAGCATGTCTAAAAATAACAGCCACCGCTAACAAGCATCCTTTTATACGGTGGGCGCTTCTCTAACTGCTTGATCTGCAGCAGCTGATCTACCCCTCACAACAACCCTATGAGGTAGTTGTTATTCTCTTCTTTTTACATATGAGGAAACTGAGGAGGATAGTCTCCCAAATGATTATTTTAGGAGGTTAGAAAGTGGCCTGTCACAAGAGAGATGCAAAATTCAAATGCCCCTGCTCCCTTCTGTTTGTGCAGATAATGGGGAGCTAGCTGTAATTGTGAGCTCTCGTGATGTTAAAATGCAAATTCAAAGTGCCTCCTCACACCAGATCTGCATGGCTGCTATCTGTTGTCCGTCCTCTCCAGTCGTGAAGGTAAGGCTCGGTGGCTAATGAGGAAGTTGTTCATCTCAGCAGCTGCCACCTCTCTGCCCATTTAGGAACCTCAGCTCCGCCGGGGAGGAAGCGCGGAAGCAAATGCGATCCTGTGAGGGGCTGGTGGACTCACTGCTGTATGTGATCCACACGTGCGTGAACACGTCCGATTACGACAGCAAGGTCAGTGCCTGCCTGGCCATGTCAGGGGCGTGGTGGCAGATGACAGCAGCTGCTAACACCACTGTTTGCATGCCATTGATTCTTTCTGGAATTCTTGAGCCTCTCCTCCTCATTGGGCTACACTCCAGATTAAAGGGAGAGTCTCTAAACATCACAAGTTAACAGGGACAGGACACCTTAAGAAAATAGCCTTAGAACCATGAAGACTGAATAATTCCCTGTGGTAAAGGACCTACCACGGGGTGGCAGGGCACTGACTTTCTCTGTAGTTCTCCTGGGCTCATTGTCATGGTGATTGTCTCTGCTGCTGTTCCCTCCAATTCTGTATCTCCTGCTGCTAGAGTCACCTCCGTCTGTATTGGAGTATCTACTGAATGGAAGTTCCTGGTCAAGGCACTCTAATCCCCCCGACCTCTCTGCCCTTCCTGCCCCAGTGCAGTCCACAGCCCTCACCCCAGCACCAACTTTGGATGTCCCTCTACATACTCAGTCTTGGCCTTCACCCCCTCGCTCTATTGCCCTGCTGGTCAGTCTATTCCCAGCATGAACCCCTTATCCTCCTCTCCTTTATTTCCATCCCTACCCTAGCACAGGGCATTCTACTCATCGTTTTTCAGCTGTGACAGCCATCCAGGATCTGCTGTAGGAGCAGGGGCTAGGAAGGTGGGAAGAAACAGGAAAGATGGACTGAAAGTGTCAGGAGTTCCAAGACGTGCTGGGTACTTGGTGTTCAGCATGGGCCTGAAAAGGAGAGGCCATATGTAGGCCTTGGGTCATAAATTTGTTTCTAAGAGAGAAAAAGAAGAGTGATGAGTGGTAGTCTTGGGGAGAAGGCAGGGAAGGAGTTCAAGGTGATGGCCAAGTTTTATTTGAGCCTCATTGAACCAAAAGATCTGCAGAGGAAACTGAGAGGAGTAGGCAAGTTGGAAGGGGAGCTGCTAGGCAAAAGCTGAACTTGGTTCTAGACACTGTCAATTGAAGTGACAGTTGGCCTCCCAATTAGAGGTCTGATGTAGACTTTAAGGAACAAAGACCATGCACAGAAGGCAAAATATCAACAGAGAAAGAGATCACGAAACTTTCCACAGAGGGAAGGGAGAGTTGGTAGATGGAAGGAGGAGACAAGGATGGCACTTGAGGGGACAAGCTGTGCCCAGTGACGGAGTTGGTGGCACCTGTTGTCATGATGAGGATTTCCAGTGGTAAGGAGTGAGGTTCTGGCAGCTTGGGTGCATTTCTGCCACTGCAGCAGCCCTGAAGCAGAAACAATGGGCATTTCCTCTTCCAGAGCCTTGTGCACTTTACTCAGCATGACGTCAGATCCTCAGATGTACTGAGGATGGCTCTGCGCTCTGTATCCCACAAAAATTCTAGAATTATCCTTCTTTCTTTAGATTGTTTCAAGTTCCCATTGGTAAAAAGCAGTTGTTTCATATTCTGTGTTTATTTAGTATCACTGGTGTTCAGTACAGAAGCACTCTGCACTGATGTGCTACAATGGTTTTAATTACATGCCATGCTGGGTTTCAGACCGTGGAGAACTGCGTGTGCACCCTGAGGAACCTGTCCTATCGGCTGGAACTGGAGGTCCCTCAGGCCCGGCTGCTGGGGCTGAACGAATTGGATGACTTACTAGGAAAAGAGTCTCCCAGCAAAGACTCGGAGCCAAGCTGCTGGGGGAAGAAGAAGAAAAAGAAAAAGAGAACGCCACAAGAGGATCAAGTTAGCATTTTATTTGATGTGAAACTCTAAAGTTTCATTTTTCTGGGAGTAAGAAATCACATATTTGGCAAGAAAAAAAATTTTTCATGACACAGTGATTCTACATAGCTATAGCTGAGTCCAGCAGAGGAATGTTTTCATGTGTAGGAGAGTGTGTTCATTTGCTTCCATTTAAGGTGTGCTCTTTGTCTTTCAGTGGGATGGAGTTGGTCCTATCCCAGGACTGTCGAAGTCCCCCAAAGGGGTTGAAATGCTGTGGCATCCGTCAGTGGTAAAACCATATCTGACTCTTCTAGCAGAAAGTTCCAACCCAGCCACCTTGGAAGGCTCTGCCGGATCTCTCCAGAACCTCTCTGCTGGAAACTGGAAGGTAGGATGTCTTCCACTTGTCCACACTTCTTCCCATCTGTGCAGTCAGATCAGCAATGATCGTGAAAGGGACATGGTTGTTTAGAGTTTAGGAAAGGATGGGAGGATAAAAGGGGCAGACAACAGTTGGCTCTGGAGATCCAAAGATGGATATGACGTAGCCCATCCCTGTGAGAAACTGAAGGCAACTGAGAAAAACGGACAGATCAAGTCAGTACAGCGTAGACTCCACAGGCTATGCGTGCTGTAGGGTCTTCAAGGAGGATATCTAGCCCAGCCTGGCAGGTAGAGAAAGTCAAGGAAAGAGGGGAGCCAGGAGGTAGGGAGAGTTTTCTGGAGGGGTGGTGCTGCCCAAATGGAATCTTTAAGAATGAGCAGAATTAAGCCAGCAGAGTCTAAGGTTGGAGGCATAGAAGGAGCAATCCAGATAAAAGGGCAAGTAAGGCCCTTTAGTGAGAACAGCGTGGGTGGAGACTATAGGCTGGTTGCTGGGGCATTGAGGGCACGGCAAGGAGTGGCCCATGTTGGAGCCAGGCATTGTGAACAGGCCTGGTGGCCAAGGTTTAGAAGCTGAGACCTGACCTACAGATCAGAGGGGCCACTGAAAAGGTTTAAGCAGATAAGCAACACAGACAGGCCAATGTGAACACTGTTGGATCCCTTCTGTGGCGGTGCAGAAGGTGAATTCAAAGAAGAGGAAAGTAGAGGCTGGGATTCCACTGGGAACCAGGTGAGAGATGCCGAAGGCCTGAACTAGAGCTGAGGTTGGCAGTGCTGCAGGGAAGGAGAGGGGACCACCATTCCTCTCTCAGATGCTTACAAAACGTACATACAGTGAAAGTTTCCACATCCTCTTATAGGTGTGTGATGTCTTTATGAAAATTGAAGATGGTTTCCTACTGTTACAACTACAGTCATGCATTGCTTAACGATGGGGATACATTCTGAGAAAGGAGTCATTAGGCGATTTTCTCATGCAAACATCATAGAATGTACTCACACAAACCTAGATGGTGTAGCCTAATATACACCTAGGCTATATGGCACTAATCTTATGGGACCACCGTCATACATGCGGTCCATTGTTGACCAAAACATTATGCAGTGCGTGACTATATAAGCAAGTTCTCAAAACTCTAAATGTCATCTAGTAACTTCCTAGACAATCCTTGTCTGAAACCTTTTCAACCTCTGGAAATTTCCTGACAGGTGTATTTTATTTTATTTTATTTTATTTTTTTAAAGATTGGCACCTGGACTAACAACTGTTACCAATCTTCTTTTTTTTTTTTTAATTGCTTTTTTCCTCCCCAAATCCCCCCAGTACATAGTTGTATAATCTGGTTGTGGGTCCTTCTAGTTGTGGCATGTGGGATGCCGCCTCAACATGGCCTGATGAGCTGTGCCACGTCCACGCCCAAGATCCAAACCGTGAAACCCTGGGCCGCCAAAGCGGAGCGAGTGAATTTAACTACTCGGCCACGGGGCTGGCCCCCCTGACAAGTGTATTTTAGTAGACTTATCATAATGCTTGTTTTTGGCTACTTCTACCACTGTCTCCCAAAATCAGAATCTTTTCCTCACTGTATTACCCATGAGAGTGAAAAGGAGGCCTTGGTATGGTTTGTTTCGTGCAGCCAGCCACTACAATGAATATATACAGATAATTATGGCCTAGCGCTAACCTAATGTGGTTATGTTAATATTGTTATTTTTAATTAAAATGCTAATAGCTTAGCATCTAAGTGCTGGCTCTGAAGCCAGACCCCTTGGCTTTGAATCCTGGGCCCTCCATTTACTAGCTGGGGCCTCGGATCTCTCAGTGTCTTGATCTGTAAAATGGAGATAATACCTGCCTCATGAGGTGGTTGTGAGGATTAAATGAGATGGTAAATGTGGAAGACCTAGGGCAGTGCCCAGCACGTACGTGTTCATGTAAATATGCTGGTGACACAGTGTTCACCTCCAGATTCTTGGGACCTGAGGATCATTTGATGATAATAGAAAAGACAATAGTTAAAAGAGGTGTGATTTGAGTTGTGTAGAATTTCATTTCTGGCATCATTTAATGAATGAAGTTAGATGGCAAGCTCATTTAAAATATAAACATTATGTTGAAGTGATTTCAAAAATAGTAAGTCAAAATATTGGACCCTCGTTAGGAAAACATGATAATCATCACCACAAACCGGAGCTATCTGGGGAGCAGTCATGAGTGTAGTGCTCTGAAGGGAGGCACTCAGGGCTGGGCCGAGCTGGTTGGTCTCCAAGTGAGACTGCGTTGGTTCTGTCCTTGCAGGTTTCAGAGAGAGAAGTTGGTAAAGTTGCTTGAGTGCTTGACCCTATAGCAAGTCGTGTATTGCGTTTCCCCCTGTAGATTTCATTTGATTTGGAAAATGAGGGTGTTTGTTTCATATGAAGAATGTTAATAAAATCTTTGAAATACATCTCTTCCTCTTCTTTGTGTTATTAAAATAATCTATTCTGTTGGTATTCAACAAACTGAGTAGTCAGTCACATATTTTAGTGTTCAAAATAATACAAAGGATCTTTGTCTTCATGTCTTGACCACAGCAGGAAAGTATCAGATGTTTTATGAGCAACATTTTTCAATTATCCTAAATTTTGAAAGACAATTTGCATGGGTAAAAAATGTCAATGAAAGCTCAAGACAAGATTAAAGACCCTTTTTTCAAATGTTACTTTTTTTTTTTGGGTTGTTTCCCTGCTAACTTAGTGTTCATTTCCAATTCATATGGAGCACAAACTGACTCACGGTGCAGACGTGCCTCAGAATCACAAAAGAATTTGACTGAGGATTAAAAACAGCAGCAGCAGCAGCGAACTAATCTTGAATGAGAAAGCATTTTGCACACAAATATACTTACTTTTTCACCACCGTGTATGACTTATGATGTTCCATGTTTCTGGAGAATTCCTTTTCTTCTGAGGCAAAGAATTTTTTCCAAACAATCGCTTTGAAAGGTTACTGAACTCTAAATATTGTTGCAGAGAATATAGAAAAGAGAATGACTTGATGGAGACATGTTCTCCTTTAACGTGTGCTGATCAGTTACTGCTCTGCCATCCTATTTATAGCCTCTGGACCTGGCAGGGGGCCAACTGGGAAGAAGACCCATGATCCTTCCTTAATCATGTTTATGTATCTGAGGTAGAAAGTAATCGCTGCCTTCTCTTTTCTGCACAAAAATATCTGGCAGATGGTGGTTTGAGACTTTTAGGCTTTGAGATTTCTTTTTAAATCAGTCAGCCTAGCCCATCTTTATCCCAGCCCATGGTTTTCTCTTTACTGACGCCACAGATTTAATCTCCAATTGGAAAGAAAACATTTAATCTATTAGTTCATCTTTTGGAAACGTCTTTTTCAGGCAACAGTAACACCTGAGAGTTGAACTCAGTTTTGTATTACTTACTGCCTTGTTTTGCTCGCCAGTTTGCAGCGTACATCCGGGCAGCCGTCCGCAAAGAGAAAGGGCTCCCCATCCTTGTCGAGCTTCTGAGAATGGATAACGATAGAGTTGTTTCTTCTGTGGCAACTGCCTTGAGGAATATGGCACTAGATGTTCGCAACAAGGAGCTCATAGGTATGTTCTGGTGACAAGGTGAGCCGTAAAGGAAGAATAACTATAACATTTATAAAATCTTTCTTCTTTTTATTCATAAAAATATGACATTCAGGGCCAGCTTGGTGGCGCAGCGGTTAAGTTCACCGTGTTGTGCTTCAGTGGCCCAGGGTTCACCGCTTCAGATCCCGGGTGCAGATCTACACACCGCTTGTCAAGCCATGCTGTGGCTGGTGTCCCACATATAAAGTAGAGGAAGATGAGCACAGATGTTAGCTGAGGGCCAGCCTTCTCAGCAAAAAGAGGAGGATTGGTGGCAGATGTTAGCTCAGGGCTAATCTTCCTCAAAAAAAAATGACCTTCAAAATGATTAGCAACTGAGTTCTAGTCCCAGGTTCTTGGCATATTTGGGTACCCCTGCTGTCTATCCTTTGTGACCATTCCTTTTCAGCAAGAGGCTGGCTCATCAATTAAACATTGATCAGGGAAGGTAAATTTTCAGAAAAGCTAGTGATTTCAGTTATACATTACAACACTACTTCATAGATTTGGTGTCTCCGTTTCCCAAGAGAAGGTCATTTCTTGAGCACCAAAAAAGTTTTAATTCTCCCTTTCTGATTTTTGAGACTGATTTCTGCTAATTCACCATCACTACTATGTTCTAAGTAAAAAAAAAAAGAAATCAATGAATGATTTGTAACTTTTCCTTCTCAGATCTGTGTAAATGCTCACCACAAGTCAGGGCCACTGTCCCAAGGCCATTTCCACCCCAGGGCAGGGTAAGGCAAACGAGGCACATAGGGTGCCAAATTTTAGGAGGCAATCACCATCAGGTCCATCCAAATGTAGGGTTGGCGCTTACATGAATCTGAGAATGAGTGCCTCTTTAAGTTTTGCACCCTAGGCAGCTTAGCTTGCCCGCCTCCGGGGCATTGCCGCATCTCAAGCCAAGTGTGGGGTAAAGAAAAGATCAGAGACCCTCCAGTAGGCCACAGGTTAAACTCTGGATCTGCTGCCCACTGGTTGTGTAACCCAGGCTGTCCTTCATCTAAATTGAACGCTCTTCCTCAACCCCATCTATGAAGGGAGCTGACGATGCCTGCTATCCTCACCATGGGTTTGCTGTGAAAATAAAATGAGAGGGTAAGGCAGCTACTTACAAACCACCAAGTTCCACGCCAGTCCCACAGCTGAGGGCAGGTCAGGGGAGACGGAGGGGGAGGTTGGCAAGATCTTATGTGGATTAGTGAGTATATCTTGAACTTATATTAAACATGCCTACCATGAGAGAGAGAGATTGGGAGACAAAGAGGGAGAGAGAGAGAGAACAAGGGCAATGATGTTTGCCTTAAAGAGTCGCTGTGAGGATTCACTGTGCCAGCTTATACAAAAGCCCCTCACCCGCTGCCTGGCAGAATTGCTGTTTTAAATTATGGCCTAGATTAACCTGCTCTTAACACTGTTCCTTTGAGCCAAATCGTCCCCACAGAGAGAAAAGGAGCTTCTTCCATGCCCTGTTCCTACAGTCCAGCCCAATTCCAATAAATGTGTTATAATAGTTAATGCCCACGCTTCCTTGAGAAAAATCCTTTAGGTCTCTAAAGAGAGATTTTTTTAGTGATTTTTGTTACCTCTATATTGTTCTAGTCTCTTCTAAAAAGCACGCATAGTGTGAGAGGTTTTAATGCTAAAAAATAAAGGGTTGACAACTGGGAGGAGACAGAGGAGGCAGAAGGTGCGGGGCCAACACCACTGAGTGCCAAGGCCTTCAGGAAGAAGGAACACACGTTCCAGAGTCCTGGCCTTCTCTCAGTGCATCCCTGTGTTTTCTATGAATGTCCTAGCCCCCTTTTAAACTTTCACGGGCATTTCCTCTCTCCACTGAGGAGCAGTTTTTTGCTCACCTGTAGCACTCTTGAACTGTTTGTGAGTCACTTTTTCTTGTTTCCCTATAAAGATCCTTTCCTTCCTGTGAGGTCTGAACCCCTTGCAGATTCAATATTTGGCTCTAATTTACCCAGCACTTCTGTTCCTAATAACCATCCCCTTCTCTGACCCCTTCACCTCTCCTCATGTCCATCACCAGCACTAGCAATGGGCTTTCTCTTCAGAGCCATATTTCACAAAGAAACAAAGTCATGTCCCCTCAGAAAAGTTACTGCATATTCACCTCAGTCGGATCGGACCAAGCAGCTGTCTGGAGCTGCAGGCTCTGAGGGAACTGCCAGGCTCACTCACAGGCGGGTGAGCTCCCTTATCCCAAGCCTCAGGAGAGCAATTACAGTTGCACCTTAGCAAAATGACGGATTACATGTCATGGACCTTTTGGTCATTTGTGAGTATTCAGAATCACCAGTGCCAACTTATCATTCGTTCTTAAAAACCACATTTATTTTCTGGTTTACAATGTCATCACTGTTTCTCCAGTCCTCATAACAATGCTTGTTGTGAGTAAGCCAGAGTCTTCCCTTTGACATGCTGTACATTATGCAGCATGTACGCAGGGCCTGTCTTCTACTGCTTATGTTTGTATATAAATCGGTCTTTAATGAAAACCCCATTTAGTATCCACTCAATTATTAGCATAGGAACAAAAAAAAATAAGAAAATATTTACTTGAGCTTTAGTTAATTTCTTTTGTTTGAAGTGTAATTATTCCAGTTTGTCAGTTGGTAATTGAAATTGAAAAAGCTAAAGATAATCTCTTTTTAGGGCAGAGTAAGAGAAATGGAGTCTCCAGGGGTGCTTCAATAGCTAAGGACTGCCCAGCCTTATCCTATCAAGAACTTTATTATTATCGCCTTCCTCCTGGCTGATAATATATCCACAATTTTATTAGCAAAACTTTACTTACATCTTCTTTAAAAGAGACTAACATGTTGTTATCACTATTGTCGTCAGACCAGGTAATATATACCCTCAACTTGATAAAAATGTCTAATTGTACCCAGTTGGCATGTTAAGATCCAGAAGCATTTAATGAAAAGTATTGTTTGGCAGCCTTATTTAGTCCAGCTTATTCAAAGATAAGTCTTTAAAAGCTTTAAGAGAAAGTTGAGGTATTTTTTTTGCATAGGAATTCAATCGAGAATAAAATTTACCATCATAATTCCTTTATTTCTCACTATTAATGAAAAGAGTTGAACTAAAGCAACTTAATTGGTGTGCCCATTTTTATACACTGATTTACATTTTCTTTCAGAGATTTCAGTAATGTTTTATAAGCCTATCATGTCTTCAAGTGACTTTGCAGTAAATGTTAACTTTCCGCTCACAGTTATATTTGTCATCTCCTTCTTTGCCGTGGGTTTTTTTTTTCCTGTTATTGTCTCTGTTGAAGTTTATCTTTAAGAAGCTGCACAGTTACAATCTTTCAACAACAACGTGACAAACACCTAGTACCTCCTGAAAGTAGAATGAAATCTTTTGCATTTGGCAGGTAAATACGCCATGCGAGACCTGGTCAACCGGCTTCCTGGCGGCAGCGGCCCCAGCGTGCTGTCTGATGAGACCATGGCAGCCATCTGCTGTGCTCTGCACGAGGTCACCAGCAAAAACATGGAGAATGCCAAAGCCCTGGCCGACTCGGGGGGGATCGAAAAGCTGGTGAACATAACCAAGGGCAGGGGAGACAGGCAAGTCTGCTGCAAAGAGACTCGAGCATGAGGCTCTTATTCCCGGGATCATCCTGTGATAAGAGCCTCTGTCAAAGATACATTTCCTATTGGAAAGGATTTATTTCCACATTTCTTATAGGCCAATAAGCTAAGCAGTTTCTGCAGTTTAAACCTGTTTGGCTAGGAGAGGCATTTGCGGTCATGTAGCCCCTTTTCTGGTTTTTACTTTATTGTAACTGCCCACATTCGTTTCTGTCTCTAAAGCCACATTTGGTTGTGCGAACCCCTGGAAGAATCAGAGATGCCGCATGAGGAAAATCTGGCGTCACCATTTCCCTCGCGCCTTTGGCTCTGCTCCAGGCTCTCGGGCCTGTTCTGCAAGAACGTCTTCTTGAATCCTCAGTTCTGGGATCGATTCCTCTGTGGGTGCCCAGAAGGCATTAAAATCACTCCTGTGCAGCAGAGCCTGCGTGTGGCCACAGGATGTGCTCAGGGCTTGCATCATACATTTCCCTTTGCTTCTGGTGACACCTAATTGATGAAGCAGCAAAAGTATGGATTAGAGAAACAGTGGCAAAAATAGAAGCTATTTTTTTGTCATGGAGCTATAGCAGGGACTGGAAATTTGCCTTTGTGTCAGATAGACAATCCTTCAAGGAAGTGGGAGGTAGGGCTGCTTGGCACCTTCACAACACAGCAGGACAGCCGCCACCTGATCCGTAGTAAATGGCACCGCTCGCCCCTCTCTCCGCCCCTCCCTGCTCTCTTCTCCTTCACAGCACTGACCCCCTGAGATGGTATTGATGGCTTTCTCTGGACTCGGTCTCCCCCAGTAACAGGGACTTTGTCTTTTTGTTCCCTGCTGTGTCCTCTGTGTCTAGAACAAACCCTGGCCCATATTAGGTGCTCAGTAAATATTTAGTGATTGGCTGAGTGACAGTGCATGAACTCACATTATGTCTTGTCTAGTCTTTCAGGTTATACATTTGAAGGAATTTCTAAAATAGAAGAATAATATAGCAAAGCATATTCTCACCCCCTAGAAACCACACCTATCAATATTAACCTTATTTCCTTTCAGTCCTTCTTTTCTTCTGTACCTTTTTTTATTTCATTAGTAATAAATCCACACACTCTTCTTTTTATTTCAAAGGAAATGAAACATTACAAATAAAGCTAAGGTCCTATTCCACTAACGCCTCTCCTCCTTGCTCCCCTGAGGTAACCATAATTACTTTGTGTGCTCTTAAAATTTTGTTAGATAGCCTTCATTTGTGAAAGGCATAGGAAGAAGCTGGAGAAATCCTGAACCAGTGCCAAAACCTTGTATATTAAAAAAAGTATTCCCTACCCAGTCTAATCTTTTTTTCAAAGCAAGAGATTCAAAAAGTCCTGGGTCAAATCAAGTTGTCTTCTGAACATAAATTTACCTTTCCTTATGATTCATTCACGAAGTATTTATTGCCTACCTGCTGTGTGCTACAGGAGTGAGCAGATGACACGACAAACCCCCCTCAGGTAGCTTACATCCCGTGGGTGAGGTAGCTGAAGTGCAGTTGAGGGAGTAACACACACAGCCTGTCGGATGGGGCTGAGTGGTGGGATGAATAATGAAATCAGGGACGGTGATAGGGTAGGGGTGGGGTTCACAATTTTAGACAGGTGGTCAGGGAAAGCCTCACAGAGATAGTGCCTTTTGAACACAGACCTGGATGAGGGGAGGGAGGGAGCAATCCAGCCCTCTAAGAAAGAGCATTTCAGGCACAGGGAACAAATTGAAGGGCCCTGAGATGGAAGAACACCTTGTGTGTGATGAGCAGCCAGAAGCCAGTGGGGCTGGAACAGAGCAAGTCAAGGGGAAAAGAGGAGGAGGGGAAGTAACCAGAAGTCTAGGACCGTGTGGGTCAGCGTCAGACCTCCAAGTAGAGACTAATGGTGGCAGCAGTTGCTATGGTAAAAAAGGGGTCAATTCTGACATGGTTGAAAGGGAGAATCAACAGAGTTTGCTAAAGGATTAGATGAACAGCATGAGAGGAGGCAAATGTCAAGGATGACTCCAAGGTCTTTGACAAAAGAGACCACAGGGTGGAATTGCCACTTACCAACACGGCAGCCTGTGGGAGGAGCAAGATTTTAGGAAGGCCAGGAGTTTGTTCTGGACATGTTACATTTGAGATGTCTATTGGCCGTCCACATGGAGTTTCTAGTCTGCAGGAGGGTATACTTATGTTCAGGATAGAGATCCAGGCTAGAAATGCAAATTTGAGAGTCATCAATGTATAAGTGGCCTGTTTAGAGAAGTGAAATGGGCTGAGATCCATAAGGAAGTCATAGAGAAGAAAAAAGGCTTGAGGGCTGATGTCCCTCATAGTTAGAGGCCAAGGAGATGAGGAGCCTACAAAGGAGCCCAAGAAAGAGCAGCCAGAGCATTCAGAAGAAAACCAAGCACAGCTGGTGTCGCAGATGAAGGGAGTGTTTCAATGGTGAGCATGTGTCCACTGCTCCTGCTCGGTCAGGAAGGATAAGGATCGAGACTTGTCCAGTTGAACAATATTGACGTCATAGGTCTAAGAAAAGATGGGATGAGAAATTAGAGATGAGAATGCATAACTCTTTCGAGGAGTTGTGCTGCCAAGGGGAACAGAGAAGCTTCCTTGCTTTTCTCAGAGAGGTTTCTGCTCATAGAATTTGTCTCTAAAAATACCTCACCTGGTTGTTTGTGTGAAGGCATGTACCTGGCACTTGGCACACTCCTGCCTTGCCGAGTGCTGCAGAGTAGTCCTTGGAGCCAGGCGTGAAGTCTGCCTTTCACGCCTCTGTCCCACCTGCCTAGCACTCAAAGATGGGGAGATGAGCAGCAGCTGCAGTGTCAGGACCCAGCTGAGAAGGGGATGGCTGTGAGGTGTAAAGACCCTGCGAGGCCATCTTGGGTGTCTGAAACTTCATCTCTGTTCATTTCTTTAAGCTGTCTCCTTGCTCAGTGGTCCATTTTGAAAACTATAAAATTTAGAAAGGCTTTGAGTGGGTTGGTTTGACCTGGCTCTGCCCTTGACTCACTCTGGGGATCACTGAGAAGAATGAGTCTGGGAGGGCTGTGGGGGTGCAGGTGGATGCACAAATGCCCCACCCCTAGGAACAGAGGCTGTGAAGCCCCTGAATTTGCCCATGCTCCACCCTCACTGAAGCCCTCAGCGTCGTTAGTAACTCACACTCTATTGTGAGGGGCAGAGAAAGTGCCTCAGCCTGCTCACCTCTCTTCTTCCCCCACTTCATGAGAGTTGAATTGGGAAGATAATAAGTAGAAGGGGAAATCAGATTCTACATCCTGTGATCCATTGGAAGTCAAATTTTCAATGTTAAAATGAATTCTGAAGAGAGAGGTATTCAATTATCCTTACAGCTGACTCCTCAGGCCCTGATCCACCCCGGACATGGCCATCTGAAGGCCTTTGCTGAGGCAGGAAGCTCCACTTCCCTCTTCACTTAGCAGTGAGGCCCTGATTTACAGGAACAGCTCCTGAGGTGAAATGCGGTGACACGAGGTCAGCAGTGCTTAAACTGAGTGCCAGTGTTCACCAAAAGGTCTTCAGAGAGAAGTAATAACTGACCATATTTTCCAAATGGAGCATTAGAGCACATATGTAGCTGTGTTTATGTAGATGTATAAGTAAGAAGCCAATGACGGTGTTTATATGAAGACCTAATAATGGGGGAGGGGCTTATATTAAATTAACTTGGCAGGGTCCTCAGACACTCAGGATGTGGCGTCATGGTCCCGTTAATCCCGAAGCCCCAGTAAGGCCAGCCCCTTAGTAGACATGGCGGGAGGCCAGAGACTGACGCTTGAAAGAGGCCCTCAACTGAGAGGTCACGGGCTCTTCTGACCACAGCTTCTCACTGCAGAGCTGACTGCCTGAGAGCCTTGCTTTGGTCCTTCCACCCCAGGCCAGCTCTGAACTTGACCAACGGCCAGGCACACCTGATTCCTGAGTGGTGGTTTCTAGCAACAGCCTCTGTGCCCTCCGGTCCTTGGAGAGATGGCCTCTTGGCCACTGGTTCACAGCCTGAATCCCTTCAAATGGAGCCTGAGGCTGTGCCGCCCACATTCATTAACATCCTCGTTCTCTCCCTAGATCATCTCTGAAAGTGGTGAAGGCAGCAGCCCAGGTCTTGAATACATTATGGCAATATCGGGACCTCCGGAGCATTTATAAAAAGGTAACTCGCAAGAATAGCTCTGAAATAATTAGCATTCATCAGAGCACACATTCATAATCATTTATTGTAATGAAATGTCATTATTCATTTTGAGAGGTTTCTTTTTCTCTTTTAACTTCACAGGATGGGTGGAATCAGAACCATTTTATTACACCTGTGTCGACGTTAGAGCGAGACCGATTCAAATCACATCCTTCCTTGTCTACCACCAACCAACAGATGTCACCCATCATTCAGTCAGGTCAGTGAGTAAACTCCACTCCTTGGCTAGAACATTTGTGTGACAGAACATTGTTTCCCACCCAGAGAAGATTGAACATAAGCTGATTAAGCCTGTCACCTCCAAACACTGAATTTGCTCTTTAAGCCGAAAGCCTTCTTTGGGAATTACATGCTGTTATAAACGACAAGCCCACTTTCCTCCTTCCATTTTAAAAGTTTATGTAAGTTTACACTAACTACAGTGCACAAAATTATCCCAGGGCCCTCCTTCCCCTTCCCTCCCCCAAGACTCTGCTTTACTAGGTTTGCCGAGGGGCCCGGGAGTCTGCATTTAACAAGCTGGCCTGCTGATGCAGATGCAGGAGAGTGGTGGAACACACTTTGAGAACCACTAGGTTGTGCCTGAAAATGGCTGCCTGACCTGCCTGCTGGCCATAGGTTTGCAATCTCTTCCAAAGTGATTTTTGAGTTTTTTAGTGAAAACTCTTAGATTAGACACGATCTTTAGACTCACATCCCGGGAGAGCTATGATCTCCTCCTGTGCCTTCCTCCTCCAGTTAAACCTCCATCTCTGGTTGCATTCCAGACCCCCAGCATCCATGGCTAAGGGGAACAGGCCCTCCAGGTGGGTTTACAAGAATTCCCTTTGATTTGTAAGTTGGGAATCTTGGCAATCATGGCAATCACACTACCTACTTATTGGTGGTGTTTAATTTGGTAGAAAGAATATTTTGAGACGCAGACTAAATTTTTTTTACATGTAAGGACAGAATATTACTACCAAGCCAAAGTCAATCCTGTAAATTTAATTCTTAACTAAATGAAACAGGAAAAGTAATAAGTATCTTTTTTTATTTGGCTTTAAATTTCCCATTCTGACATATAAATATTATGTGTTGTATTCACCTGTGCTACTGCTGGCAGTCTTATTTCTCATGTGGACAAAAAGACCAATATGTGACGAGTGGTTCTTGCCACTTAATTGGATGTCTCCAATTGTACTAGGAATTTTTAAAAATTATCTGTGCCTACTGCATATAGTGTATATTTATATCTTAGTTTTTAAATGATGAGTTGTTTTCTTCAGAGAGACCTATGCTTGGTGCTTGGCATCCTTGCTGAGCTCCCAGGTGTTGCCTGAGGCTGTCTTTATATAAATGCTCAGAATCCTCTAGGGACTGAGGAATAGGGGCGCCAGGAAGCAGGAGATTTGGCTTTTTAACAAAAGGCATATGTACAGGCAAAAGAATAATTTCAGACAGATTAGGACATAGTTACTAAGCAATGAACTTGTTTTGAGGACCTCTTAAATATACAAACTGGACAGTGTTGACAGGCCCCGTCCAGGTTCCTAGGGACCTTTTTGGATTCTGTTCCGAGGTAGGATATGATCACACTTGTTTCTCCAGTTATTCTAAGGGCTGATCATCCATCCGCAGCGCTAGTGTAGTGTCGGCTTATGGGCACATCTGATGCCCTGCTGATAGAATTGTGGGAGGCAGGTGGGCATGTTCTCTGTCCTCTTGCCTTCTAGAATGTAAGCGAGGTGAGTAGCACATAGACACTGGCCATGCATGCTCACCCTTGTTTAACACCAGTAACCCTGTGTCACTGAAGTGACTTTTTGGGGAAAATATTTCAGTGTCAGTCTTCCTCTGAAAGCATAAATGCATGCAGAACCACTATGGAAAGGTTTGGGGGCTGTTGCTTTCAAGTGGATCAAGTGAATAAGTGACCACTCTTATTTATAATTAACTTTAATGCAAGTAAAACCATTTTTTTGTGTGTCAACATAGCCTCATTATTAGAAATGTTTATTGAGGCTTAATTTACATTCAGTAAAATACACATATTTTAAGTGTACACTTTGATCATTTTTGACAAGTGAATACATACCTCCCCCAACCCCCAATCAAGATGCAGAACACTTCCATCACCCTAGAAAGTTCCTTTGTGTCTGCTGTCAGTCAATGCCTGGGCCCTAGAAGCAGCCACTTGATCTGGTATCTATTACTGTAGAAAGTGCAAAATGATTTTTTAGTGAGAAAAAGAAAAAAAAGATACACCATGTTTTCCTTCTGTGTAAAAATGTCCCAAAGGAGACCTATGGATAGATATGTTATTATTCAGTGTTTGGCTCAAGCTGGAGTAAAACGTCTTCTGGGCCTTTGTGAGGCCAGGCTTCTCAGCACCGGGAGCTGCTTGCTGAGTCAGGCTGACTGAGTTTACATAATTTCCCTGACAACTGATCACCCTGAAAAGAATGATAAATTTTATGGGCTGGGCACTCTTACTCCAACGCATTTAGAGATGCAGATATTTTTTTAATAATTAGAAATCAAAACATGCCGTAAAAGATCCATATACTGAAGAGCTGTACCTACAGGATAATAGATGGGTATTTTACAAGCCACTCAGCTGAGACCATAAAGTAGCAGATTTAGCTCTTGCCTGGCTAGTAAACTATTATCGCTCCCTCAGCTTCAGAGGCCCGATCACGTCATTGGGGGAACCCGCATGATCTCTGCCTGCGCCTCTCTCACGGGCGGCCGGCGCACTTCAGCTCTCCAGGAAGCTCGGGTATTGACCGCACTGATTTGCCACTGGCGGGCCTGCGGGTCGCGGTCTGGGTACTCAGGGCTGGCCGCTCCTCAACTCACAGCACCTCTAAGGGCTGATTTTTAGTGCCAGCTGTGTGCCACTTCTAATTATTGACCTTTGTTTTTCCAGAGGGGATTTTCCAGAGACACTGACAGTCTGCTTTCTCCTTCTTCTCCTCTTTCTCTCTCCCTCTTCCTTTTGCCTCTCCCTTCAGTCGGCAGCACCTCTTCCTCACCAGCACTGTTAGGAATCAGAGACCCTCGCTCTGAATACGATAGGACCCAGCCACCTATGCAGTATTACAATAGCCAAGGGGATGCCACACATAAAGGCCTGTACCCTGGTAAGACGCCAGTTGGGTGTGTGATCGAGTATCTCGAAAAGCCGCGTGTTTCCAGGCACTTGGCCAGTGGCTTGGGAAATAGCCCCTGCCTGCGCTGAGATGGTCCCCCAGCAGCAAACGTTGTTCCAGGCTCTCCATTTCCTGCTTCGGGGCCATTGCCTCTTCTGCTTGTTTTCTTCCCTTCCTGCTCCAGCAGGGTCTCCCTGTGTGGTCCGGTGCATCAGAACCCTGAGCTCTGTGGCGCTTTTCAGGGCCACATCTCCTAGACTGGCTCATCTCCTAAATTCAGACCTGAGAATGGAGATCAATTCCATTTACATTTTCATAGAAAAAGAGTTTGAATGAATAATAAAATGTATAATGTGATTCTCCTCAGAGTGATTATTTTTTAAGAATAACAAACATAATGTTACATAGTATTAATATTTTTATGTCCTATTTGGAAAGCTGTGCATATAATTTATTTAAAGGATGCCAACTCAAAGGTTTCCAAGATTTCATATTGTCCCCATTCTCAACTGTCCTGCAAATTATAACAACTCTAGAGGTTTCAAATAAGGCCATGTGAGCTACCAAAAAAAAAGTGATGCTCTTTTCTCAAAAAACCTATTTATTAAAAAGAAATAAATAAAAGCTGGTGGCAACTTAACTGCTGGGGGAGCAGTCTCAGTTGTGCTGTTGTCTTTGAAATTGTGATTTCACAAGACTGTTTACTAATCGACTATTGTTACTATGGCAATTAATAGCTCAGAAAATTGCAGATGCTACGTTTCAAACACCAAGCTCTTTGCAAAGGAAAACCACATACAAACTGAAGTGCATTGTTGCTTCAGATTTGCAGCAGCCTGCTTTGTTTTAAAGATCGCCTTCTTAGCATGCGCGCCCTTCTGTATCTTCTTTGCTTGCTTCAATAAACTAATTTGCCTCAAGTGTGTTTCATTTTCCTCATTAAAAAAATAAAAATCTTTGCTAGCCTTAAGTATAATAGAAGGGTAACCAGTGACATCATCGGGAGTCTACTCTGGACTCTTGAAGACAACTGACTACCAGGTTCTTTTGTTTTAAAATGTACTTAAATATAGCAGACCCAAGACTGTGCCTCCATGTGGCCAGGCTGCTTAGAATATGCCTGTGCCCGCTCTTTCCAGGACCTGGGATTTTGAATCAAAGCTGTTCTGAAGGCATGGAGCTTGTTCTAATGTGTTTCCCTTCCCCGTCTGACCCAGTGCTCTAGCTCAGAGCCCTGGAAAAGTGATGGTCCTCAGCTCAGGGAGCAAGGCTGCTTGCTGTTCAGAACCAGCCAGGGAGATCTTCACAGGTAGGAACAGCTCCCCACAGTGACCAGAAGTTGAGAAAGAACTCTCTTTTCATGAGCTATGCCTTGGCATTGCTTTTCGGTGAAGCACACACATGGCCTATTTTTGCCGTATTCCTTAGCTCCTAATAACCCTGGGGCAAGCAGCAACCAGGTTAGCTCCAGGGACCCCAGGCTGCTGACTGTCCCAGCCTGTGCTGGCACCAGAGGAAGGCAGGCCCTGACAGGGATGGCACCAGCCCTAGTGCAGGGGCCCCACACAGCCCAATGGACCGGAGTAATGAGCACTAGTTTTAATTTCATAAAATATTTTCTTACAGGCTCCAGCAAACCTTCACCAATTTACATCAGTTCCTATTCCTCACCAGCAAGAGAACAAAATAGACGGCTGCAGGTGAATTTGCAATATCATTTTTACAGAAGGCCGATTAGCAGGGATCAATACAGTAAGGGGTCTGCGCCGGTTGACTTACCAGAGCTGGGCCAACACGGCAGGGGCCGAGGAGCTTTCCCTGGGGATCTTCGCTCCTCGGAAGCTCATCCGTGGTTTAAGCAGATCACTTCCACAGTAGCCTCATATCCTTGAATATCCGAATCGGTGCTGCTGAGACCACCATGCCACTGATGGGAACCAGCTGAGAAGTCTTTAACTCCTATTCTTTGCCCAACAATTTCCTTTTCCCACTCTTTTTTTTTCTGTTAGTCTCTAATATCTCTTCCATCCTCTGGGCGGGGAAGGACTGGTAAGGAAACTTCATTCTCTCATCTCATTGCTCTCTTCTTGTATACTTCATTCTCCATCTTCATGAGTCCCTCCTCATCCCAGCCTCCATGGTTTGAACACACTTGAGTCCATGGCCAGGTCTCCATTAGTCTCAGAGGTCAAACTGGACTCAGCCCTGCTAGGGCAGAACCCACTCTCCATCAGAGGGGGCTACTGGTTGTAACATTGAATCTGTGCTTTCATGGGGGGCCTAAAATTCGGTTGTTCCTGATGTCATGTTCACATGGGTCATCTGATCTCTCCTCTTACCTTCCAATAACACATGAGCAACTGGGGTTTCCCAAACAAGCCTGTATCCTGTCCTTCAAATGAGGATGCTCCAAGACCTCCTTCCATCTCATCATCCTTTCTCTGTAGATGGAAGAAAAAGAATTTCCCAAGTTACTCATAATTTATGCTATGGTGTTTTGGTCAGGAGAAATAGCCTCAGAATCATAACTCTAACTTTAGTTAAAAAGAGAAATCAGCTCTGTAATCCTTATAATGTCAGAATGCACTTAGTTCCAGAAAATGATGCTGATACCTATGTGGTAAATTTGTGACATCTTACTAAGTGGAGAGATTTGGGCGTGATCAAGAAGAAAGACAGATATGAGAACCAAGACAATTTTCCTCCAAACATATTTGAAGAAATTAATGTGAGGTCAGAGATAAGACAACACAAAGGAAACGGGGCCGGGTGCCCTACGTGGATGCCCACGGGTGTCTCGCCTTGCTCCCTTACAGATGGATTTGTTAGCCCTGGCTTGGGGAAGTCTTTTCCTTTAGAATTGTATTTTCTCACGTGTGTCTTCTAATTTTGTTACTCTCCTGCCTGGAGATTCCTTTTTCCTTTAATAGTACAGCAGAGTTTCCAAAGTGTAACTGTTGTTCACCAAACTACATATTTCTTTTAAAATTGAGGGATGGCTTCAGTCTTTCTCTCTGAGGTAAATGTTTTTAAAGATGGTTCTGCAATTATACAACTATCACAAACCGAAAATCCAACATCCAACTAAATTCATGATGTGCTAAATGGTTCCCCTGTGTCAAAGCAGAAATCAAAGCCATGCCCAGGTAACGGGACCCTCCACAGCAGAGCACAGAACTGGGCGTCAAGTAAGGAGGGAGGTGGCCAGGGGTTGGACTGGGCTCGCCTGAGACACTGACTTCTAGAGGCCTTAGGACAGGACTTGAGCAAACTGCCAGCCCACCCGCAAATGTAGTTTAAAATCCTCACAGTTCAGTAGTAAACATACAGTGTGCACCAGAAACAACTTTGAGCCATAAGTTTACAAATAATGAATACTGCTTTAAAAATAGAAGGAGGAAGCCCACCTTAATTTCCTTATACATGTTTTTCCAAAAATTGCTTTGATTTATTTGCTTTTTCATTTTGTCAACAGCATCAACAGCTGTATTATAGTCAAGATGACTCCAACAGAAAGAACTTTGATGCATACAGATTGTATTTGCAGTCTCCTCATAGCTATGAAGATCCTTATTTTGATGACCGAGTTCACTTTCCAGCTTCTACTGATTATTCAACACAGTATGGACTGAAATCGACCACAAATTATGTGGACTTTTATTCCACTAAACGACCTTCTTATAGAGCAGAACAGTACCCAGGGTCCCCGGACTCATGGGTGTAGCACCAAGATGCTCGGTCGAGGAACTCTTTCTTTCTAACCTTGTTTGGATTGAGATGAAATGTCTGCCTTGCTGATTTGCTGATGAAATGTGAAAGTGAAATGGAAGGAATGAGTGAAGAGCATATTTTTTTCTTTTTTTGAGGAATTATCAGGGAAGTGAGGAAACCTTTGGGAGAGAGGACTTTCTAAGCTCTACTTACGCGTTAGATCTAATTACCTATAGATTCTGTAGTCTGGTGGAGGTGTGGGCGATGTGATGAGAGGTTTGAGAAATGGGTGAAATGAGATGGGGTATGTGTAGGTCAAATCAAATTAAAGATGATTTTTTTAATGTGAATAAAGTTATGTTCTGATAGTTTGTACAGAAAAAAAATAAAATGGATGCCCTTCACGTTTTATTGCTATTACTAAATGTCAAGATTGTATGCTATTATGTCTTGTAAATTTCTTTTGCTGGTGTAAATATGGAAATGCCACATTGGTTAAGTGCCATCATTTGTAATGCAGTGTGTCATTTGAAAAGAGATTTGAAGAATCTGACAGCTTAAAAGACAAGTGGGAAATCCAAGGAATTGTTAGCAATTAAAAACAAAACTACAACATCCTATGTTTTCAAAATGAATAGTGTACCTTTGAAGCACAAAGTCCAGTCTGGTATAGCAGCACCATGCCCATTCCCGGCCTCTTTCATAGGACACTTCACTGCCATTTTCTATGCACATGAAAGAGAAATAAATGTGGAAATTTCATCCTTGGAAATTTGTTCCCTGTTCTTTTTTTATTTTCTGTGTATAATACAGAAAAGCAGATTTAATTAATGGAAATCTAATTGTATGTTGGAAACAGCTTAAATATATCCAGCTATTTTGGACTTTTCCTAGTTTTATACAGTTAATACACTTTGTGAGTTGGACCATACCAAAGAATGAAGCTATGAATTTGCCTCCTCTTTATCTTAGTATTTTTATTTCTTGGGATTTGTTTTGAATCTAATACACATTGCTGTTTTATTGTGTTTTTTTCAGACTGCTGTATACATTTAACATTAACACCACTTTTCACCTAAGAAAAATTACATCTGGCAGCCTAGCCCTAACTAAAGTGACAATGACTCCTTTTGGTATCATTTTTAAGAACTCAGTAACTGCATAAAAACAGTGTTTGGGCACTTACTGGTTGGTACCAAGGTAGTAAACCGAAACAAATTCTACACAATTATTTTGCTGAATAATTCTGTGAGACACAATAATTCCTGGATTAGAGACAGGGTCAGGGAAGCCCCACATACATAGTAGGCAGGAGTCCCAATAATACCAAACAGCATTACTTGTAAGCTTTTCTCCATCTGTGGATACAGTGAGGGGCACCAGCCCCAAGAGGCCCAAAGTCTGAGGCCTTCCCAAGTCTTACAGTTTCCACCCTGGATTTTATGTGGGAGACAACCCATATGGCAAGTCAAACGCGGAGTTATTGACTTAGGTCAGTATATCCTGCAAACATGATACAAATCATAGATTGAAACGTGTGTGCTTTGATCTGTGAGTCTAAGGAAAGAGACCCAAGAGAAAAGTGCTTTCCCTTGCAGAATGGACCACAGCCCAAAATTAGGATCCAAAGTGAAATGGGAATCCAAGTATACACACAGAGATTCCTAAAGTCCGACAGTGGGGGCCTTTCTGGTGTGCAGGCTGTCTGAACAGGACCTGGGGCCAGTGCCCACAGCCAGACTGCCCGCCGCCCCAGCCTCCTGGCCCTTGCAGAGCTTAGGAAACCCCTCAAGGTGGCAGAGGCTGCTGGATTTCCCCAAAGAACTGGCTTCAGGCCTTTTGAGAAGTCTGTATCCATTTGGGCTTTGAGTCACTGACTTCCCTGAACCTGATTATTTTCGTGTTGAGGTTAAAGGCCCTCACTGGAGGAGTCAGGGATACAAGGGAACCTGCAGCTGGCCTGAGCTGATTGGTGGTAACTGACTTCCTTAGTCTTTGGGGTAACTTAGTGGACCCAGGTCCCCTACTGTGACAGGCAGCATTTGAAAAACTGATCCAAATTTGGGTTGCAGAGAGCTCCTCACTTGGGCCTCCAGCCAGACCTCCCCATGAGGCCAGAAAGAGGCCTGGGGGTGAGGACTGGGCTGAAGGTCAGATGCCCTGTAAGGCTCTTCCCCGGTGACTGGGGAAAAGAAACTGCAGAGAGAGAGGCTGAAAGATAGAAAACTACGTCATTTCTCAAAAAACTGAGTGTACTCTCCCTCCAAGATATAGGAATAAAGAAACTGTGAAAACAAAGCTAACTTTTTGTTGCTACCCTAATGTCACCAGGTAGCATGCAGAATTCAGCCCTCAGGAAAAGTTCTGTGGTTCTGCTCAGCACACTTCCACCCTGACCCCAAATTAGCTTTAGCATCACCTGGGCAGCTTTCATAACTAGGAGGGCCCCACCCTGACCAATTAAAACCACAGAGCTGGGGTCTAGGAATCAGTATTCCTTTGTTGTTTTTTTTTTTTTTGGTGAGGAAGATTGGCCCTGAGCTAACATCTGTTGCCCATTTTCCTCTTTTTGTTTGAAGAAGGTTGTTGCTGAGCTAAATCTGTGCCAATCTTCGTCTACTTTGTATGTGGGACGCAGCCACAGCATGGCTTGATGAGCAGTATGTAAGTCCATACCTGGGACCCGAACTCACTAACCCTGGGGCACCTAAACGGAGTGCACAAAATTAACCACTATGCCACCAGGCTGGCCCCTAGGCATCAATATTCTTGAAAAGCAACATGAGTGATTGCAATATGCAGTCAAGGTGAGAGCAACATGGCCCACACACCATACCCCTCACTAGCTTCCTGCCCTGTTACCTGAAAATTTAGTGTTGGAGTTTGCTTGGAAGAGTGGTAGAGATTTGGAATGTTATAAATGAAATCTTAAATTTGGAATGTCAGAGGTGAGGTCTTTCTTCTTGCTGGAGTATATATCTTTTGCCTATGCACACTTGTTTAAAGTTATGTCCTTTGAGGCCATGGACGGTTCATGAGTATCAGAAATGCTGACCTAATAAACCCATTAATTAATCCTTGGCCAATATTTGGTTGTCCACACAGTTACTGATTCCTGCATGAAATACTAATAGTTCACTTTATCAAGCACTCACTATGTGCTATGAGTATCGCATACATTATCATTTGTCCTTCACAGTGAATGTATGAAATCTGTACTAATATCACATTTTACAGATCCTGAAGCAAACTTGGAGAATAACTTGCTAAAGATGACACAGCAAGTAAGTGACCAAGGCAAGGTTAGTTAGCACTACAGTCTATCTCAACTAGGATGCCAGTGTTTTTAAAATTTAGTAATATGAGTTATAACTGAACTATCATTTACTGAAAGTTTTTCATCATTGTCTTAAATTTGCCAAAGGAAACTCTATCACTACTCTAAAATAAAACCCATCTTCACTTGCCATAAATAAAAGGTAACCTTAAAAATGAACGTTTAACTAATAAATATACAAATGTCCGTGTACCACCAAAATTCATCATCTGCCATCACTGGTGTTACATAAAGCTCATTTGGGGAAATTGGGTCCGAATCACTCTAATGTGTATGATGATTTAGGTTGGGCTGAGAACTCCCCTTAAAAGAATGTTGTGAGCCATGTCTATGGACATAAGCCCATTAAAACAAAATCTGCCACTAGGTGACCTTCTCGTTTTAAAGGTATCATTCAGCGATACACTTAGAGGATCAGATATCTCAGTGCACTGGATGATGGTTTTATTTCCATGATCAAACCAGATTATAAGGAAAAAATACTTATAAATTTGGCCATTGCTATTCGCGTATTAGATTTTTAAAAAATTGTTTATGACAGCATTATTCATAATAGCCCAAAACTGGAAATAATCCAAATCTCCAACAGTAGAATGGATAAACAAATTGTGGTATATTCATTTAATGGAATGTCAGTCAGCAGTATAAAAGAATGAGCCACAGATAGAATAACAGATGATTCTATTTCAAAGTAAAAATCATCTATGGTGATAAAAATCAGAACCATTGTTGCCTATGGGGGTGGGTATTGACTAGAGAACTTTTTGAGATATTAGAAAGGTTCTATATCTTGATTGGGGTGGCTCTTCACAGATGTGTACATTTATCAAAACTCATCAAAATGTACACATAAGAGCTTTGTATTTCACCATATATAAAATTTACTCCAATAAAAAAAATTGTTGGGGCCAGCCCAGTAGCGTGGTTAAGTTTTCGCACTCCGCTTAGGTGGCCGTGGGTTCATGGGTTCGGATCCCAGGCACAGACCTACTCACCACTCATCAAGCTATGCTGTGTAACCATATGATGTGTAAGCATCCCACATATGAAATAGAGGAAGATTGGCATGTATGTTAGCTCAGGGCCAATCTTCCTGATTTTTAACAAAGAAAAATTGTTAACACTTGCTTCAAAAGGCACTAAATAAATATGTGATGACATTGTCTGCTGATTTTGTTTGGTTTTTTGAGGAAGATTAGCCCTGTGCTGACATCTGCCACCAATCCTCCTCTTTTTGCTGAGGAAGATTGGCCCTGAGCTAACATCCATGCCCATCTTCCTCTACTTTATATGTGGGATGCCTGCCACCACATGGCTTGATAAGCAGTGCTAGGTCCACACCCGGGATCCAAACCTGCAAACCCCAGGCTGCTGAAGCAGAGCACATGAACTTAACCACTACGCCACCAGCCCAGCTCCGATGATGTTGTCTGAGACTTAGTTTTTTTTTTTTTTTAAAGATTTTTTTTTTCCTTTTTCTCCCCAAAGGCCCCCGGTACATAGTTGTATATTCTTCGTTGTGGGTCCTTCTAGTTGTGGCATGTGGGACGCTGCCTCAGCGTGGTTTGATGAGCAGTGTCATGTCCGCGCCCAGGATTCGAACCAATGAAACACTGGGCCGCCTGCAGCGGAGCGCGCGAACTTAACCGCTCGGCCACGGGGCCAGCCCCTGAGACTTAGTTTTATGACCTAGAATCAAAGTTATGATTACTAATCTCCCTTGAGTTGAGAAAAATCCAATTTATATATTTCAAACCTCATAAACATCCACTTAGATTAGTTTCTCAAAAGATTTTAGCACAAAATTCTTTGTAGTTATATACTAAGTCTATTTAAAAGACAGCTTACCAAAGTTAAATTTAAGCAGAATTCTGGAAAGTATATATTTGAAAAGCACTATATGGGACTGTCCTTATGAATGAGCTATGGTTACACAGATTTATGTGTGTGTTGACAAGAAAGTAAGTTGAGAAGTAAAACTCAGGTTCATGTTTAAACATGTTGCCGAGAGAGGTGTGTGTTACCCCTTTTACCTAATGATCCAAAGAGATGTGTAAATAAACACATCACCCACCTCGGTGCTACCCAAGCCGCAGGGAAGGAGTGTTGAGAGGAGCCCTTTCAACAACGTACCAGAGACGTGTTAGCAGGAAAACAAACAGGTCGGTGAAATCAGAGGCAGAGCAGCTAATAGGACTTTTTAACTCTACAAAGGTAGGCCAGACTTTGAATTCAAAGAGGATCTTTGCTGTAGGTCAAAGAAATCCTTGCAGGAGAGGAAACAAACCATTTTACTCTTAATTAGCGTGCAACTTGGGAGAGAGCTAGAGGAGAGCAAAAGATGCAGACTATGTCTGGAATTCCATAGGGCAGTTTCCACCCCGATGGACAGCTACCCTTTGCTGGCCTATGCCAGGGGCTGGACTGGGCCTCAGAGACCAAGTGCAGCCAGGAGCTGCCACCTACACGGAGCAATGCTCCTCAACTGGTACTTTACTTCTCAATTCCGCCCCACTTCAGATTTGACTTTTGTCTTCAGCCTTACCCTTGTGATAGCAGTTTGCTGTTATTCACCCACGTGACGGCTTGACTTGACTCCCTGTCTTTATGAATGCACTTATTCAGGACAATCCTTCAAGGCTGCAGACACAAAAAGGAAATTATTAGCAAGCAAATTAGGACTTGAATTGTATCTGTTTTAGTGCCTTTCCCTGTTTTTATGTCAGCAGCTTCACTGGAAGCAGCTGGCATGTCCCATAAGTGGCTGTTTGTGCCTATTGCTGTTGCCTAATTCTGACTTGAAATCACTAAAAAGCATTTTGTGCTGTCATAATCATTTGCATGAGCCATAACTAGCTCTTTCATTATTAAAGCCCCATCTAACGGTTGGGGGAATTTTGATAAAGACTTGGTGATTCAGTGGGCTATTTCACCCTCCATTCACATCCCAGTGATTCCAGAGCTGACCAACGCATTGGCTTGTAAAATAAAATTAAACGCAACTTATGCTAGGTCAAAGGTGTCATTCTGAAATCAGTGGGAAATTATCCAAATCTTCCTTCAGAAAACTCTTAGAACTGTTCATTTGCTCCCCAAAAGGCAACACCCCTGAAGTTTGCCTTTATTTGCTCTCAATGAAATGTAACGTGTTTGGCTCCAAGGTCTTGATGAGCTGCCATCCAGTGAGAAGCAATCTAATAAAATGACTTCAGGGAGGATGACGCCCCTCTAGGGTCTCTCTTCAAGGGTTCATCAGGGTCAGTGGCCATCCCAGCCCAACCCTAAGAAGTCCTCTTTCCTTTCCAGGTGTGAGAATGAGTACAGTGAGGCGTGTCCAGCTTCCTGGGGACTGTAGGGAAGGATTCAGTCCAGATGGGCTCCAGGTTGGAATGACCGTTATAGGAGGGGAGCTGGCCATTACAGAAATGGTTGTTCTATGAGGAACGCAGTTTCAGCCTTTACAAAAATATTTTGTGAAGATAAACCAGGAAGCACATTTGAGAGCTGAATCATTAAAACATTTGCATGTCCACCAACATCGTGGCAATCACGGGTAGCCTCAGTGATCAGAAGTCTCTTTATCTCTAAACTGTGGTCAAAAGGTAATGGTGTGGTTATTCATTTTGCAAATACTTAAATTCCTGTTTTTTCATTTTTATCACATGTATCCTACCTTTTAATTGCTTCTTTGATAATTAACACTTCTGTGGAGAAAAGCTGTCACAGGAAAGGTGAGGTGGTATTGAAACTCATCAAGCCTGTCACTATATAACATCTTAATTGGAGAAAAGCTAGTCCAACACCACCTGGAGCTACTAATATTGTCCTCTGAGGCCACATCACTGGGTTATGGTAGTGATGTATCATCATTGAAGGAATTGTGTTTGACTGATAATAACAAAGTCCCCCAAAGCTGTGGCTTCAATAAGAAGAGTTATAGAGGGTTTTGTTTTTCTTCTCTCACACCTGTTAAAACGAACAGAGAAAGACAGACCAATACTGGTATGGTGGTTCCACAGTGTCCTCATGAACCCAGGCTCCATCCTGATCCCTGGGCATGCCCCTCATCTTCTTGGCTTCCCGGCTGGATGCTGGAGCTCTAGCCATCACATTCTCATTCCTCAACAAAGAGAAAGGAGCTAGGAACATGGAACCTTCCAGTTGAGTCAACTTCTTAAAAGAGCTTTCCTAGAATCCTCACCCATACATCTCATTGGAAAAGCAGTTTTTACCTGGGCCCATTGTCACCTCTGCTCATGTAGGGGTTCTGTTAAAAAGGAAAATGAGGGGCTGAATAAGGGGAAGGCACGATCAGTCTCTGCCCAGGAGACAGGTGATGCTATGAGGTGATCGCTCCACTTCCATTACTTCAGTCCCTATGAATGTAGGCTCCAAGCTGGAGACCTGTGTGGTATTAATTCCATGCTTAGGCAAATCCATAATACCCATCCGCTTCTAGTCATAAAAGATAACCAAAGCTGGGTGACATTTCTTAAGCTCAGCTTGTCCTAGGGGAAAGACTTCCCATCAGGTCAGCTTCAATTTACTGCTCCATCTCGTAGCTTAGAAGTTAACCATGGAAAGCCAGTTACCATCAGCAATCTGTAGTCAGAAACCTCATCCTCCTAGTAGCTTCCAGTCTTGGAGGCGCAGAGCCATAGGATCCACAGAAGCACCTAAGGAGTCAAGAAGAGAGTCTGGGCCCCTCTCCCTGTTGCACCAAGAGCAGCCCACCATGAGCAGCTTTCTATATCACATATCCACGTAAGATTATTTTAGCAAAGTTTCTACAGCGAAAACAAACAAAAGTAATGATAGCTGTTGTATGGCCAATGACTGACCGTGTGAGTAACTCTCTGAAGACCTATGGCTCTGTGTGCTCCTGACTGGCTATCCTGGTGGAGTTATGGCAGCGGCAGCCTGCCTCAGCCACCCAGGCAAGAGTCACTCCAACTCAGCGTGAGTCTGTGGGGCATCCCCCTACAATGCCCTAGGCACTGACGGGAGACCTAGAGGCTGATGAGGCTGCCGTCACCCAAGAACTTGCAACATCCCTGAACCCAACACAGCAGGCAGCGGCCATCAAGTCTGGGTTCAGCTGTCAAGGAAAACCTCACAGAACAAGAGGGACTCAGCTAAACTGCAGGTTAATTCTAAGCAAAGACACCAGGAAACAAATGAGAATGGCAGGGGACTAAAGAGAAAACCAGTTGAACCCAAGCACGGGAAGGAGGTCAAGAGGAAGAAGTAGAAAGAAGCAACAGTGAGTTTCTCTTACTGTTTTGGGTGAGGACGAGCCTCCTAATAATAATCCTTTGCTGAGTGTTTACAAGGACTTCAGACGTCAAGGGCTGTGCTAAATTCCTTACCCACATTATCCCATTCAATGTTCACAACAGTCCTAAAACGGGTTACAAGAGAAGAGAAAATTGTCCTCAGAAATGGAGAGTCAGTGGCCCAAGGCCACATCAGTCGGAGATTGTCACCTGGATCTATTGGATTCCAGAGCCCCCGTTAGCCTTCCCAGTCTCCCTGAGGAAGCAGAACAGCTGTCCCCTCCAGCCCTCACATAATCTATGTTTATGCTAAAGTCGGCCTATCTGACAACCCCTCTCCCAGCCAGGAATCCCCATCCAGCTTCCTGCTATCTTCCCTGCCAAATTAGGCTCCAAGAATGCAAACTAGTTCTAATGTTTGCCTTAGCAAAGATAACTAGGAAAATACCTTATTAGCTCAAATCAAAGCTGATGTTTTTAAAAAGAAAATTATAAAGTGGCCTGGTCACAAACTATGCAGCAAAAGACCTCACTGAATCAAATGAACCCGTGATAGGACCTTCCCAGCTGCCAGCAGCTCAGCATGAAGGAGTGATTCAACTGAAAATGTTTAAGGCCTGGGCGGGAGGAGGGGCAGGGGCCGGGCAGCTGAGCCTGGGAGGGGCCGGCAGCCTCAAGAGGAAAGAAGGGCCCTATCCACTGCCCTTGCTTTTGTGGAGAAAGGCCATTCCCAACCAAGGGCTCTCTCACAGCCCTGCAAGTCTCTAAAAAGGAAACTAGGGACATTCTGGAAGATACTCAAAGAAACCTTTTATCTTTCTCTTTGCTCTTCACTCACTCTTTTGTCCTCTCTCCTCTTCACGGACAGGGGAGGGACCATCTGATGAGACCTAGAAAAACAAAGGTGAGCTCAGGGAACTTGGCTGCCCAGGGTGAAAGCGGGAGCATCTGACCTCCCATGCGGAGGGAGGGGGGATCTCCAGGCCGGCTTCCCGCTCAGGGAGGCCTGAGGTCCTGGTTGGGTGAGTTCGGTTCACCCAGGTAGCTATAGAAGCCCGCTTTTTGCTTTGGTTCAAGCCATAAGCCCCATTTCACAATGGGCCACCCCCTTAGTCCAGTAGCCTCCCCCGGGGTGCAATGTGGCACAAGAAATAATAAGGCCACAATAGCCATGCATTGTCTCAGGCCCTGAGCAAAGCCATTCATGGGGATTACCTCACCGGGAGGCCATGAGAAAGAGGAAGACCAGTAGAGGGAGCTTAAGAAACTCACCCCAAGTGACAGTGGCGAGTGTCTTGGAGCCACCTCCTAAATGAGTATCAAGCTCTCATCTCTCAGATCAGCAGCTGCCCCTCTGCTGGGGAGGGCAGAGAGAGAGGGCTAGGAGCTGTGCTCAGCAGCCATGTCCCTCCGGGGAGTGAGCATGGACATCCCTTCCCTTACAGGCCAAGGTAGAAACTCTATTCCAGCTTCCTGACCTGTGACTGGGTGGGTAAGTAAGGCAGGTCACACCTGCCCTGGGCTTTCCTTCTCCCACTGTGTCACCGTTCCCCCTCCTGGGGGCTCTGCTCTCCCGTCCAAGGTATCCCACGCCCCCCACAAGTTCTAGAAAGCCTCCATTTCTGTTTCTCCCTCAGGCTTGCCTGGGCTTCCAAATCATCTCTCTAGTCCCCCTGCTCCATTATTCACTCACCCTTGGGGTGAGTGCTTCCCAGCCCATGCCACCCCCAACCAAACCCACACCTGCACACCTCGGAGTGAGTGTGCAGCCGCCCCAACTTCCCCCGCTGGAGCAGGCAGGTGGATTTCAGGACACTAAGCAGCTCTCAGCACTCAGGAGACCACTTCATCCTTTTGCTGAGAAAAGCAGGCTCTCATGTTCCTTGGAAGATTAGCTCTACAAGTTGTCCCTGACAAGAGTTTTATGGTCAGGTAAGTCCGGGAAAAGCAGCATAGTGTGTCTCTCTTAGAGATTCACAATGTCTTTAATGCTCATGCTGAAAGCTCTGAGACTTGCAGTAAATACTGGATTCAGAAGCCTAGTATTTCTCAAGTTTATTAGACCCAACAACCTTTTTTCCAGGGGAGTGGGCACCTCTTTTAGAAACAGTGTTCAGCAGAACTCCCTTCATGCAATATGACAACAGATAAAAGTTATTTTTCCTCTCTCATAGGTGAAGGTTCTTTTCTCCTTACAAAGCCTATACTTTTATAATTAAATATATCTTCTTCGACTGTAAGGTGCCCTTAGATTCAAGATAGCCTAATTAAAATCTGGACCCATTTATTTATTCTGTAGAGGTAGAGAGTAGGCATATGACAGGATGTGGAGGTGCTGATGCTAAGGATGCAGTGGTATTCTGTATCCTCAATAACATCACTAGTTATCAAACTTTTTGGTCTCAGGACCCTTTTATGTCCTTAAAAAATATTGAGAACCCCAGAGAACTTTTGTTTATGTGAGTTATATCTATTGATATTTACAATATTAGAAATCAAAACTCAGAAACTTTTAAAGTATTTTAATAATTCGTTAAAAAATAAACCCACTACATACTAACATAAATTACTCATTTTAGGAAACATACTATAATTTTCCAAAACAAAAAAATCAGTAAGAAGAATGCCATTGTTTTACACTTTTGAAAGTCTATTTAACGTCTGGCTTGATAGAAGACAGCTGGATTCTCATACCTGCTTCTACATGCAACTTATTGTGACATCACACGACATGTGGTCTTCATGACATGCCACTGTATGCTGGTGAGAGAATAAAAGTGAAAAGGGAAAATGACATATTATTATTGTCATGATAATAATTTTGACCCGAAAGGGTCTCTAGGACCCCAGCGTCCCCGGACCACACCGGGAGATCCACAGCTTGGGATGATCGACCCAGTTCCTTCTTACTCTGCATACACCCGAGGGGGAGGAGGGATGGGTGCATCTCCCTGCTCCTGGGATTAACACGTCCATGACCAAGAGGACCTACCTCTCAGGGAGCCCTGGTCCTCTGGGGGCAGGGCTACCTAGAGGTCAGTCCCAGCTGTCAGCCAGTACGGCCCAGCCTGGCTGATGCTTGTTGCTGTCCCCAGCCCACTGCTTCTCCCATGGTTACTGGAGCCCAGGGGAGGAGGGGTCAGTTTGTATGTTCTGGACTCACAGGTTTTTAAAGAGCTTTGATGTACAGAATTTCATTAAAGCCATAAGGGCCCCAAGGTAGCCATTGTCCAAATACAGATATTGCCTTCATTTGTAAGTTGCCTAATTCCTGCAAAAATGGATTTAAGCTTTGTCTATAATCCATGCCCTGTTCTCCTGCAGGGTTTGAGTGGGCCCAGAATACGCCGGAACCAAGAAGAGCTATCTTTTACTCTTCTTCACATATTGGAGGAAGATGAAACAATATTTCATCTTGGCCCTGGGGAGGTTTGAAGTCTAGACACAAAGCGGAACAGAGGGAAAGAAAGACACCAGCTCCCATGCAGAAGTCCCCTCCCTTGGGCCAACCACATGAAACTGAGAGATGGGTCTAGATAAGCAGGACCCAGCTGGGTCCTTTTTCTGTAGAGTCCCCAGGTGAACAATCAAATAGAGCTAAAAATTTTCTGCCTTGGGCCGAAATGGAGAAAATGAAACCTTGAGGAGCTTGCTTTTAACCATGGCAGTAGCTAAACCCCTGTTTCCTCTGCAAGAACCTAAGTTTATGAGGCTCACGTTAGAAGTTCTGACTTTGGAGTCAGGTAGATAGGACATAATCCCAGCTCACCCTCTAACTAGCAGGGTAACCTTGGGCAGAGCGCATGGCCCATCAGAGTTTTAGTTTTATCATCTATAAAATGGGTTATTGGGGCCAGGCCAGTGGTGCAGCAGTTAAGTTTCCACGTTCCGCTTCAGCGGCCAGGGGTTCGCCAGTTTGGATCCCTGGTGCAGACATGGCACCGCTTGGCAAGCCATGCTGTGGTAGGCGTCCCACATATAAAGTAGAGGAAAATGGGCACGGATGTTAGCTCGGGGCCAGTCTTCCTCAGCAAAAAGAGGAGGATTGGCAGCAGTTAGTTCAGGGCTAATCTTCCTCAAAAATAAATAAATAAATATAAATAAATAAATAAAATGGGTTATTGTAGGAAACAACCTAAGTACCCATTAATGAATGAATGGATAAAGAAAATACGGTGTATATATATACAATGGAACACTACTCGGCCATTAAAAAAACACGAAATCTTGCCATTTACAGCAACATGGATGGATCTTGAGGGTATTATGCTAAGTGAGATAAGTCAGAGGGAGAAAGTCAAATACCATACAGTTTCACTCATAAATGGAAGATAAAAACAACAGCAACATGTTGGGAAAACTGGACAGCCACATGCAAAAGAATACTAGAGCATTATCTCACACCATACACAAAAATAAACTCAAAATGGATCAAAGACCTGAAGATAAGTCCTGAAACCATAAAACTCCTGGAAGATAATATTGGTAGTACACTCTTGGACATCAAACTTAAAAGGATCTTTTTGAATACCATGTCTTCTCAGACAAGGGAAACAAAAGGAAAAATAAACAAGTGGGACTCCATCAGACTAAAGAGCTTCTGCATGGCAAAATAAACTAGGATCAAAACAAAAAGACAACCCACCAATTGGCAGAAAAAATTTGCAAATCATACATCTGACAAAGGGTTAATCCCCATAATATATAAGGAACTCACACAACTGAACAACAAAAAAGCAAACAGCCCGGGGCCAGTCCCGTGGCCAAGTGGTTAAGCTCATGCACTCTGCTTCGGCGGCCCAGGGTTTCACCGGTTCGAATCCTGGGTTCAGACATGGCACCGCTCATCAAGCCATGCTGAGGTGGCATCCCACAAGCCCCAGCTAGAAGGACCCACAACTGAAAATATACAACTATGTACCAGGGGGCTTTGGAGAGAAAAAGGAAAAACAAAATCCTTAAAAAAAAAAAAACAGCCCGATCAAAAAATGGGCAGAGGATATGAACAGACATTTTTCCAAAGAATATATACAGATGACCAATAAACACATGAAAACATGTTCAACATCACTAATCATCAGGGAAATGTAAATCAAAACTACACTAAGATACCACCTTACACCTGTTAAAATGGCTATATAATCACTAAGACTAAAAATAACAAATGTTGGAGAGGGTGTGGAGAGGGGAACCCTCATACACTGCTGGTGGGAATGCAAACTGGTGCAGCCACTATGGAAAACAGTATGGAGATTCCTCAAAAAGCTAAAAATAGAACTACCATATGACCCAGCTATCCCACTACTGGGTATCTACCCAAACAATTTGAAATTAACAACCCAAAGTAACATATGCACCCCTGTGTTCATTGCAGCACTATTCACAATAGCCAAGACATGGAAGCAATCCAAGTGTCCATCAACTGATGACTGGATAAAGAAGCTGTGGTGTATATATATATATACAATGGAATACTACTCAGCCATTAAAAAAGGCAAAATCACCCTATTTGCAACAACATGGATGGACCTGGAAGGAATTATGCTAAGTGAAATAAGCCAGACTGAGAAAGACAAACACCACGTGATTTCACTCATACGTGGAATACAAACAAACACATGGACAAAAAAAATAGTTTAGTGGTTACCAGGGCAAGGGGGATGTGGGGTGGGCACAGGGGGTGAAAGGGAGCACTTATGTGGTGACAAACAAGAAATAACGTACAGAGGGCCAGCCCTGTGGCCAAGTGGTTAAGTTCACACGCTCCGCTTCGGCGGCCCAGGTTTCACCAGTTCGAATCCTGGGCACGGACATGGCACCGCTCATCAAGCCATGCTGAGGCGGCCTCCCACATGCCACAACTAGAAGGACCCACAACTGAAAATATGCAACTATGTCCTGGGGGCCTTTGGGGAGGAAAAGGAAAAATAAAATCTTAAAAAAAAAGAAAGAATGCACAGCTGAAATTTCGCAATGATGTAAACTATTATAAACTGAATAAAACAACAAACAAACACATAGATATGGAGATTATAGTGGTGGTTACCAGATGGGAACCAGGAAGGCCGGAGGAGAAAGGAGTAAAAGGGCACATGCGTATGGTGACAGGTGGTAAACAGTCTTTGGGTGGTGAATATGATGGAGTCTACACAGAAATCAAAATATAGTGAGGTACACCTGAAATTTATATAACATTATAAACCAATGTTACCGCAATAAAAAAAATAAAATAGTATGGGTTATTGTAGGATTTGCTGAGATAATGCATGTCACACTTAGCACAGTGCCTGGCCTTCAGACAGCTCTCAGTATATTCTGGCCGCCATTTTGTACTCTAGCTCACCTCCCGACATGATTGGAGGCACAGAAGTACAGGCCCACCTTAAGATTGACAGAGCACAGGGAAATACAAACGGAAGCCCACATACTGTATAGATATATAGATATTTAAAAGACATAAATCTGCTAATAAATTGTTATATAATGTTTCATATATTTATCTTGACAAGTATTTCTTCATAACAACCAACATTTTAAAGCGTGCCTTAAGGTATGGTTTTCATATGACTAAAAGTTTGCAAAATATCAAATCTGGGTGAATTTAATTATTATTGCACATATCTGGGAGCCAGTATGATTTAGATGAGTAGTAAATAGAAACATAATTTATTCTTATAAATACTTCTTTCATAAAATAATTTCTTGCCTTCATTTTGGTGACATCATTAATGATGCAGTTATGGTCAATATTTTTACATAATTTGTGTTCTATTGATATTTAAAAATTTTAAATAAAATGTAATTATATTTAAAGTGTAGTATACTCGTGAGTGGTTTTTCTTTCCCTTTTTCTCCCAAATCCCCCCACTACATAGTTGTATATTTTAGTTGTGGGTCCTTCTAGTTGTGGCATGTGGGACGGCACCTCAGCATGGCTTGAGAGCAGTGCCATGTCCACGCCCAGGATTTGAACCGGCAACACCCTGGGCCACCAAAACAGAGCTCGAGAACTTAACCACTCAGCCACGGGGCCGGCCCCTACAGTGTAGTATACTCAAAATGTAGGAATATATTTTTATCAAAATGAAAACTTAAGTACATGTAAAAATCAAAAACGTAAAATTACTTTTCATGTTTCAAAAATATCATTTTTCATCTATTTTCAAAATGATAGGCAAATATAAATTCTAATTAATGAATATAAAATTTTAAATCTACAATTTAAATAAAACTGGCATTAGTTTAACTTTTAAAATTTGATTAAATCTTATTACGTATTTTGATAAAAATGAAACCACGATTCCAGTATGCATGTCCACCAGATTTACAGACTTACCTGTCCCCTGCGAAGATTTCCCGTTATTGCTACCGTTCACAGACATATTTGTGTTAGACTATAATGACCATTCCAGAATAAAGCCCAGACTCATCTACAAAAAAAAAAAGAACTTGAAGAGAAGCAATAAATGGATGTCTTTCTCAATTGGGATATGATACTTTGTGATGCCAGAATCATGCTATCTGAGGGGCAAGATTTGACACATTGTTTTGTATCTTTGCTCTTTCCTGAGCATTTTCACTCCTGAAATTTCCCCTGCGCTCTGAAACAAGAGCTATCTCTGACCCAGGCCACAGTTCTACCCACACCTTCACGGCCTTCTGTAAGAATAGTTTGGGATCTTAAGCTCACAGTGCAAGAGGTGTGGAGAAGCTTCTCCCTCACCTCAGCAGCGTTAGTCTGGATAGTGGTTGTTGAGGGGTTGGGTCAGGCTGTGCCAGCAAAGCACCAGGTCCTGAGTGACAGCGGGGGTGTGTTTGTGTGTGATGTGCGGAGCCTGGAGCATGACCCCGTCTGCTCAGCTCTAAGGGCAGGGCTGCAAGGGGTCTGGGTGAGCTCTCCCACCAAGTATGGAGAGGGAGGGCTTTATTCTTGCCCTGGCACCAGAACCCTGAGGAAGGGCAGAGATGCCCCAAATACTGCCAGGCACCAGATGGTGTGCTGTGTGCTGACTCAGTTTGAAGCATGGCTTCCCCGTCCAAAGAACCAAGGCAGAAAAAAATGCAAGAAATCAAGACAAACAGCTGTTTTCAGGTTACTCTTTCTTTTTTGGGGGGGGAAGGTTTGCCCTGAGCTAACATCTGCCGCCAATCCTCCTCTTTTCTCTGAGGAAGACTGGCCCTGAGCTAACATCCGTGCCCATCTTCCTCTACTTTATATGCGGGATGCCTACTACAGCATGGCTTGCCAAGCGGTGCCACGTCCACACCCGGGATCCAAACTGGGGAACCCCGGGCCGCCGAAGCAGAACGTGTGAAATTAACCACTGCGCCACCAGGCCGGCCCCCTCAGGTTACTCTTATGGATCACCAGGTGTGTTGCTTCCCCTCCTTGTAGTTTGTCTTCCAGCATCTCCCCTCTCCCTGGCCCGTGCTGAAACGTTAAAGCCGGGCTGAGGGACTCCAGTGAAGGTTGGTGTTATCTATGGTTCCCATTAGCTACACAGCAGTGACTCCTATCACTACAAATAAAAAAAAGTCTGCAGCACCTGAACGATTAATGAGTTGACTCTTTAGGAACGAAAACAAATGATGTCAAGATTAAAGGCAAAAAAATCAATGAATGTGTAAATCCTGTTTTAACCAGGCTGTCTTCCTCTGAAGGGGAATTGGGCCTTCGAGGAACTGGGCTAGACCTACATTCAGCATTCCTCTCTCCCACTCCCCACAGCTGCTTCCCAAGAGCCAAATTAGCCCCAGGGTGTGTGACGCCCCCTCCCAGCCACAGAAGCTATGGCCTGGGGTGTGGAGGGGTGGGGAGAAGGACAGAGAGATGGACACACACTGATTTCTAATATGGCCTCCTAGGAGGACCCCAGCCAAGGCCAGGTAAGACCCATGTAGGCTTGGGGCCGGCCCAGTGGCACAGCGGTTAAGTGTGCACGTTCGTTTCAGCGGCCCAGGGGTCTGCCAGTTCGGATCCAGGGTGTGGACATGGCACCGCTTGGCAAGCCATGCTGTGGCAGGCGTCCCACATATAAAGTAGAGGAAGCTGGGCATGGATGTTAGCTCAGGGCCAGTCTTCCTCAGCAAAAAGAGGATTGGCAGCAGCAGATGTTAGCTCAGAGCTGATCTTCCTCAAAAAAAAAAAGACCCATGTTGGGTTCTGCAACCATCTGTTCACTCTCTCTCTCTCTCAATGAATAGACAGCCTTTCAAGAAAATGAGCTACAAGAATGTGTCCAGGGCAGAGAGAAAGACATCAGCAGAAGAGACAACCAAGAGCATGATCCAATCAATTTTATTATCTGTCTCCTGCCAGCCTGTAGGACAGCCCAAAAGGCAAAAACCTAAGTGCCTGTTCCTAATTCTTCAGCGCAGAAAAATGAACTCCATAGGAACACCAGAGCAGGGGGCGTGGAGGGGCAAGGGGCACACGTTGGTGACTTCTACCTCCAGAGCCCTACCAGGCACAGAGAAGATCCCCTTGTGCTTCCAGCAGGAGGAGGGAAAGGATGCCAGAAAAAGAAAAAAAGAAATATGCCAGAGCATTCTGTGCTTCTTAGCAAAGCGGGCCCTCAAGAAAAACTATTTTGCCAGAGGCTTACTTAATGGGGCTTTAACAGAACCTAACCAGCCTGTGGGAAGGGAAGCACCCAACCCCACTCCTTCAACTTCCTGTCCCACCTAAGGTGGGAGAAAAACTGAGGGGCACTTGTGAAGGTCACAGCCCAGAGTCACAGAATCACTAAAAGACAGACCTAATCACAGGACTATAGCATACCTCCCCTCCCTCCGTACCTTACCACTACAACACTTAAAGCCTATTTGCCGCAGTTCCTTTTACCCGGTACATCATGTCTGCCTGGCAACAAAAGTTACAAGGCCTGGGGCTGGCCCCGTGGCCGAGTGGTTAAGTTCGCGCGCTCCGCTGCAGGCGGCCCAGTGTTTCGTTGGTTCGAATCCTGGGCGCGGACATGGCACGGCTCATTGAGCCACGCTGAGGCAGCGTCCCACATGCCACAACTAGAAGAACCCACAACGAAGAATATACAACTATGTACCGGGGGGCTTTGGGGAGAAAAAGGAAAATAATAAAATCTTTAAAAAAAAAAAAAGTTACAAGGCCTACTAAAAGGCAAAAAATACAATTTGAAGAGACAGAGCAAGTGTCAGAACCAGACTCACATATGGCAAGGATGTTGTTTATATCAAGTGTTGAGGGAGGGGCATTGAGGTCTCCAATTATAATTGTGATTTTGTCTATTTCTCCTTTTTTTTTTCCTTAAGATTGGCACCTGAGCTAACAATTGTTGCCAATCTTCTTTTTTTTTTCTGCTTTTTCTCCCCAAATCCCCCAGTACGTAGCTGTATATTTTAGTTGTGGGTCCTTCTAATTGTGGCACACAGGACACCGCCTCAGCATGGCCTGATGAGTGGTGCCATGTCCGCGCCCAGGATCCGAACCAGTGAAACCCTGGGCCACTGAAGTGGAGCGCACGAACTTAACCACTCGGCCATGGGGCCGGCTCCTCCTTTCTATTCTATTTGTTTTTGCTGCACATATTTTGCAGCTCTGTTGTGTGGTGGATACACATTGAGTATTGCTAAATTGTTTTCTTGGTAAATTGACCTTTTCATCACAATATAATATCCCTCTCTGTCTGGTAATTTTCTTTGCTCTGACATCTGTTTTACCTAATATTAATATAGCCACTCCTGCTTTCCTTTGTTTGAAGTTTGCATGATATATCCTTTTCTATCCTTTTCCTTTTCTTTTTTTTTTACCATTTTGACCATTTTTAAGTGTACAGTTCAGTGGCATTAAGCACATTCACATTGTTGTGCAACCACCAGCACTATCCATACTCATAACTTTTTCATGTTCCAACACTGAAACTCCATACCTTTTAAACTATCGTTCCCCATTTCCCTCAGCCCACCAGACCCTGGAAACCACCATTCTACTTTCTGCCTTTATGAATTTGACTACTGTTAAGTTCCTCATATAAGTAGAATTCTACAGTATATCTCCTTTTATGACTGGCTTATTTCACTTAGAATAATGTTCTTAAAGTTCATCCATATCTTAGCATTTGTCAGAATTTCCTTCCTTTTTAAGGCTGAATAGTATTCCATTGTATGTATATACTACATTTTGTTTATCTATTCATCCATCAGTGGACACCTGGGTTGCTTCCGCCTTTTGGCTATTGTGAATAATGCTGCTATAAACACAAATGTACAAATATCTGTTCAAGTCCCCACTTTTGTTTCTTTTAGGTATATACCCAGAGGTGAAATTGCCAGACCATATAGTAATTCTATGTTAAATTTTTTGAGGAACCACCATACTCTTTTCCATAGTGGCTGCACTATTTTACATTCCTATCAGCAATGCACAAGAGTTGCAATTTCTCTACATCCTCACCAACACTTGTTATTTTCTGTTTGTGATAATAGCCATGCTAATGGATGTGAAGTGGTTCTATCCTCATACTTTTAACCTGTCTTTATCATTACGTTAGAAATGATTTTCTTATAGACAGAATATAGTTGGATCATGTCTTTTAATCCACTCTGCCAATCTCTGTCTTTTAATTGATGTTTTTAGACCATTTACAATTAAAGTAATTATTAATATGTTGAGGCTTAAGTCTAACGTTTTACTTTTGTTTTATGTTTGTACTCTCTCTTTTTAATTTCTCTTTTTCTTTGTCCTGACTTCTAGTGGGTTACTTGAACATTTTGTAGAATTCTTCTTGGATTTATCTAAAAATTTTTAATATAACCATATAGCTTTTTAGTGATTGCTCTGGGCATTACATTATATATACATAGTTTATCATAGTCTACTGGCATCATCATTTTACCAGCTTGAGTAAGTATAGAATCCTTACCTCCCTTTGTATCCCCTTACCCTTCTCTGCTTATAGTATAACTGCCTTAAATATTTCTTCTACATACACTTAGAATCATATGAGTCAGTGTTGTAACTTTTGCTTCAACAATTGAAAACAATTTAGAAAACTCAAGAGGAAATGTAAAGCCTATTGTAATTACACATATTTTTGCCTACCATGTTCTTTCTTCCTCCCTTATACTGCAAAGTTCCTTCTTTTTCCATTTCCTTTCTGTTTAGAAAATGTACATTAGCCATTCTTTTAGGATACGTCTGCTTGCAACAAATTCTGTTAGTTTTCCTTCGTCTCAGAATATCTTGATTTCTCCTTCATTTCTGAAGAATATTTTCACTGGCTACAGGATGCTAACCAGTCTTTTCTTTCAGAATTTTAAAATAATTATGCTGATTCCTTCTGGCCTCTATGGTTTCTGATGAGAAACCCACTGTCATTCAAATAAGTTTTTCCATATAGCTATGGTATTGTTTTTCTCTAGTTGCTTTCAAGATTTTTTGCCTTTAGTTTTTAGAAATTTGATTATTATGTGTCTTGATGCGGATTTATTTGAGTTTATCCTATTTGCCTTTCACTCAGCTTCTAGAATCTGTAGTTTTATATCTCTTGCTAAATTTGGGAAGTTGTCAGTGATTGTTTCTTCAAATACTTTTGCCTTCGCTCTTTCTCTCTCTCTCTGGGACTCCATAGACACAAATGTTAGATCTCTTCTCACGGTCCTGCAGGTACTATTTTTTTGTTTGTTTCAGTTTATTTTCTCTCTGTTCTTCACATTGGGCAATCTCTATTGTTCTATCTTCCAGCTCACTGACTCTTACCTCTGTCTCATCTGTTCTGCTGTTGAGCTCATCTACTGAGGTTTTTTATTTTGGTTATTGTGTTTTTCAGTTCTGAAATTCCATTCGGTTCTTCTTTATATTGTCTGTTGTGTTACTGATATTTTCTGTTTCTTTACTGAGGCTTTCTATTTTTTCATTTGTTTCAAGTGTGTTCATCATGGCTTGTTGAAGCATTTTTACCATGATTGCATTAAAATCATCATGAGATAATTCCAGTATCTCTATCATTTCAGCATTGGCATTTATCAATTGTCTTTTTGTATTCAGTTTGAGATCTTCTTGGTTTTTGGTCTGATGAGTAATTGCTAATTGAAACTTGAATGTTTTCATAGTATTTTCAGTTTTAGCTGGCTTTCTCTGACCCACTGAAGCAGGGGAATGGGGGTTGTGCTGCTTCATTATTGCCATGTAGAGGTAGAATTCCAGGTTCTCCACTCAGCCTCCACTGACATCCAGGGGTGAGGGGGCTCTTTATTACTGCTGAGTGAGAGTTCTGGCTCCAAACGTGGTCTTCACCAATGTCCTTGTGGGGATGGTTTTTTGCCACTGGGTAGTGATGAAAGTTCTGACTCTCCATTAGATCTCCTGGACACTACTCCAGCCAGGGATGGGGGAAGAGGAGATACACCACTATTCTTGGGTGAGGGTGGAAGTTCAGGCTCCCTGTGTGGTTTCCACTAATATTGTTGAGGAGGAGGATACATCATTACCAGTCAGCAGGGGTAAAAGTCCTGGCTCCCTGCTTGGCCTTCTCGCTCTCTCTCTCTTTTTTTTTTTTTTTTTTTGCTGAGGAAGATTTTCCCTCAGCTAACATCCATTGCCAATCTTCCTCTATTTTGTATGTGGGTTGCCACCACAGCATGGCCACCATCAAGTGGTGTAGGTCCACACCCAGGAACTGAACCTGGGCCACTGAAGAAGAATGCACAAAACTTAACCAATAGGCCACAGGGCCGGCCCTTTGGCTTTCTCTGATATCACTTTGGTGGAGGTGTTGGGGCTCCTCATTGTAGCCTCATGAGAGGGGAAGTCTAGGCTCCCCACTTGGCCTTTGCTAGTGAAGGTAGAGGTGGAGACCACAGTTTTTTCTGTGGTGTCTGGCTAGAGTCAAGTTGTTATTGTCTAAAAGCTTTCTATCTTATTAGAAGGCTCCTTTCCTGGTCCTTTGGCTAGAGAAAACAAACATTTGCAAGGAGTTTTTTTGTCTGTGTTTATTGCTGTTTCCAGCATCCTCAGTTCCAAATCTTGGAAATATGAAGCAAAAAGAAGATCCCGAGAACTCATGACTGCTTCATTCCTCAGGTTCCAAGTTCCCTTGTCTGCCTTCTTTTCTCCTCCTTTCACAGTCTTCTCATGTTTGCTTCGTGTATAATGTCTGTGGTTTTCAGTTGTAGTGAGCAGAAGAAATAGGAGAAAGTATGTCTACTCCATCTCCCCAGAAGTAGAAATCTGATAAAATGGATTTTAGCAATGGATTTTGTTTGCTTGTTTTGTTTTGCTTTGGTCTTGGTGATTTTTTTTTTTTTTTTTTTGAGGAAGATTAGCCCTGAGCTAACATCTGCCACCAATCCTCCTCTTTTTGCTGAGGAAGATTGGCCCTGAGCTAACAACTGTACCCATCTTCCTCTATTTGATATGTAGGATACCTGCCACAGCATGGCTTGAAAAGCAGCACATAGGTCCACACCTGGGATCCAAACCAGTGAACCCCAAGCCACCAAAGAGGAGCATGCTAACTTAACCACTATGTCACCAGGCTGGCCCCTGGATTTTTTTCTTAAATGCAGCTGAGCTCAAGAGCACCATAATCTTGCTTAGTCAAAATCAATAAAGAGTATAGATATTTGGTAAAACCAAATGTATAACAATGAACATCAGCATTTACCACCCTGTTCTGAGACACATTAATAGTTGTGCCATGACGAAAATATTCCTCTGTGATCAAAACCATCTGGGAAAGGCTGCATTTTATGTCTTGCCCTTTGGGACTCTCAATGCAGTTAGCATATTAAAGGCTCCAAGAAGATCTGCAGTAAAGAATGTGTTTAATTATCTTAATCCAGTGTTTCCCAAAAAACGTGAAACATGTTTTCCCAGAATATGTAATAATATCCTGTAATAGTGTCCACTTCAGAATTATTGAGCCATACACACAATCCAGGGAGTCATCTCAGGACCCAGGCTCCACAGGGGAGGGGCCTGGTGTATTATTAAGTAAGCGGTCCTCCCAGTTCTCCGGAAGGGTGGATATTCCATCTTGATGGAACATGCACAGTAGAATGGTGGAGGGAGCATAGTAATCTTCTGCATCTTGCCAGCTCTAGTAACCTGTGCTTTTACTTTCTTTTATTTACTTACTTATTTTCCTCTGTACACTACCTCTACAAGGTAAGAGGGGAAAGTATTACTATCCCCATTTTGCAGGTGACAAGCAGAGGCCCAAAGAAATGTAAGCATGTTCCTAGAAGAGCCAGATCTAGATTTATAGCCCTTGGACTACAAAGGCCCTTCCTCGTTACTGAGTGGCTGCAATTCCTGTCTGGAGCCCTGTTCTGCCAGACACGGGTGTGGTCTGACCTCCTGGGCCTGCCCTCCTGCATCCTGTGTACTGAATCCTAGCTGGGCCTCCCTCAGGCCTCCCTAGCAGAAGCACACCCACGGGACTTCTAGAACCTCACTCCCTGCTCATTGCTCCACAGAGGGCTCTGCCAGGATGGCCTTCCTGCTTTCCAGAAACCTTTGTTCCATGGAAAACAAGTGCTGTTTTCCAGAGCAAAACCTCTGGGGAGGTGAGGGGAAGCTAGAATCCTAAATACAGGATGAGGATCAAAATTGCTCCCTGACCCTCATTTCCCCCTTGGCCACCACAGCCCACTGTCTGACTGGAGAGAGGAAGTGGCTGGGACTTCAGAAAGCAGATTTACACAGAAGAAATGTTCCCAGTAAACATAACACCCAAGTGGCATGCCCCCTGCTCCCAGAACAACACAATAGTGACTTGTCTGCCACGCCACCTTCAGGGAATCAGGAGGAGGAAATGACCACTGTCCTATTTTGAAGAAGGTTCAGCATGAGGGCAAAATCACCAAATACAGTGAGACACTGGAGGCTGCTGTAAAAACTAAACGTTTGTCCCAGAAAAGAGCGCCTGTCTGAAGGCCTTGAGATTTATCTTCCTCTGTGATGTCACAGCCCCCCTTTTCTCTGCAAATGGCCAGAGAAGAGGTAATTCTTTAGTGGGGAAGAGATGAGAGACAGAACAAGGGATTTTGTGCTTGACGTCACTTGTCTGACTGGCTTTGCTAGAGAATGGAATTTACTGCTGCCTACAATTAGTTCTTTCTTCCTACTTAGCAATTCTTTTTGCTATTAAGGACATTAACTGAGGCATTAAATTCTTAAATAGCTCCCCCACTAACCAAGCCTGGCTGCTGCAATGGCTACAGGAGTCCTTTGTTTCAAGTCATTGATAGCCACTGTTAAAATCCAGCTATATAAACTGTAAGGGGCAAAATAGCGTCGGTTGTTTACTCATTAGCTTGGATTAGTTTTTCCAGCTTGACCAGATACGCTCAAGGAGTCAGACATGATGGGGAGGGAAGTTAGAAAGATGGAGCATGTCCAAATGGTAGATCCAAGAGGGGCCCAGAAAGTCACCGTGGTCAGCTTGGGGCCAGCCTGAGAGCCCCAGGCATTTGAGGCAGGCTTGGAGGAGATGGTGAAAGGGAGGAAGGAATGTACTTTATTTTTTTAATTGAGATATGTTTGATATATAACATTGTGTAAATTTAACATATACAACGTGTTTATTTGATGCATTTATATATCGTAATATGATTGCCATTGTAGCAATAGTTAGCACCTCTATCATGTTACATAATTATTTCTTCTTTGTGGTGAGAATAATTAAGATCTAGTCTCTTAGTGAGTTTGATGATTATAATACAATATTGTTGTCTATATTCACTATGCTGTGCATTAGAGCTCCAGGACTTACTTATCTACTAGTTGCGAGTTTGTACCCTTAAAGAAATTCTCTCCTGTTTCCCCACCCCCAGCCTCTAGTAACTACCATTTTATTCTCTGTTTTTATGAGTTTGGCTTTTTTAGATTCCACATATAAGTTGTATCATATAGTCTTTCTCTTTCTGACTTAGACCTGTGAGAATGGCTATCATCAAGAAGACAAGAGATAAGTGTTGGCGAGGATGTGGAAAAAGGGAACCCTTATAAACTGTTGGTGGGAATGTAAATTGGTCCAGCCACTATGGAAAACAGTATGGAGGTTCCTCAAAAAATTAAAAATAGAACTACCATGTGATCCAGCAATTCCACTTCTGAGTATATACCCAAAGGAAATGAACACAGGATATTGAAGAGATGTCTGCCTTTCCATGTTTACTGCTGCGTTATTTATAATAGCCAAGCTATGGAAACAGCCTAAGAGTCTATCAACAGATTAACGGATAAAGAAGATGTGGTACATTATATATATATGTATGTATGTATGTTTTTATATATATATATATATATAAACAATGGAATATTGATCAGCCATGAAAAAGAAGGAAATCCTGCCGTTTGTGACAACATGGACGGACCTTAAGGATATTATACTAAGTGAGGAATGTGAAAAGTCAGGTGAAAGAGCATGGCAAACCCACCTTAGACCACAGCTCCTCCCTCAGGGGTCCCTGGCATAAATACTGTCCTACAGGTGGAGCTGAGAGGAAGCAATAAGGACAGTCAAGACAGCCAGGTTCTCTAGATTCTGTCATCACCACCTAGCTGTGTGGCCTGGGGCAGTTGCTTCACCTTCAAGACAGTTTCCTCCTTGGGCTAGGTTGTCTCCAAGGTCACTTTGGCTCTAACATTCCATGAGTTGTTGGTTTTTTTTAAATTTTTTATTGAGTTAATGATAGGTTACAATCTTGTGAAATTTCAGTTGTACATTATTGTCTGTCAGTCGCGTTGTAGGTGCACCCCTTCACCCTTTGTGCCCACCCCCTACCCCCCCTTTCCCCTGGTAGCCACTAATCTGTTTTTTGTCCACATGTTTAAATTCCTCATATGAGTGGAGTCATACAGAGATTGTCCTTCTCTATCTGGCTTATTTCACTTAACATAATTCCCTCAAGGTCCATCCATGTTGTTGCAAATGGGACGGTTTTGTTCTTTTTTATGGCTGAGTAGTATTCCATTGTATATATATACCACATCTTTTTTATCCAATTATCTGTGGATGGGCACTTAGGTTGCTTCCACGTCTTGGCTATCGTAAATAACGCTGCAATGAACATTGGGGTGCATGAGACTTTTGGAATTGCTGACTTCAAGCTCTTTGGATAGATATCCAGTAGTGGGATAGCTGGATCATATGGTAGTTCTATTTTTAAATTTTTGAGGAATCTCCATACTGTTTTCCATAGTGGCTGCACCAGTTTGCATTCCCACCAACAGTATATGAGGGTTCCTTTTTCTCCACAACCTCTCCAACATTTGTTACTATTTGTTTTAGTTATTTTTGTCATTCTAATAGGTGTAAGGTGATATTTTAGTGTACTTTTGATTTGCATTTCCCTGATGATCAGTGATGATGAGCATCTTTTCATGTGCCTATTGGCCATCCATCTATCTTCTTTGGAGAAATGTCTGTTCATGTCTCCCGCCCATTTTTTGATTGGGTTGTTTAACTTTTTGTTGTTGAGTTGTGTGAGCTCTTTATATATTATGGATATTAAGCCTTTGTCGGATGTATGACTTGCAAATTTTTTTTCCCAGTTAGCGGGTTGTTTTTTTGTTTCAATTCTGTTTTCCCTTGCCTTGAAGAAGCTCTTTAGTCTGATGAAGTCCCATTTGTTTATTTTTTCTATTGTTTCCCTTGTCTGAGAAGACATGGTGTCTGAAAAGATCGTTTTAATACTGATGTCAAAGAGTGTACTGCCTACATTTTCTTCTAGAAGCCTTATGGTTTCAGGTCTCACCTTTAGGTCTTTGATCCATTTTGAGTTTATTTTGGTGAATGATGAGAAAGAATGGTCAATTTTCATTCTTTTACATGTGGCTTCCCAGTTTTCCCAGCACCATTTGTTGAAAAGACTTTCTTTTCTCCATTGTATGCCCTCAGCTCCTTTATAAAGACTAGCTGTCCATAGATGTGTGGTTTTATTTCTGGGCTTTCAATTCTGTTCCATTGATCTGTGCACCTGTTTTTGTACCAGTACCATGCTGTTTTGATTACTGTAGCTTTGTAGCATGTTTTGAAGTCAGGGATTGTGATGCCTCCCGTTTTGTTCTTTTTTCTCAGGATTGCTTTAGCAATTCGGGGTCTTTTGTTGCCCCATATGAATTTTAGGATTCTTTGTTCTATTTCTGTAAAGAATGTCATTGTGATTCTGATTGGGATGGCATTGAATCTGTAGATTGCTTTAGGTAGAATGGACATTTTAACTATGTTTATTCTTTCAATCCATGTGCATGGAACATTCCATGAGTTTTAAAAAAATATTCTGGGGTATTTTTTATTTTCTTCTTTTTCCCAGATTTGCCTTTTTATTACATGTTCACCTTAACCAACTACAGAGATGTATAAAATAAAAAGAGAAAGACCCTCATCCGCCTCCCAAGCCCCACTTCCGCGAGTCGTTGCCCCTGGGATTTCATTTCTACACAATTGAAGAAGAGCGTTTAAGACCATGGGCTCCAGAACCACACAGCCTGGCTCCAATCCATCCCCCGATCCTTCCTGGCTCTGGGACCTTGAACACAGCTATCCACTCCTGCTTTTTTTCTCATCTGTAAAACCAGGACAATAATAGTATGTATGTCACTATGAATTAACACATAAACCAACAATGCCTGGTACATACTGCTCAATACACGTTAGCTGTTTCTACTGCCGCAGATCTCCACTTAGAACGAGGAAACAATAAATACAGCAGAGAAGGGTGCTACCTGCAGGGAGTCGGGCCAGGCAATGTCAAGACCCACTTTGTGTCCGTCCTCTGACCCTCTGTGTGGACATTTTACAGAGAGAAGGAAAGGTTGGTTACAGCAGGGAGTAGGTAAGGAGCCGCCCAGGACTGGCACATCACACACCGTGACGTCACAGTGTGCAATCCCTTCAGCAGAATGAGTCCTCAGAAGGAAGCTGGACAACTCATTAAAAAACAGGCGTCTGAAAATAGCATTGCAGGAAAAAGCAACAGAGGGGAAAACTGAATTTCCTATTAATAGTAATATGTTTTTTAAAATCCATTGCATGCAGACATTTCCAATCAGGCATTGTTTGGTGTTGAATACTCTGCAGCAGAGGAATGCGGAAATGCTTCTTCACGCAGAGAGTAAACAAAATCCCTCCTGTCCCCAGGTACCCCTGCCTCCCCAAGGTTATGTCCTGCCTTCCTCAGGCTCCACCCAAAATGGGCTGAAGACATGCCCAGGCTCCCCAGCAGGCCCCTTGCCCAAATACATGCGCTCTGGCTTCTCCAGCGCATCATCACAACAGCTCACCCCTGGACTGATTCAGTGGCCTGTAACCTCAGGCTCCCAGTCTCCCCCATCAGCCAGGCCCCACCGAGGCTTTCCCTCCCACCCCTTGAGGGCCAACTGCTCCTTCTTCTGATTCTTTAAGACTTATACAGGTTGTGGAGGGGCATCAGGGGTTCTGATGGCAGGAAAAGCATGGGCTTTGGAGTCAGGACCTGACTTAACTTCCAAAGGTCTTAGTAGCCACACCTCCAAAATGGGCTAATAATAGTGTCAGCCTCATAGGCTTTTAGCAAAGACTAAGTAAGATGATAATGTAGATAAAATGCCTAGCATCCTGCCTGGCATATAGATGATGCTCAATAAAAATTAGTCGACTTGTCACTTCTTATTACAATTATACATTTGTCAGCCTAGCTGCCTCACTAGGCCAGGAGCTCCTCAAGAGCAAGACCTATGTCTTAGCCATCTCTGTATCTCTCATTCTCTGTGGCTCCAGACTCCAGAACAGTGGTAGTGTGCAGTAGGTACCCAGGGTATGGGTTATCTATTGCCATAATAATGCTACGTGGCAAACCAAACTTAAAACAATCATTATTTGGCTCATGATTCAGCAATTAGGCTGTTTAAGCCAGGCTCAGCTGGGTGGTTTTTCTGGTGTGAGCTGGGCTCAGCTACAGGTCACGTAGGCTCTGCCCCAGGACAGGGGAGAGGGAGGGAGGGAGGGTGATGGTCATGTGTCTCTCTTCAAGCAGCAGCTGAGCCTAGGCCTGTTCACATGGCAGCTGGCAGGGTCCTCAGAGTGGAAGAGTGAAAGTGTCTTGAGGATCAGACTTGAAACTGGCACGTTGTCACTTCCACCACATTCTGTTGGCCAAACCAAGTCACAAGGTCTGCTCAGAGTCAAAGGATAGCGAAATAGACTCCATCATTCCATCTCTTCATGGGAAAAGTGTCAAAGTCACCTTTTAAAGGGCGTGGATTCAGAGAGGAGTGGGGAGTTATCATCATTTTTGCATTTGCCTCACAGTTTTTTGAATGAAAGAGGTTACTTAGGGAAAGAAAAATGAACCAAAAAGGCAATAAGAAGAAAAGTCCAATTTATGCCCTCCCAGTCGTGGGCAAGGACACTTAAATTCTAGGTTGCTCACTACAGGCAAGATGAAAATTGACCTCTAAAACCATTAAGTGGTTGAGCGTTCTCTAAGGTACAGTCGAGAGAAAATGTGCCAATTCGGGGATAAATCAAGGCACTCCTCTCCTGGGGTCTTGGGAAGGCAGATGAGCCTGGATTTATCGAGGACACTCAGCCTCCTGACAGCAGTATAATTACAGACTCTGGCATCATCAATCAGCCATCACTGACGACCGAGGGAGTCTATAAACCTCTAACTCTCTCTCTTCCGGAATTGATTTGACTTGAAAACAATTATTTAAATTCCACATGTTTGAGAATTTGGCTTAGGAGAAAGAAGTAAAAATATCAAAAAGGAGAAGTTTGTGTTTTTTATTAATCTCCATCTCCAGAACATCTTTTATTAGCCTTTCAATAATTTGGTGAACCTTCTATTTTATATGCACACACACACAAAACTTCCATCAGAGAGACTTTCACCAATACCACATAAAATAGATTAGGAGAGTCCCCACTCCACCTACTGCTGGAAGCATGGCCTCTCCCAATGTATCTGTGAATTTCCAGGGGCAGAGCTCACGTGCTTCTGGTCATTCCTTGCTACCAGCTGCTTCCTCACTGTCACCCCAGCTCCTGCAGTGCCAACCTCTCTCCTTTCTTAAGATGTCCTGGCATAGCTCAAAACCCCTTTTCCTCCTCTTCTGCAAAGTTTTTTGTACACAGCCTCATGTAACAGCTTTTACTGAAGGTTTTGTGGACAAAGCGGGTAATCATAGCACAAAGTAGGAATTAAATTCACTGTCAGACAGCCATCACTGTTCCTAATTCGGGTTGCCTCTGCTTACCAGCAGAGCAGAGCTTTCGTCTCTGATTCTGTCTTCCGTATGCTCCAGCCTGGTACCATGTCACCGTCCCGATGCTCTTCTCAGATCCTCTTCTAGACTGCTGTGCCATCTCCTGCTGGTCTGGTCGTCTAGCCTCTCATCTCTTCCCCCTCCTGGATGCTGACAAAACTTCAACATTTCTTGATTTCCAAGAGCTGGTTAGCCTTCCTTTGTTTCATCCTTCACCATCCAGCTCAGGCCCAGGGATCTCATTTCTCAGCACTAGGGAGGCTCCTGGAGTTGTTTACCAAACAAAGCGCAGTTTTCCCCCTAAGAACAATTCTTCCTCCCAGACCAACAAAAAAAAATTGCACTCAGCTTCTACCGTAACAGGTATTTCCTGTCATCTGTCCACTCTGTCTGCCATGTGATTTGAAAGCTCAAAGAGCTGCATCTCCCCTTTGTCCTGACAACCCCACCAGAAAGGTCATTCCTTCAGATTAAGGAATTATATCCAGAAGACATATATAACGAAACATTTTATTTAGAAGAAGCACCCCATTTAGCTAGATATTCTCAAACTTTACTGTACATGAAAATCTTCTGGCACACAGATTAAAAATACAGCTTCCCCCGTCCTATTCTGTCAGAGTCTGATTCTGAAGATCTGAGGTAGAACCTGGGAATCTGTATGTTAAAAAAGTGACCCACCCCCATCCCTCCCCCAAGTGATTCTGATGCAAGAGATCAGCTGACCACACCTTGGGAAACACTGCTTTTCTGTTTGACCTATGGAGAGGAAAGTGGGGATGCCAAGGATCAAATTACCATCTTGTATTAGTTTCCTCTGGCTGCTGTGAAAAATTACCACAAACTTGGTGGATTAAAACAACAGAAATTTGCATCATTATTCACAATCATCAAAAGGTGGAAACAACCCAAGTGTTCACTGATGGATGAATGGAAAAACAAAATGTGATATCTACATACAATGGAATATTATTCAGCCTCAAAAAGGAAGGAATGTCTGATACACCCTATGACATGGCTGAACCTTGAAGACATTACACTAAGCAAAATAAAAGAATAAATATTGTATGATTCCACTTACAAGAGGTATCTAAAGTAGTCAAATGCATGGAGGCAGAAAGTGGAATGGTGGTCGCCAGGTGGTGTGGGAAGTGGGGAGTTATTGTTTAATTGGTATGGAGTTTCAGTTGGGATGATGAAAAAGTCTGGAGATGGATGGTGGTGGTGGTTGCACAACAGTGTGAATGTACTTAATGCCACAGAATCGTACACTTAAAAGTGGTTAAAATAATAAATTTTATGTTATGTGTACAGTCACGCATTGATTAACGATGGGGATACATTCTGAGAAATGCATCGTTAGGCAATTTCGTCACTGTGCAAATATCAGAATGTACTACACAGACCTAGATGGTATAGCCTACTACACGCCCAGGCTACATGGTACTAATCTTATGGAACCAGTCATATATGGGGTCCAACATTGACCAAAACATCATTGTTCAGCACGTGACAGTATTTTAACAGAATTTTAAGAAGCTAAAACAATAAAATCCAGATACTTATTATTTCACAAATCTAGAGGCCAGAGTTGAAAATCAGTATCACTGGGCCACGTCAAGGTGCCCACAGGGCCACAGTCTCTCCAGAAGCTCTAGGGGAGAACCTTCCTTGATGCTTCCAGCTTCTGGTGGCTGCCAGGATTCTTGGCTTTTGGCCCATCACTTTAATCTCTGCCTCCATTGCCTTCTCTTCTCTCTCTGTGTGAAATCTCCCTCTGCCTCTTTCTTGCAAGGCCTCGTGATTATATTTAGGGCCCACTCAGATAACCTCCCCATCTCCAGATCCTTAACTTAATCACATCTATAGTCCTTTTTTGCCGCGCAAGATAAACATTCACAGGTTCCAGGATTAGGATGAGGATATCTTTTGGGGGCCGTTTTTCAGCCTACCAGTGCATCTGTCGGGGTTCCAGGGAATGGGGCCAGGATTCGGAGAGAAAAAGAAGAGAAGGTCAAGAGCTGGGATTTTGGCCACAGGTCCGGAGTAAAGATGAGCATCTTGGGCAGGGGAAGGCACTACTCTGTAGCTTCCCAGTGTCGAGAGTGCTGTGCCAACCCTGTGGGAAGGGTCAGCTTAAGAAGGATCCACTTGTCAGGGGTAGCGGCTGACCTGTGGCCAAGAGCCAAAGTCACTCCCCAGCCTTACAGATCCACCACAGCTGACCTGGTGGGAACCCAGGCATTCCCAGTGTCACATGCTCTGGAGCTGACAGCAAATCAGGAAGTGACCACACCCGCCTCATGCCCACTTGGACCCCAATGAGAGTACCCCAGAACTGAAGGAAGGACAAAGAGCCAAGTTTAGCTCCTACTGTGCCCCAGAGCCAGGCTCTCTCCTTACTTAGTCTCATCTACTCCCTACTTCAGTCCTGTGAGGGTGGTATTTTAGCCCCCCTTTACAGATGAGGCACCTGCAGCTCAGAGACGTGAAGCCATTTCTCCTAGTTACACGGCATGTCCATCTTCTAAGTCTCATCGAGGTGAAGGACTCCAGTGTAAGTTGGACAGACCTGGGTTCACATCCTGGCCCTGTACTTACTGGCCATGTGGCCTTGGACACAACCTGTCTGCACTTCTCCGTCATCTCTAAACCGGGGGCCGCTACTACAGGAAGCACCTACCTCATGAGATCGATTGTTAGGAAGATAAGCATAGCCCTGAGCACAGCCTTTGGCACAAAAACGCCCAGATAACCAATACGAGTATTCCCAGCCCTGCCCAGGTGCAGAGAGCAGAGCCTACCCCAGCCCAGCTCCTCCCTCCCCTGCCTGGCAGAGGGCCCCAGGCAGGCATGCAGCCCTCTCAGCTGGCCTCATTCCGAAGGGGGTTTCTCTACAGAGGAGCGCCTGGGTTTGCAGCAACTGGACTCTTCTAGTCCCTCCTTTCCGCCTCCCCAGCAAGTCCATTATTAACCCTCAGCCAAGCAGAGGGCAGGAAAGCCTTAAGATAATTCCCCGTTTGTTCTCCACCACAACCACCAGCGTGGGTCTCAGTGGGCTTCAAGGACTGTGTCGTTCAGCTTGCTCAGGGCCTTCAGCAGGCCCAGCCTCACCCCCAGTGCCAGCTGCAGCCACAGGGCTGGCAGCCAGACTGGGAAAAGCAAGGGGCCCTTGGCCTTCTAGTGGGGGTTGCCTGCACAAGAACCCCTTTCAGAGGCATGAATACAGTTGCAGGACTGGCCTGTGATTATATGAGTTGTTTTAAAGAGCTTTAGCAAACACAACTGGCCCAACAATAGCCTGACTAATATTGACTCTGGAGGTCGCCAAGCCTGGGCGTCCACAGGGAAACAATTGTGGCCCAACTTAAGTGGCCCCTGGCGCTCATGGTCTGGTGGTGGGTGGGCAATGGGATGGCATTGACTCCCATGAGACACGCTCTGGGCACACCTCACACCCACTCAGAAAGGAGGGAATCTGCCCTTTTTTGAGCACCGTTGTGTGCAAACCCCTGTGCTCCCCATCATCAGTGAGGGCCTGGTGTCCTATAACAATGTCTCATGGCTCTGCCCCAAGGCCTCAGTGAGCTTCTCCCAAATGAACCTCTTCCTCTCAGTTCCAGCCCTACCTGCTATAACCTGGTATCTCTAGTTCCCACCCGGAATTCCCATAAGTGGCCTCTCTCCCAGCCCCTCAGAGAGGGTGGTGTGACAAATCTGCTCCCCACTGTGCTCTGCCAGCGCCTCGTTGCCTCACTGCAGAGCACTCCTGTTTGTCACGGGCCTTGCCCAGATGTAGACAGCCAGTGCCCACTGGCTGCAGGACTCATGCCCACATTTACGGCAGCACACCCTCTCTCTTTTCATCAAAATTTGACATCTCGAAGTCCCTCCTTTAAAATAAGTGCTGCAGGCATAGCAACTTGACCTCTATGGTCTAGGTGTGCTTCTCTACAACATCAGTAATCCAAAGAAAGCTCTCCTAACATGGGAGCAAATTTCCTTCGTTTTGATTACAACTTTTCTTAACATCTGCAGACTGTGGAGCTGCAAAGGACCTTCAAGAGTCTGAAGTCCAGCCCTTAGTTGTATAAATTGGGCTCCAGGAGCAAGGATGTCCTCCAAGGCACACATCTGGGACTGAACTTTTAAATTGTGTGACCTGAGCACATTATCATTCCTGCTCACAGTATGACAACCTGGATGACAAGGTTCGAAACTGGAGTCTTACCAGGAATCTCCTTAAATGAGGATCTGAACCTCCGTCCTGGACAAGTGGGACCTTGCAGGACTCACTCAGGGGTCCGGATGGGCAAGGGTGATCTGTGAGAGAGGGTTGGGAGGCAAAACTTAGTCACAAACAGGCACAGACTGATCAAGGTGTCTTCAAAGAAGTGAGGCAGACAGAAGGAATCCAGGTACAGGCCTGAGATGCTTCAAAGTGGGGGTTGGGGCCTGAGAAGCGGCCTTCTGCCCCTACAGGCCTGCAGCCAACAGACGGTTAAGGGGTACCACGGCTCTTGCTCCCCTGTTCTTATAAAACTGGATGCTTGTCTAAATTGCTCAGCTCCACCAAGCTCAGTATCTGCTTTTTTCCCTATTGACGGGAAGAAGAAGCTTGCTATCTGGTTCAAGATTAATCAGTATCAAAATCAGCATAAGCAGGTCAATTTTTGTAGGTGCTTAATAGTATGAACAAGATCCCACAGATCCGCCTCTCCCGACTCTCAGCCCAGGCCTCTTCCCACCAGACCAAGGAGATTACTGTTCGCACAAGGCCTGAATTCATTGAAAAAACGTTTAGTTTTTACCTCTCTATTTGTTTACCCTCTGGCTTGGCCTGTGTGAATGAAATAGGGAACTGAGGACTTAACCAATGTTTAAAGCCCATCTAGCCCCATAATGAGCAGCAGGTCCTGCTGTGGGGACAGGTAGGTCAGCCATGAGTCCTCAAGCCAACTCACAGATGGACCTGTTACTCTGGGCCTCAGTTTCTCCAATTATAAAAATTAAGATAGAAGATGGAGAACAGTTTTACCTAATGGAGGTTGATTTTCAGGGGCCCCCAACTTGCACAAACACTTTTCAAGGCCTATAAGCAGTATATTTATAATTTTGCATTCTTTTTCTTTAGAAAAGTCCCCAAATTGCATAGGCTTAAGACTCTGTAAAACTTCATCCATCCCCAGATGGTGTCGTGTAGGTAATTCAGAGGCACTAAAGATTCAGAACATTCTGAAGCAGGAACTCAAACTCCTTGAGAGAAAGACTGGAAACCATACAATCTTATCTCCACTTTTGCCAATTCCTTTTTTTTTCCACCACTAACGTGTTGGAGATGTTGGTATCAACAGCAAGCTAACAACAGATATTCACTAACATGATTCTCTTTGAAAAGCCACAGAGCTTTGGGTTACAAGGGTGTCTCTTATAAGGAGGAGATGAGGAGCTTCTGCTGTGAGAAATAAAACTAAACTCATACAAAATTCAATTTGGCTAATTTGACTTGAAGGTTGCAAAGCAGGAAGAAGCCAGGAAGAGGAGAAAAAAGAAGTAGGAAATGCTATGAAGCAGAGAAAGTTTGGAAGACTGGTCTATAGGACAGGGAAAAGCCATCCCCTTAGCACGGGGCCCCCTTGCAGCACAGAGAAAAGCCTCAGCCAGCCCCGGCTAATGTCCTAAGTAGCAACTGAAATCACAGTCCAGAAAAGACCCCTTTCTGTGCTGAAAGACTGATTACATGATGTGGTATGAAGGGATTCAATCACTCATTGTTCATTCAGCAAATGTTTTAAGTATTTGTTGCTAGATGCTGGGGACATATGATGAGCAGAACAGATATGGCCTCTCATTCCAGTCTGGAGGGGAATTCAGACAAACAGAGAGATGATTGCAATTAGTATGATATGTGCTTTGATAGGGGAGGTACAGGATATTAGGGAAGCACAGAGAGGGCATCTAATCCAGATTTAGAGTCAGAGGAGATTCTCCAGAGAAGTAAGGAATCATCTGAGACCTGCAAGATGAGCAGTCTCCACAGAAGAAGGAATGAGAAGCATGTTTCAGGCAGAATGAAGAGGGCAGCAGTTCGGTGTTCCTGCAGAGCTGTGGACCAGATGTGTGTTGGGTTGTGAAGGGAGGATGGAGGGGGCCTAACTTACACAGGTGCTGGATCACATAGGTTTTGAAAGCCTGAGTAAGGAGTGTGGACTTTACCTTAAAAGTAATGAAAATGACTTTATGAAATCACCCAGATGGTGTGGGGAGTGGACTAGAGAGAAGCAAGGTGACAAGGAGACCAGTTAGGAGACTGTAGCAAAGGCGATAGTGGCCTCAATGGAAGGAAGTTGCAACTGTGAGATGGAGAGATGTGTACAGATTTTAAAAATACCAAGAGACACAATGGATGTACTTTATAGTTGGTTAAAAATGCAGTGTGAGTTGTCCAAGGAGTCTAGAATGACCTCAGGTATATCTGGCTTGAGCAGTTGGGCAGCCAGATGGTAGAGCCATTTGGAAAGAGAGTGACTCCAGAAGGAGCATGTTTAGTGCTTCTGAACTGAATCACCCATTAGGATAAAAGAAGGCTTGGAATTCACAGCAGAAGGCCAGGTTGAAAGGCCCAAGAAAGATTGACTTATTAAAGTTATGGAGGTCAGGACAGAGAAGGAAAAGGCAAGGACCAAGAACTTCAAGTGAAAGGATGTTAAGAGAGAAGAGCAGGCTACTAAACCACGTGTACAATAAAATATGCACACATGCACAAAATACACACAAGGAAAAGACACTGGTGGTAACTACATGAACATGTTAGGCGTAGTTATTGCATCAGAGTGACATTACTGGTGATTTGTATTTCCTTCTCTTTGCTTGGCTGTATTTGCAAAGCTAAAGATTGTACAATAAATGTGGTATTTTTTGTAATAAAAACAAAAGTTATTTTTGAAAAGTGGCTATGTAAGTGAAGGAAGATTATTAAAGGGCTTTTAACTAAAAGTCAAAAATTTAATTGGAAAGAGCGAGTGAACAGCTGCAGGAGGTAAGTAACATGATCAACTGCCTTACAAACTTGGTTGTGTGTTGGGATCACCTGCAAAGCTTAAAAAAAAAAAAACTGATCCTGGATCCCACCTGCAGAGATTCCAATTTAATTGGCAGGAGGCGTGGCCTAAGCGCAGGAGATTTTTTAATGCTCTCTAGGTGATTCTAATGTCAGCAAAGATGGAGAACCACTGATGTAGTCAATGAGAAGTAATAGGGGTTATTTTTCAGAACAGCGTTTTGAGTTAATTTGAAAGGAGGGAAAATCTCAGGGCGAAGGTTATTGTGGTGAGGTTATAAGGTGAGGTCAAAGGTTAGCAAGGAGGTCTGGGTGGGCATGGGGTCAGTTACACAGTATGCTCTTAAATGATAGCGGGTAAAGTGAGCTGAACTTAATCTGAAAAAAAAACAAAAAAAGGAGTTCTGGCATCCTAAGGTGGTGTTCAGCAAAGGGCAGTGTCAGGACAGTACCTCAGCTGAAGACCTTCAGGTCCATGGAAGACAGTGCATGGATTATTCTGAAGAATGACTTTCCGACAATCTGCCCCCAGCTGTGTGTTGCAATGCACGTGGCGGAGCTGCGCTTCCAAAGAGGCTGGCTCAGTGGGGCTGCGGTGATGTCTCCTTCCAGGTCCCAGCATGGATGACCCTGTTCTTCTTGGGTGAGTTATTTAATTTCTCTCACCTCACTCTCTTCATTTGTCGAAAAGAGAGAATAATGCCTCTTTGACCGGTTTCTCAGGATTAAATACAATAACGTTGTGAAAGCAGCTACTAGGTTTTTTAAATGTTTTGCGGTTGCCATTGCTTGAAACAGGAAAAGGGGAAGTAACAGCTGTCAGAGTCTGGACCTAACTCTTTCTGCCTCATTTCCATCTCTCTCCTGATATTTTCTCTATTATTTAACTTTCTAAATTCTAAAGTATGGTGGCTAGAGCAGATGAACTGGTTTTTTTCTTATTAGGAGATGAATGGCATGGAGTTGGCAGACCTAAAAAAATGTAGAACTTAAAAAGCAGAATCAACAAATTCAAAACTTTATTTTTTATGTAAAACACCTTAATGTTAGGAATTATCAGAGTGAAACAATGATTATTGAAATTTAAACTCTGAGAGAAAAGGCAATTGTGGTCAAGTGTGTGAAACTTGTATTTCTTTAAATCTGAGATGCCTTTCGTTGTAAGATACGTCATCATTTGACGTATCGTTAAGGAAAAAGAATGTTCCTAATTAAAATATGACACAATACTTCTCTCAATTAGTTTCCTTATTGAAAGAGCCCTTTTAGATTAATTTAAACATCTATCACATATATCACTCTTATACAGATCTAAAAAGGAAAACAGCAAAATAAATTGGCTAGGTTGTTCTGCCAAGCTTTTTCACATTCAGTGTAAGTCTTCTGAATCACTTTGCAGTCAATATCCATGTTTTCCCACACAATAACGCCCTCTGGGCTTTCAAGTCAATTGGTGACGTGCTCTCTTATTCTCTCCCTTATTTTCTTCTAGCCACAGACATCTGTTTCTACAAGACTTTTTGCCTAGCGTGTGTGATAGGCAATCCTTTTGTGCATGTCCCGTTAACGAAACATAACACATCTTTATCTACTTGTGAACATCTTCCCTTCTTACGTCTTATAAAACTATGCTTCTCAAACTTTCGTGTACATGCAAATCACCTGGGGATCTTCTTTAAAAAGCAGATATAAAATAGGCCTGGGCTGGAGCATGAGATTCTATAGTTCTCACATGCCCCCAGGTGAGGCAAACACCCCTGGTCCCACTACCACAGTGTGAGTAGCAAGGCTGTAAAGCAATTGGTTCGATTGGTTCCTTCTTTGCAGCAAAATGTGGAAGTATGGTTATTCCTCCAGTAAATGTTTCTTTCACTTATATCAAATTTATATCCTGCTGCTCTGCTTTCATACCCTCCAAGGTACACAATAATTTTTCATTTCAATATCAAATTATAGTATGATCTTTTGGAAATTATTTAAAATTCAACATATGTAGCACCAGAAATGCATGTAATTCATTGACATGAGGGTGGAGTGAAGAGCTCGACCCAGTTAGTACATGCATAGCCAGTGCACTGCATGTCAAAGACACTAAAAAGTGCAAACATGTGGCTTCAGCTCAAGGAAATATGGAAAATCTGTTGCAAATCTCTGTACTCTTTTAGCCTCTACTCTTTGCAGTTTTTTTCTACTTAACGAAATGCTGAAATCAGCGTTAAGAAGTATGAGAGGAAGTATGAAACCCAGCGCATTTCTCAGTGTCTCTGTTCTTAACCTTTTGGCTTCAGCTGCATGAATGGAGGATAGCTCTGATGCTCTAGTGGTTAAGATTCAATGCACTCACCATGGTGGCCCATGTTCCTTTCCTGATCAGGGAACCACACCACCCGTTTGTCAGTTGTCATACTGTGGCAGCTGTGTGTTGCTGTGATGCTGAAAGCTATACCACTGGTATTTCAAATACCAGCAAGGGCACCCATGGTGGACAGGTTTTCAGTGGTGCTTCCAGACTAGACAGACTAGGAAGAAGGACCTGGACACACACTTCTAAAAATATTGGCCACGAAAACCCTGTGAATAGCAGCAGAGCATTGTCTGATACAAGGCCGGAAGATGTGGGAACGGCACAAAAAGACCGGGCAGGCTTCTGCTCCGCTGTACACAGGGTCACTGGGAGTATCTGATTCGATGGCAGTGACAACAAATGTGAGTGGAACACAAGGGTGGACTCAACGCAGCGTGTGAGCATTGGTGATATGTGTGTTTACAACTAACTTCTCAGTGGTCAGAACCACCTGAGCTCTTGTTGAAAATGCCTAACTCTGAATTCCCCCAACCTGCAGAAGCAGCCTCTCTGGGAGCCTGTCCCCAAATCCCCCAGCAGGCCTAACACCATTCAAGCTTGAGAAGCACCAGTTTCTTTACACCTTTACAAGGTGTCTTTACCCCTTGCTGCAGGATTTAGTCCTTCAGTCTCCAGGTGGAGGGCACCTACCACATCCCAAACACTGTGCCAGGTGTTAAGGGAACACCAAGCGATCTGACACAGCATCTCACCCTGTCCTCGCGGAGCTTATGCTCCAAACAGGTTAAGAGAGAGAAAACTGCGCTAGGGCATTCAGAATGGGAGAGGAAGAGAGTAAGAAGGTGTTTCCAATGGCTATGATTGGAAAAGGCTTACAGAAAGGTGGGAAATGTCTCTTGAAAGGTGGATGGAATTTGGATGGGAGAGATGAAAAGGGCATTTCAGGCAGGTGGTAAAGCATAAGCAAAGGCAAGGAGGTGGAGAGCACTAGTCACGTTCCATAGAGCAGACCAGATGTTCTCAGGAGACTGTTCATGTCACAGATTCATAAAATAGATGCTTGGTAAGTAAGGCGATGCCCCAGGAGAGCTTGCTCTCTTGTATCTGGTCTCTCCATCTAGAGTGTGTAGTTTCCTTTTCTCTTCCATCTCCTCCTACATTCTACTCTCTTCTCAAGTTAAGAGGGAGGAGACCCAGAGCCTTTGATTCATCATCAGCACTTCGGGCCACATCCCTCCTTTCCTTTGTGCTGGCTTCCCTGCCACTCAACTTGCTTCTGTACGGACTCCTCTGTCTTCCCCCATCTCCTGTCAGCTGGCGCATGAGGAGAAATGCAAGCTCATTGCAATATTAATCTGAGCAAAACATAACTAGAGAGGAAATTTGCTGCTCTGTTGCATATAGCATATGGTACCTCCCAAAAGCCAAAAAAAAAATGATTTTTTAATCATTTGCTGTTCAGGATTATCCACACTCCCTTTCCCCAGCGTGGATAATTGAGGGTTGGCTGTATTTGGATTTCAAAGCAGTTTGGACTTCATTGAAATCCAAGGTTCCTAGTCTGCTGCCAACCCCCAGTGGGCATTCATGCCTGTGATTAAGTCGATCTGCAAGGAGGGCCATAGAGGTGTCTCTGATTTGAGTGGTTACCAGAGAAGACAATTGGTGTTTTTATGTTGCACATATGGGACCAAAATGATAGCAACAGATAGCTTTTCTTCAAGAGAAATGCCCTTGGTGCTCTGGGTCTCGAGTGCCATTACCCCTAGACATGTCAGTCTGCTCTCCAAAAAAGTCTTTGGTGAACCTAACAAAGGGTGAGACTTCACTAAGGTGCCTGTTGGATTTCGCAGCAATGCAAGCAGAGATATTAGAGGTCATTCGCCAATCCTCCTCTTTTTGCTTGTCCCTAAACTAATATCTGTGCCAATCTTCCTCTGTTTTGTTTGTGGGGCACCACCACAGCATGGCTTGATGAGCAGTGTGTAGGTCCACACCTGGGATCTGAACCCATGAAGCCCAGGCCACTGAAGCAGAGTGTGGGAACTTAACCACTACACCACGGGGCTGGCCCTATGATTTGTTTTTAAGGTGGGCAAAAATTGGCCAACATACACACATACACACTCTGGAAGTTGAAATTCTGAGTAAAGAAGAATGCTAAATACAGCATGGTTAAAAAAATTTGTCTGTTCCCCACATGTGTGTGCAGTTTGTGTGTAAGAGGGAGAGATGGGCAGCCTCTTCCAGAACACATGCAGCTCAGGCAGCAGGAAGTATGTTGCTTCAAACAGTCTTCCCTAGGTGCGAGGGACAGGTCGGGGAAAAAAGAGGAGATGCGAGCCAGCCCTTCACCTGGATGTGTTTGCCACCTAGAGAAGAAGAGAGGAAAAATTTTTAGTGACAACACAGGAACACACAAAAAAGAAGTGCTGGAGGATGTCCTCTGTGGCTGTAGAGGCTCTACACCGTGTTGGGGTGAGGGCTGAGATGCCGGGAGGAGGCCCAGGAGTCAGGTCATCACTGGCTGGGCAGGTGGACTAGGTAGGTGGCTGAGCACCTTGGAGGGGCTGGGCTACAGGGGCAGAATGACAGGGGAGAAAGGTCAGAGCAGGGCTGTACCCCTTCCCAGCATGCTGTTTGGGGGATGCATTGGCTAAAGCCTCCTGGGCACTGTCAGTGACTTACTCATGCCGGGTCCCTCCTTGTTGGCAAGGGCATGCTCCCGGTTGCCAGTGGTCATGGAGAATATTATCCTCAAGCCCATTGCCTGCACCAACCCACAGGGCAACCCCCACGCCCCTGTTTAAGGTCAGAAGCAAGAATGGGTGAGCGTGAGTGGGGCCTCATTCCTTCTTTGGTAAAGTCAGAACCCCAGGCACCCCTTATTCACCATCTCCCCCAAGTCATACCACAACAGCCTCACCTTGCTCCTCTCCCCTGCCGCACCCCCACCATGAGCACCCCTCTCCAGTGCCACATTGTTATTGTTCTGCTGTCTGGCATCAGCTGGACCATGGAAAAGGATGTCTTTGATCAGTCCAGGAAGGCACAGCCAGTGTGTGTCCTGTGTTGGGGCCTCCCCCCATCCCGCCTCAGACTCCCCTCTCTCATTCTCTGCCTCACACCAGAGATATTGCTGCTCTTTCCTGGATCATCTTGGAGAGGTTCCATCGAGACTCCCTGGGCTCACTTGGAACTCATTACCGAATGTCTATGCCTCCACGCCTGTCCCCTCAGCCCGCACAGACACAGCCAGCAGCCCAGAACTGCCAGCTGGCTCACCACCGAAATGAGGGTGAGCACCGGTAAGGAAAGAAAGCCATCCAAGGCGTCACTTCCCTGCCCTCCTCAGAGAGGACAGCCGGGCCATTCTCGTGATTAAACCGACTAACCACCCCCGCCGGCTCTGTGATGGCTTCTCCTGACCATGGTGGTTGCTGATTAAAGAGAAGCTGGATTTTCTTAGAAGAAACTTAAAACTATATAGAGAAAGAGAGATGGGGTGAGGGCCTCAACTGCAATGTTCTTGGTGGGAACCACAGTTTCCTCAACCCATCTTCACTCTCATGACACCCAGCACCCCAGACGCCCAGGAGACAGCCCAGAGGACACATGCTATTGCCCAGTAAGTGCATGTGTCTTGGGGGCACAGCGCTCTAGCCCTGCTCTCACCCAGCTTGTATGGATTCCTCCTGAGTGTCAGGCACCATGCTGGGCCCTGAGGGCAAAAGCGAGCTGTGCCAGGCTGCATCTCCCACCGGGAGGCTGGCCAGCACGCTGGGAGCGTATCAGGGAGGGTTTCAGGCAATCCTCCCAGGTTCTTCCATGCTGCAAAGCCGCCTGTGTGTCTTGCTTTATAGACTGCAGAACTGCAGCTCGGCCTCAAAGGCTACCGTGTGTCCCTCGGGCTTGGGAGCAATGACCTGTGTGCTGGCAGCTCTCCCAGCAGGAATAGGAAGGCTGTACTTCAAATACGGTTTCCTGTAAAAAAAATAATAATAATAATAATTGAAATCAGGCATTACCCTGGTGTTTCCCATCTGTGTGCCTGCCTTTTGTGGCCTGGACTCTTGACTCTCACTGGAGTTGCTGCTGAAAAGCTGATGACTCAGCATAGCAGTGGCTCAGGATTTCTGTGTGGGGGGTGGCATTGTGGTCAAGGGTAGGGCTCCTGTTTATTGGGCACACTGGTTATTTGGGGGATGCTGATGGAGACTGTGCGAGGGTTCAACCCTCTCCCACCACCCCCACCTTGGCAGCTCCCCAAACGGAGCCTTTGTTCCAGGAGCAAAGGCAGCCCTGGGGGTCAGGAGAGCTGCAGCCTGGTTCCGGGTCTAATTAGCTGCGGGACTTTGCACGACCCCAGAATTTTTCGAAGCCTCGGGATTCCCATCTGTAAAGAGATTGGGGTTGGACCACGTCGTCTCTAAAATCCCTCCCAGTGATTCTAGGCCTTGGAGGAAGGAAGCTGTATTGGAGATACGGTCCCCAACCCTGAAAAAGCTAATGATGTTGAAAATATAGCTCCAAAGAAAAATCGCATGAAACAACAAATGGCGAAAGTAACGAGTTCCTGCTTTTTGTCCACTAACATCTATCACCACTACTTCTGGCAACAGCCCCTAATTTCCATTTGGGAAGCTCATGAGGTTCTGCTTCCAGGGGTGGAGGCCACAACCTAAAATATATCCTGAGTCTGGCCACTTCTCACCAGCTCTACCACTACACTTTTCCCAGCCACTACTGTCTGTCCCTGCTTCCCCCCACCCCGCCCTCTCCACACAGCAGCAAGGGGATCTTTTCATTGCTACCTATTTAATATGTGTGGGGTTTTTTTTGATTGAGACATAATTGACATACAACATTGTGTACGTTTAAGGTGTACAATGTTGGTTGGATACATTTATATATTTCAATATGATTACTACTGTAGTAGCATTAGCTAACACATTTGTATGTCACATATGTATCATTTCTTTTGTCCTGAGAAGTGTTAAGATCTAGTCTCTTAGCAACTTCGAAGTTTATAATACAGTATTGTTGACTATAATTACTATGTTGTGCATTAGATCTCCAGAACTTATTTATGAACTAGTTGTAAATTTGTACACTTAAATAACATCGCCTCGATTTCCCCACCCCCTGTCCCTGGTAACCACCATTCCACTTTCTGTTTTTACAAGTTCAGTTTTTTTAGATTCAACATATAGGTGATATCATACAATATTTCTCTATCTCTGTCTCACTTATCTTATTTAGCATAATGCCTTCAATGTCCATCCATGTCATTGCAAATGGCAAGATTTCCATCCTTCTCATGGCTGAATAATAATCCATTGTATGTGTATACCACATCTTCTTTATCCATTCATCCATTGATGGACCTGTAGGTTATTTCCGTGTGTTGGCTATTGTGAAATATGCTGCAATGAACACGGGAGCACAGATATCCCTTCAAGAAACTGATTTCATTTCCTTTAGATATGTGCCAAGGAGTGGAATTTCTGGATCATAGGGTGGTTCAGTTTTTAATTTTTCAAGGAACTGTAATCCTGTTTTCCATAGTGGCTGTACCAATTTACATTCCCACTAACAGTGTACAAATGTTCCCTTCTTTCCACCTCATCGCCAACACACGTTATTTCTTGTCTTTTTGATAATAGTCATTCTGACAGGTATAAAGTGATATCTTTCTGTGGATTTGATTTGCATTTCCATGATGACTGGTGACGTTGAGCATCTTTTCATATACCTATTGGCCATTTGTATGTGGAGGTTTTTTTTTTTCCTTTTTGGTGAGGAAAATTGGCTCTGAGCTAACACCCATTGCCAATCTCCCTCTTTTTGCTTGCAGAAGATTGTCCCTGAGCTAACAACTGTGCCAATCTTCCTCTATTTTTTTGTATGTGGGTCACCACCACAGCATGGCTTGATGAGCAGTGTGCAGGTCCACGCCTGAACTCGCAAACTCCAGCCACCAAAGCAAAGCATACAAACCCAACCACTAGGCCACTGGGCTGGCCCCTGTGGAGATGTTTTTCAAACATAACTCATGTTTTGTTTCTCCCCTTTTGGAAAGCCTCCAGACTCTCCACCATGGTCAGAATAAAATTGTCTGCTTCCCTCGGCCTGCAGGGCCCAGCATCACGTGGCTCTGCCCCTTCTCCACCTCCTCTCCCATCACTCTCTGCTTGGTCTGTACTGCTGTGGCCACACCAGCCTTTGTGGCTCTTCCTTAATAAGTCTCGCTTGTTCTGCCTCAGTTTTTGCACTAGCTCCCTCTACCCAGAATGTTTTACAGTCATGCATTGCTTAACAGCAGCAATACATTCTGAGAAATATGTCATTAGGCAATTTCATCTTTGTGAGAACATCGTAGAGTGTACTTACACGAACTTAGATGGTATAGCCTACTACACACCTAGGCTAGATGGTACTAAGCTTATGGGACTGTCATCTTATGTGCACTTCATTGTTGACTAAAATGTTATGTGGCACTTGACTGTATATCCAGATCTTCCCAAGGCTTCTATTCTCATTTCATTTGGGTCTCTACTCAAGTGTCACCTCCTAAGAGAGGCCTTCCCTGACCATGTTATCTAAGACAGCTCCCCACCCCCACCCCACATCTCCACCCTCTTCATCTGCTTTGATTGTTTTATTTTTTTAATAGCCCTCATCATTTCCTAATTTACATCATTTTACAGTGTACTTTTTTGTTTTCTGTCTCCCCTACTGGTAAGTAAGCCCCAACAGGGTGGGGCTCTTGTCCTTACTATATCCCCAGAATATACAATAGTGCCTGGCACGCAGTGAGTGCTCAAAAAACGCTTGGTGAGTGAGCAAAAAAGTGAGTGAGATTGATCAGTGCGTTCAATGTCCCAACCACATTGGCTGGCTCAGCGGTGGGCAGTGACTTCACCTGGTCTGGGTGGAGTGAGTCTCAGGACTTTGCCAGCACACTGAGCCATGGGCATATGCTTTCCTCTGCTGCCCTAAGTGTCATGGTGGTGTGAGACTGAGGCCAGAGCTGCCAGATGCATCCTGGAACAGGGCTAACCCAGGAGAAGCAAGACTAAGGGGCAAAACCTGGTGGCATCCTTGGGGCCCTGAATGCAGCTATGGCTGAAGCTGAACTTTCCATGGGCTTTTCAATCAACAGCAATCAATACCTTTCTCTTTCTTTCTTTTTTTTTTTTTTTTGAGGAAGGTTAGCCCTGAGTTAACATCTGCTGCCAATCCTCCTCTTTTCTCTGAGGAAGACTGGCCCTGAGCTCACATCCGTGCCCATCTTCCTCTGCTTTATATGTGGGACGCCTGCCACAGCATGGCTTGCCAACCGGTGCCATGTCCACACCCGGGATCTGAACTGGCAAATCCCGGGCTGCTGAAGAGGAATGTGTGAACTTAACCACTGCGCCACAAGGCTGGCCCCACAATACCTTTCTTAAGCGTTGTCTAGTTAATCCTCATGCAACACCAAAGGAGCTCTCCTTGCCCACATCTCTCAGATGACAAAATCAGGCTGAGGAAAAAGAAGTTGACTCAGCCAAGGTCACACAGTCAGATTAGGGCTCAGCTTCAGGTCTTCTGACCACAGTGCCATATTGGGTGTTCTCCTCCCCCTGGACTTGCCCTGGCCGGAGAAAAGACCCTTCTCTGGGGCAGACAGCAGACTTGCTGACACACGCACAACGCAACCTGGATAGGGGTGGCGTCAGATTAGCCTCAAGGCAGAGCAACTTGCTGTTGGTGTTCTTCTGTTTATACAGGGCTTTTCTTCAAAGCACTCCACCTGGTTTTGCAAATAACTATTACAGACCTTTCCTGCAGCAAGTCTAGGGGAGACGAGTCAAACAACGGCAGCAGATGTTCTCCAGCCTTCGAAACCAACGAGTCTCCACACTTGTCAGCTGACGTGGCTCACAGGGTCCAGGATTAACAGCACAGGCCTCTGTGACTTGTCTGGTGAAGTAACACGGCAGCTCACAGAGGTTTAATCATTGCCCACTGGCCCCACCAAAATAGCACAGGAGATTATGAAACTCCTTATGCTTCACAGAGTGACAGCTGTGTGGCCCTCGTAGACTCCTCTCCCTCGAGATCCACTGAGGAGGACTCTGCTGGGCTGTTCTCACAGTCTCGGCGGCTTAGCCAAGGAAGAGCTTCATTTCTCAGGGCTGGGCTCACACTATGTGCATCCCGAGTCCACTTCCTAGGCCTGAGGCCTTCCTGGCAGCTCCTCCTGACTGCCGGGCTGGCTGTTCTCAGGAAGGAGCCTACAGGGACACATCTCAGCTGCATGTTCTCACGTATGCCCAAGGCTGCCAAGCAGCGTCCAGTGAGCTGTGTGCTGGAGGCTGTGCCCAGGCTCCCCTGCCAAGCCCCCAGGCCCTTAGTGAGGGGTGGGACCCATGGGAGTTGTTTGCATTAGTCCATGGCAGCCTGCTCAGCAGCCCACCATGAACCTTTCCTGGGCCTGAGTTAATGACCTGCTATGGCTCCCACTTGCCTCCCAGCCAGGCCAGTGGCTTCCTTCCCAGCACCAGCCTGCTCTGCAACTCAGACCAGGGCACACTTCAACCCAGACACTCAAAGATGCCCTCCTGAGTGGTGGCACCCACGTTAGCATATGGTCCTCTAGAAAGGGGACTGGGAAACTGCCCAGCATGGAGTCCAAATTCAGCTAGTAAAGATGGGAAGACAATTTTCTTCTGGATCCCGCTATTGACTTCCTTCAGCAGTTCTCAGAAAACTAGAGTTGGACAGAGAAGTGCCAGTTTCTGTCTGCCTTTGGACAGAACTTGCTATACCTCTACTAAATGACCATCTGGCTCCAGACCCCTCAGGGTCAGCTGATTCCTGTAAATCCATGGTCTTCCAGCAGGGAGGTTCATGGGACTCCCCATCAGGGAGGGGGAACGGGCTCCACCGGCCGAGATTTGAGTTCGATGAGTCTGGGTCAGGATTGACACATAGTTCCCCACCCCCATAACCCAAAGCCTTGAATTTCATAGACATAAAGGAAAGACAGAAGGGAACTTGAGAAATAATCTCAGTTGACAGAAGACAGTCTCACCCGATAGGGAACCATCAGCTCACGGGTTTCAGCTAAAGATCAGCAGAGCTGACATGCTGCAGAGCCGAATGGAGCAAGTGATTGGCACTTCTCCCGCCTGCTTCATCCTCTCCTTCGCTGGAGAGACATCACTAGATATCAGGAATCACTAGGCAGGAATCTCCTCATAATTAGTCCCCAGGACAGCCAAGTTCTTGCCACCTGGGGAACAAAGGCAACCCCTGGGGTCTGTCAGGTGCAACTCACGGCCAGGACCTCAGTGGGAGGCTGGCTAGAGGCAGCCACCCCGAAGCCAGAGGACTCACCCCTCCTAAAGGGATGCTGCGCTCAGTCCTGATGGGGACAGGGGCAGGGTGGATGTGTGCGGGGACAGCCTGACCATAGCTCAGCAGGAAGCAAGCCATGTATTTATTTATGGTGAGGACCACATTTCACCCTCGGTTAAGCTGGCTCCAAGCGAGCAGTGCAATCTCAGCTCTGGGAGGAAGTTTGTGGTTCGCTTTCTCGGCAGCTGTACTGGGACAGGTGTGGCCATAATGCTGCTTCTACTGTCAACAATAGCAGCTGGCACTTTCTAAGTACTGTTCTGAAACATCATGTTATTAATTTGTCAATCCCCATTACGACTTTATCGGGTAGGTACTAAAATTATCCCACTTTATAGAAAAGTGAGGCACAGAGAGGTTGAGTAACTTGTCTGTGATCACATGGTGAGTGAGTGGAGGAGCTGGAAGGTGAACCCAGGTGTTCTGCCTCCAGAGTTCTCCAGAGCTATATGAGGAGGGGGCACCAGGTGGGTCTGCAGTTCTGTCAGGTCAACATTCAGGGATCCATCTGATCCAGAGGGAAGTGGTGGCAAAGGCACCTTCTACCTAATAGGATGGTTAGGGCTGGTGTGGTCTGGCACGCAGGGTCGAGGTTTTTGTGACTAATGTTGTAGATCTGGGAGTGGGTGACACAAAAGCACCCCAGAGTGTTCCAGACAGGTATGGCTGGTGAAGCAGAGAGGCAGCACCAGACACCAGCCACGGACACCTAAAGGGCTGGGGAACTCCAACTTCTGCTTTCCCTGGACACGCGTTCCAGTATCAGGAAAGAGAAACCAGAACCCAGCTCCAAAGTGCACGCCCTTGTGCGCCAGCTTCGATCCTGTCCAAGACAGCTGTCATTGTCCTAAAGGACCCGTGGCTTCCTCCCTCCTGTCCCCTCAGCCAGGCCTCTACCTGCAGGGGGCCCTTTGTGCCAGGCTTTGGAGCCACAGAGGAGAACCAAATAGAGACTTCCTCAGATGACTACAGCTGGCACTGTCTCTGCATGTAGTTCATAAGCCACCTACCCTCTCTTCCTGTGGGTCTGCCCATGAGATTCCCCCCTGCAGACCTTAGGGAGAAGAATGAGCTGAACGCATTGTTAGAAGTCACCACTCCTGCCACATCAAGTGGGTGAGCAGGAGATACTGAATGGTTCTGCTGGAACAAGAGAGCAAAGGCGTGTGGATGGAGGAGGGGACAGCTAGGAGCAGAGAGAGAAAGAAGGCAGAGTTGAGAGTGTCCAGAGAGTGGGGGCAGAGGCTGAGTAGGTGGGGGCATGGCTGCTCCCTTGAGTGGCTGTGGGGTGGTTGGTAAGAAGGCAGCCCAGCCTGCGGGCTGCTGCAGAGTGGAGGTAGGAGAATAGAAACTTGTTGGGAAGCAGGGCAATAAGGACCTGAGATGGAAATAGGCGGACTTGACCAACTGAGCAAGGAAATTCGGGGACAGAACTCCCAGGAAGAGCTGTCTCCTAGACTGGACAAAGCCGTAGTCTCCATCAACCTGTCTCTTCACTGCTGATCTGCATGGGGACTGGCCCTCAGAGGCAAACATACACCTGAATTGGCCTTTACTGAACAGGAAGAGGTGAGAGAAAAATGGAAAGCAACAGGTCTGAGGCCCCATCTCAAATGGAGCCTTGAAAAAAGAGGCCCCAGTCTCAATACTTATACATGCAACCAGCTAAGCATTTTCTCTCTACACACATGCACACACACACACAGAGTACCAAGCTATGACCCCATCCTTGGGGCGATGTTCTGGAACTGGGCCACAGTCTTATTATAGGAACTTTAGAACTCCAGTGACTAAATCCCCTAGGATAAAGTCCAGTGAGGCTTTCTTGTTCTATATTCTGTTCTCCAGTGAATGCTGGTGCAGTGACCTTCCAGCTGACAGGCAGAACCGCAAAGCCAGATGGTGTCTCAAATGATCATCCAGTGCCTAAGGAACAGACAGGACACCACCCAAATCTCCCCCAATAACCGCAGTTGCCTCTCAGTAATTCTTTCTGGGAGGGAGACTGGCCCGATCTCCATCCCAGAAGAGGGAATAAATTCTTCTTAGGTAGAAATGGTGCGTAGTTATCGTGTTTTAAAACCAGACTCATAAGCTGACCCTTATTATTTATTTATCATTCCTTAAAGCGTAACTTTTTGTTGGAATCTCATCATTTTAGATCCAATACAATTCCTCTTTCAGATTCTGTCCATCCCGTGCATCAAAGTTGCTTAACAGAGAGAGTGAGGCTGCTGGGGGTGTACTTATAGCGGGGGAATCTCTACTGGAGGGCAGGGGTGCACTCAGGGTGTCTGTGAAGAGCAGATAAAAACCACAACAATCCAATGGTACTTGTCCAGCAGTCACAGGAAGGCACACAAGCCTGGAGGTCTCTGTGGCCAGCAGACCCCATCTTGCACCCTGCTGACCTTTCACCTGAGGCGGTTGGGTGGGGAAACCCAATGCTTGGGTTGAACCTTATTCTCCCCACCACCTAACTCCTGGATCTCTGAGTTGGTGTTGCCCAAAGTGTGGAGGGCTTTGGACTTGCCAGTCTTTCCATTCAAGTTCTCTCTATTCAGTCCTTCAGTCCTGAAGAGAGGAAGAAGAGGGGAACAGAGGCTGCAGAGCGGGGGCACAGGCTGCAGGCCAACCCCACTGAAGTGCATGGTCTGAGGAGTCCCCACGGAGAGTACTGGGGATGGATGTCACAGGGCTCAGGGCCAAGTTTCCCCAGAGCCTCAGATTCTCAGCAGCGATTAATGCAAAACCCCCCTGGGAAGGATCTGACCTTGCAGATTCCACCTAAAATTGCTCAGAGAAGTAACCCTAATGACAGACAAGTGTAAATAAAGTACCCCAGGGTTCTTCTCAAACTAGGAAGTCATTTAAAGTCATAAATCTTCCTACTTCATGCAAATTTTGCATTCTACTCCGTATTTATTTAATATAAAATAATACTTTAATTATTTACAAGCAAATTATAACTTTCCCCCATAAGTCTTCAAATTAAAATTCCTGCTCTTTGGGGCCAGCCGGGTGGCACGGTGGTTAAGTTCGCACGTTCCACTTCAACGGCCTGAGGTTCACCAGTTTGGATCCTGGGTGCTGACGTGGCACCACTTGGCAAGCCATGCTGTGGTAGGCGTCCCACGTATAAAATGGAGGAAGATGGGCACAGATGTTAGCTCAGGGCCAGTCTTCCTCAGCAAAAAGAGGAGGACTGGCTGCAGATGTTAGCTCAGGACTAATCTTCCTCAAAATAACGGAAAACAAAACAACAAAATTCCTGCTCTTTTTTTCTTATTCCCTGCAATAGGACTTAATTGAGAGTGGGCCTACCCTATCTGTGACTACCTTAATTGGAATAATAATAAAACTTTCACTACCATTTTTTTTCTGACACCTGAGCTAACAACTGTTGCCAATCTTCCTATTTTTTTTTCCTGCATTTTCTCCCCAAATCCCCCCAGTACATAGTTGCATATTTTAGTTGTGGGTACTTCTAGTTGTGGCATGTGGGACGCCACCTCAGCATGGCCTGATGAGCGGTGCCATGTCTGCAGCCAGGATCTGAACCAGCGAAACCCTGGGCCACCAAAGCGGAGTGCAAACTTAATCGCTCGGCCACGGGGCCGGCCCCTTCACTACCATGTATTGACAGTGGAAATCTGGACTGGACACTGTGCTAAGTGTTTTACATGTATTCCTTTTATTCCGCTTTTTTAAAGATATAATCCACATACCATAAAATTCACCCTTTTAACGTATATACTTCAGTGTCTTTTAGTATATTCACAAGCTTATGCAGCCATCACATCTAACTCCAGAATATTTTCATCACCCCAGAAATAAACCTCATACCCATTAGCAATCACTCCCCATTCCCCGACTCTCCCAGCCCCTGGCAACCCCTTACCTACTTTCTGTCTCTATGGATACCTGTATCCTTTCAGATCATCCTAAACAACTTTGTGAAGGATGAGAAAACAAAGCTCTGAGAACTTCAGTAACTTGCCCATGTCGCGTATGTAGTAAGTGGCTGAGCCTGGTTTCACACTGAAGTCTCTGACTCCAGAGCCTGTGCTCATAGACACTTCCTCACCCTGCCACCATGGCTCTCATCCTCTCCGGGTGCCCCGGGTCAGCCTGAGCACACCCAAGGACGGGGCCCTCCCTCATGCGCGCCTTCCATGGAGCCAGGTCCCCTGCTGCCACGCAGCAGACCCTCTCTACACTGCTGGGGATTAAACCATCCCCTCTTTGCATGACTCTGGGATGAGGTTTGTCCCCATCTCAGCCGGGACACTGAATCCTACCTGTAGGATAGGACTTGTGCTGGAAGTAGGGCTCTTGGCTGAGAATAAGGATGGGACCAGATGCATGGAGCTTAGAGAGCAAGGAAGTGCCAAGAGGGCAAGGCGAGAACACCAGGTAATCCACCTCTCCCACTTCAGATCTTCAGGCAGTTTAGACAATTCATCCTGTTCAGAACCTTCCCAGGGGGCTGTCACACACTGAGGACGTGGCTGATAACCCTTGGTCTTTTATTTGGAGAAAAATCAAACCCACGTGATTCTTTAATAATCAGTAAATCTTTCCAGGACAGCAAACAGGAGAGCCAGGATGAGAGAGGAAAGCCCCCTGCAGCTGTAGCGGTCTAACAATTCCACCATTAGGCCTAATTGCCAAGAGAAGCCATTTCTCCAACTTGTTGGCTTTGGATGTGAGCTGCTCCTTCTGCCAGAGAAAAGACAAAAGTCCTCCATGGCAGCATTAGGTTAATGCCCCTGTTTAGTGCACCAGCAGGAGCGCTGCGGATGCTGATCCCATATGTTTCCACGCATCTGCAGGTGGGCATCTTCTGCCTCCCCTGGGGCCTCTCCTCCAGCGCTGTTGCCAAGGGAAGCAGGGGAAGATGATGACTTTCAGCTGTGACCTTTCTGCCAGGAAATCTCTCAGCTGATCAGTTCCCAATATGTTTAATGTGATATTTGCTGGGAGGATGACCTTCATTAAATGGTAAGGTCAAGAGCACCATTGGTGGAGGGAGCCAAGAGACATCATAAGAGTGACAAGAAGACAGTCAAAGAGGAGGGACTCACCCCCTGACCCCCGGGGTGTTGAATGAATCCAGAAAGATTGAAAAAGGTCTCTAGGGCAACAGACACAGCTTCCCAACCTTGACGGGAGCTGAGTCACCTGCTGGCTCCCCAGCAAGTCCCCATATACTGGATAAATAAAGCAAAGAGTAAAATGAGGCCTGGCTGCCTCAAGGCTCACTGCTGAGCCCTCAGGAGAAGCCGAGCTACTTAATTTAATTCAGCTGGTGAAAGGCACGGACTTCAGCAGTTCTGTCCAGAAGCTTCCCACCCATCCTTAAAAAAAAAAAAAAAAAAAAGCCAAGATCCCAAAAAAGTTTCCTAAGGGCCCGTGGAAAAAGCAATCAATAGAAAGAAGCACAAAGTGTAGCTGCCAGTGAGTTTTTTAAAGTCTGCATATGGTTTGCATGTGCCTGCAGAGACCAGACAATCTGAGCATTCTCAGGTAATATCCAAGGTAAAATATTATTCTTATGGCCCTAAAGATGTCATTTCTTGGTTCTTGTCAGTTTCTCCCCCAAGTCCTTTGAAATACAAACACAGTTCATGGAGGGAAGAAACAGCATGATGAAAACAAGAGAGCGTGTGTTTTGGGGTGAAGGACATCTATATTCGTGTCCGCACTCTGCCTTTTACATGCAGGTGACTGGGCAGGTTATTAAAGTTCTTTTAGCCAGGGTTTTATTACCTGCAGAATGAGATTATCAGCTGAGGTTCTTGGGCTACAAGTCACAGACAGCCTCACTCTAAATGCTCAGACAATCCAGGAGTTGAGTGGCTGAGTTGAGTGGCTGACATCACCAGGCCCAGGGGGACAGACACAGCTCAGTCTGGGCCTGCTCCCTTTCTGTATATCTGAGCTCTCTGCTCCACCACACGTCGAGCAGTAGAGGAATAGCTGAGCAGTTCCAGGCCTTATATGCACAGGAGTCAGGAGACAGACAGACACTGTCTCCTCCAGTAATTGTCTCTTAAGAGAAAGCAAATTTCTTTCCTAGAAGCCCTTAGCTATCTTCCTGTTGTATCCTATTGGCCCAAAGAAGCCACATGCCATTTCTTAACTAGTTGCTGTGGCAACACGAATGCCATACCCTGATTGGTCGAGAGCTGGGTTTCTCAGCCTATTGATGGCAAATGACTCCTCTTGGATCAAGTAGGCCAGCTTCTGGAGCTGGAGCTGGGAGTAGAAGCCACTTACTGGGAAGGCTGGGGGAGAGGGATGGATGATGATGCTTAGGTAGGTAGCAATGCCAGTACAAGTTCACATTTCACAGAAGACTATGAGAATTAAGTGAGATGTGTGGAAGTACTTAGCCCAGCCCCTGGCACAGAGTAAATCTCAGTAAGAGTTTCTCAGGGTGGAAGGCAGGGAAGAATACCAGATGAAGTGAAACCAGAAATTAATCACTCACATATCTTGGGCTACAGGCTAGAAAGCATGCTTCTAAATTACTTGAAAGTCTACTCCAGGAACTAAACCACCACCTCACTACCCCCTAAACAAACATTTAGTGTATTAGAGTTAAGACCATCCTCAGGATGCTTTAAACTCTGGAGTAGGAATCTGAAGACCATTTACTGGCTGGGAGATACAACATCTCAGAGCCTTCATTTCATTCCATTAATTTGCCCATAGTTAATTTCCCCCTTTGTAAGTGGCCTTATATTGTTTCCAAAAGTGCCCAAAATGCCACAGTACTGTCCATTAAAACTTTCTGCAATGATGGAAATGGTTTCTGTGTTGTCCAAAATGGCAACCATTGGCCACATGTGACTGTTGAGCACTTGAAATGTGGCTAGTACAACTTTGCAGTTGAATTTTCAATTTTCGTTACTTTTAATTTAAATAGCCACATGGGGCTAGTGACTACCATAATAGTGCAGCTCTAGACTAGCTTCCTGCAGGCTAAGACAGAAGTTTTTGCTTCCTGCAAATCTCGCCACAGCTTTGAGTCGAGCATGGGACCCTTCAAGGGCCCTCCATAAATGTATCTGATCAACCAACTAAGCGATCCCAGTTTGCACAGAATCGTGAATAGACCTGTTGAGCAAAGGTGAAACAACTGACAGCTCGCAGCCGTGTGGTATAATAGAGAAAAATGGGATTAACCTGGGCACTGAGTGAAGCGCTGCTTGCTCCATGGTCCGCAGCAAAAGATTGCTTCATCATCCAGGGCACTGTCAATCCTGTTCCTGCCTCAGTTTGCATGCGTGCCTGTTAATTGTTGGTGTAAATAAGAATGGGCCTGGAAGAGCTGTCCCCTCCTTGTCTTCCTGGCTCCTGGCCCTGCTGTGTGAGTCGATGGCCTTGATCTCCTGGTCTCCTGCTCATTTGGACACTCGCTGAGATGTTACAGGCTTGAAAAGAGGGGAAAAACCCTCTCCAGGAGCTGAGCAGACTGAATGCATTCTTGACAGCTGAGAGAATTTCCGCACCCCCCCCCCCCACCACTGTGTTCAGGAATCGCCACCGCTGACACTCTTGCAGGAGGAACAGTAGCCCCCATGAATAAGGCCCTTCTCAGGGCTGAACGTTTCCATGGGGCACATTACCTCTCTCTCTCTTGGCGGAAAAGGCCAAGCTGATGGCTGCATGATCCTTAGGTAGATGTGGTGTCCTCCCTCCATTGTCATCGAGATGATCGAAGCTCTGCCTTCTTTAAAGTGGATGCAGAGGGTTTAGATTTGGGGGTTGTCTTTCTGCTGCAGTGGGGAGTAGCTTGTCTAAAAAGCTCCCGTGCTTCTGAAGTGAGCCGGGAAGCTCCATTCGCAGATGAAATCTCCTCTCTTCAAGGTATTTATTACGGTGTGTGCGCCACCTAGAGGCTGCTGCCTTAAATTCAGACTCAGTTTCCAGCCGCCAACCTGTTGTGTCTCTCTCATTTTTCCATGTCAAACAAAAGACCTCGGAAAACCTGTCTTTGTGAGTAGACCCCCTTTTGCTTCTACCTCCTCAAAGCTGGCTTTCTGTGACCTCAAACCCTCCTCTCACAGAGTCCTCCGCCTAAGGGAGGGCTGGAAGTCTTACCAGCACTTTCTAGTTTCTGTCAAAAGAAAAGAACTTTTCAGCCTGTCTTGAGACTTAAGAAAGATGAGATGCCCAAACTTACAAGAGCTCTCTGGGTCCCATGAGATTCTCTGAGCTGCACTTTGGCCAGGTTCTTCCGTGTGGGGCTCGATTGTCCAGGACTGAAAATTCAGTCCATCTTCACTCCCTCCTGTGGGTACGTCTATGCCACACAACGTGGATTAGGAGCTGTCTCCAGGGATGGGCGCCATGTTAGGGGAACCAATACCAAATATTTTATTGGTGTCATTGCTGTTTCTTTTATTGTGGTAAAATATACATAACATAAAATTTACCATTTTAACCATTTTTAAGTGTCCAGTTCTGTGGCATTAAGTACATGCATAATGCTGGGCAGCCATCACCATTATCCGTTTCCAGAATTTTTTTGTTATGCTCAAGGAAAAACTCCATCCCCATTAAACAGTAACTCCCCGTTCCTCCCTCCCTCCAGCCCCTGGTAACCTCTATTCTACTTTCAGTCTCTATGAATTTGCATATTCTAGGTACCTCATATAAGTGGAATCATATAATTTTTGTCCTTTTGTGTCTGGCTTGGCCAAATATTTTCAGTTGTGGCCGATTTACTTGGGCCGTAGATGCATGGCTTTCCTTTCTGTTTTCTCTGCAGTGGAGATGGGAAAGAAGTCAGCAAAATGGCCTTAAGCGTTGCCCTTGAGCCACTGCCAATCCTGGTTGCTCTCTGGCTGGGTGTGTGTCTGCAAATAGCTGTGGTGTTGAGGAAAGGAGGAGCCACAGCTCCATCCTCCCAAATCAAACGAGCAAGGTCCATTGTTTGGGGGCTGAGGTGAATCAGGCCCTGGCTGGCATTTCCTGGCCCAGTGTTAAAGGGTTCCCGAGAAGACTGTCACTGCGAAATCTGACAAGAGAAGCTGCTACTGCAGAGCCTGTGGGTAACTAGAGGATCTGACCCTGGAGGTTTGGGGCCAGATAGGCAAGAGGCAGCTCTGAGTGTCTAGGTTTGTGGGTCTGGGGATCACCTGAGGATTCAAGGAGCGTGATGTTTACATTTCTTTCTTCCTCCATTCTCTGGAAAATGATTGTGTACTTTATAGTCATTTTTTCTTTTTTTTGAGGAAGATTAGCCCTGAGCTAACATCTGCTGCCAATCCTCCTCTTTTTTGCTGAGGAAGACTGGCCCTGAGCTAACACCCATGCCCATCTTCCTCTACTTTATATGTCGGACGCCTGCCACAGCATGGCTTGCCAAGCAGTGTGTAAGTCTGTACCCAGGATCTGAACCAGCAAACCCCAGGCCACCGAAGCAGAGTGTGTGAACTTAACTGCTATGCCTCCAGGCCAGCCCTATAGTCATCTTCTTATTGCACTAACAGAACAGACCCTCTTCTAGAAATGGCTATTACTATATGTGTAGGTTTCAGTTATTTTTATATTATGAAACTGTAATTCTGAAAATGCTACTTCCTGGGGAGAAAGGGAGTGGAACACCAGAGTGAGACATCATAATAGTAACAACTAACATTTATATAGCATTTAATGGTTTATAAAGCACTTTTCACTGACGTGATCTCATTTCTCATCCCAGAGAACATAAGGAGGTAGAGAGAGTTTATAAGTGGCCCAAGGAAGGGATGCATTGTTTATTGGTTTCAAGAAAATGGTGATCATTTCAGATCTGCAAATGGGCTTCAAACCTGAGATATCTCCTTGGCTGAAAAGAAGGACTCAATAGGAGGTTCCCCCAGGAACAGGAAAAGAGGCATCAGAAAACGTATTTGACTGGGAATGATAGCAAATTTGAGATGTGCAAGGCACCAGCACGTACCTGGAGCTGACCTCCACAGGCCAAGGATTTTTTTAGTCAGCAAGTAGGAAACATTGAGTTATATAATATTAACTTATTTCTTTGCAGGACTTCTCAGAGGCTTTAATATGTTAATGTGCATTGTGACTTCCCAAAACGGAGCTAGAGTATACAATGTTTCTCACACATATCTTATAACGGAAAGTGTTTGAGACTAATGTTTCTTAGGACACAGTTTGGGAATTGCAGAGTAGAGAGGGAGAGACCAAGATCACCAAAAGGTGGAACCAAAGAGCTTTCCAGAGGGGAGAAGGAAGCTGAAGATCTAAGCAGAATGGTCTGAAGCCCAGAGAAGTAGAAGAAAGCAGGAAGGGGCTTATTCCTGAGTGAGTACAGAAGAAGTCCGAAGGCAGACCGTCAGCTGCGGAAATTCCCGTGGCAGTCTGGCTCATTTGAGTGTGGTCAGTGCAGCATCTGCCTTTCCATCTCTACCAGGTTGACAGCAGTGGGATCAGGGAAAGCCCCACATCCCCTCAGTTTGTGGGGACTCCCTCAAACTGGGCATACCCCTTTACAGGGGAGCTCAAGGACACCTCAAGTCATTTAGTCCTTGTAGGAATCACTTAAAAGGAACCGTCACCACAGGCCTTCATTTTACAGAGGAGGAAATGGTGTCTTAGAAATCCTGAGTATCTTGTCATTGGTCATACAGCTGGGAGGTGACAGAGCCCAGTTGTGAATCCAAGTAATCTTAGGGGCTCCATCCTTAACCATGAGGCTTTACTGCCTCCTCATATGTAGAAAAGATTGCTAGTTGCCTCATCTGCTCATTCATTCTCCCTATCTACCTTTCCAGAAGAATCTGTCTTATTCCAGAAAGCCAAGACTGTATTTCCTCACCTATGTTCAGCCTGGCATGTTCAATGAGATGTAAGACTACCCTGCTGCAAGACACACAGTCTGCTGACATTTTCCTGATTCCTCCTGCCTAAAACTTGGAGGTGATGGCTAGAGTTTCAACAGCCATTTTGGACCAGGAGGTGTCCTTGAGGATAGACATCACGTGCTGAGGATGACAAAGCAGGAAGGTAGACATCCCTATCAATCGTGGAATCAACATGCTTGCTTTGGGTTGCGTAGAACCAGAGACAAATTAGCCTTTACTGTATTTATTGTATTTTTATTGTAAAGCACTGTTATTTAGGTTTTCCATTCTATGAAATGAAACTAATCCTAACAGATGCACCAAGACATATTTCAAATTGTGCTTCCCGGTGTTAATTTCTAACTGCCTGCTGCATCAATGAATAATTTCCTGCATTAAGCGCTGTTTCCCTTCCACACCCCGTTCCCCAGGGAATCATGTTCCCTCCCGGTCTGACTCAAGTCCTAAGTCCCAGTGACCTTTTCCAGACCCACCCAGCCTCTCCCTGTCCAAATCTAGCAATCAATACCGTAGCCACACATCTGGCCCTGTATTCTTTCAGCACCATTCAAAATAGTATTAGGAATGTTTTTTACCAACGACTGTTTCGGGAGAAGCATGGTTTATTGTAAAAAGCGTTGACCCTGTAGAAGAATAAGGGAGTGGCTGTGCCCTTTGCAAGCTGCAAGGTTGTAAGAGGAGCACCAGGAGGTGATCTCTTCCTTGACGTGAGCCTGAGACCCCCTGACTCGGCCGGTAATGACTTTTCCATTTTATAGGAAGCAGATGGGATTTTAATGGACTGTGACTATTGTCTATTTTCTTTAAACAACATACACCGAGATCGATGCGCCCCTTCCAGGCAACAGGAGGCGTAGTCACGAAAAAGAAGGTGACGTTTGTGAATTCCTACTTAAACTCTTTCCTTTAGAAACCATGTTTCTTTGCTTTTTTTATTCCCCCCAAATAAAAAAAGGAGACTCCAGCCCTTCTGTTTTCTAGAGGAATAAGAGAGTCGTGATTGGATAGTACCACAACGCCACTTTTTTTGCCCTGAAGAAAACAAAACCCTCCAAAATGGATGATTTCTTGATAGAATAAATATTAGGATGCTCTTAGTGGGGGAAAGAGGGGTCAAGATTGGACTGAGCAATGGAGGACTCCTCCAATGGCTGGTAAAATTCTACCTTCCGACAAAGGTACTTACTAGAAGAGTTTTCACTGTGTAGTAATTCACAAAGCTATACACTTGTTTTATGCGATTTTCTGTGTTTATATTATATTTAACAAAAAAGGCAGAAAAGGGGGGAGAGGAAGAGGCCATGTCTTCCCATTGGAACTGTCTCCCAGTCATGTTCTCCTGTAGATAGCTGCGGCATTTTTTCCCCTGCCCCCATCGCCAAGGAAGCAATGCCAACTCCTGAAAATGGAAGAACCCCATTTCTGCAGAGGGAGATGTGACAATAATAATTGCTCACATTTCCTGAGCCCCTACTCCATCTGGCTATATCTGAAAAACTATGATATATATTTTCTCTTTTAATCCCTACAGAGATGCCACAAAACAGAGTTTCCTTACAGAGTTTCATTATCCCCATTTTATGTCCATTTTATAGATGAGGAAACTGAGGCACAGAGAAGTTGAGTAACTCATAGTTAGGAAGTGCCCAGGCCAGAATTCAAATGTAGGCCATCTGGATTTTGCTTACCATCCATTTGACTGGGGCGGAGGGCGTGGGGGGGGTGGGGAGGGGAGCAGAGTAAAACCATTGTGGCTACTCTCTATCTCCGGGTGTCTTGCATTTCTGTTTCATTGAAATAAGAATAAAACATGGTTTTGCCAAAGACAGAAGACATTCCTAATTCCGGCAGGCCCTTAAACAGTTGTCTTGAGCCAATTTGGTTGTGCCCACAAGCTCCTGTTTCTTTCTGAGTGTGACAAATTCTAGTGACCAACCATCCTGGTGTGCCCAGAACGGAAAGGTTTCCTCAGACTCAGGACTTTCAATGCTAAAACCAGGCAAGTCCCAGGCAAACTGGAAGAGTTGGTCACCCTAAATGGGAAGGGACAATCTTCCCTGGAACAAAGCTCAGGTGAGGACTGGGTCACTATGATGCATCTGTGAGCTATGAGCCCCGTCAGAGAGCACACCAAGTAATGATGAGCCCTGGCCTCTCAGAGCCTTGGCTGGGCAAGGAGCTGCCTGGGATCGAATCAACTTCCTAAAGCAGAAGGCCGAATTAATCCTGACACCTAGAGAAAAATAAAATCGATGATGGCTTAGGAATGGTTTGAATGAGAATGGAATTTGCATGTCTTTATATTGGGCCATAAATCCCCCTCGGACTTCCCATGGTCTAGACCGTGTTTAATTCCGTCCGTCGCTCTGAGACGGCACTGCGGTCTCAGCAGACAAGGATTTGTGCGCCCTGCTGTAATCCCTTGCCGTGGAACAGGGCTCAGGGCATCCACAAATGTCACAGGCGCCGCCGCTGCAGCTGGCTCGGTGTTGTTAATAATGTTCGGCTCATTGTCGGAGGAGATAGGATTCAGCAGAAGCCACACGAGTTGCCACCTGCATCCTTTTCCTCTGGTCGTGTAAGGAATAGGAGAGGCAGACGTGGAACTGTAGTGTCGAGAAGGTGGAGGGGTCATGGGAGGAGTTGCCTAGCCAGGGGCCTGGGGGAGGGAGGCAGGTGCTGCAGTGGGTAGTGGGGGCAGGTAGGGGAACAAGAACATTAAAAATGACCAGCACGTGACGAACTTCCATTCATATTCCTCACTATATTTCCTTCAATATTCACTCAACAAATATTCATTCAGCACCAGCTGAGTATTTATTCTGCGCACTGGGGATCAGCAATGAGTATCTGCCAAGCCCGTGGCGTCATGGAGTTCCATTCTGGTGGGGGAGCCACCCACCTGGAGAAGCCTGCGTTCTAGCGCCTGGGTCTCTCACTCTCAATGCCTTCGATGCCTGACCATTTTAGACTTTATACCTAGAATGTCAAAGTACTATCCTCAAGGATCTGTTGAAAAGGAAACATTTTTGAAGAACATGGGACTTATTTGGAAGCTCAGGAAGGGTGACTGGTGACAGCTGCTTCCCGCTCTACCTATCCTTCTTCCTCAATGAACACTTCTAATCCAATTTTAGGACCCTCAAGGACAGCTGTCCAGGTTGTACACTGCACAATACCATAGGGCACCATATAATTAAATTATAATAGGTCCCCCTGGACCTGTGCAACCTCAGGCGATACTTCTGTCCACCACCATCTACCTAGTGCAGAAATCCTATCACCACACCCTGCCCAGGGGTGAGGCCTTTGAACTCATCCAGAAAAGAGGGTTTATCCTTCTCGACTTCTAGTCCCGAAATCTTGACAGGTTTCTTTGTTCCTTCTAAAATGCAAACTGATATTACTCTGTTCAAACCCCTTTAAGTCAGCGGCTTGCAAACTTTAGTGAAATACATCTTAGATTGTGACCCAGCACACACACACATGTGTAACTAAAACCTTCCTCTCGACTCCTTACACTGCGCTCTCCTTTCTGCTGAGGAACGTACAGAGGTTGAGAGTGTGACTGTGGAGCCAGACTCTGGGCTTCGATCTCCATTCCCCACTTACTAGCTGTGTCACCGTCTTGGTTTGCTCTGGCTACTGTAACAAAGCACCAGAAACTAGGTGGCTTAAAATTTATTCTGTCACAGTTCTGGAGGCTAGAAGTCGAAAATCAACGTGTTGGCAGGGTTCTTTGAGGGTTGTGAGGGAGAATGTGATCCACGCCTCTGTCCCAGCCTCTGGTGGCGGCAGCAATCCTCCGTGTTCCTTGGCTTGTGGATGTTTCGCTCCAGCCTCTGCCTCCATCCTCACAGGGTCTTCCCCCTGAGTCTGTCTTCACATGGCCGTCTTTTTATAAGGCCACCAGTCCTGTTGGATTAGGGGCCCACCCTCCTCCAGTACGACCTCAACTATGAAATCTGCGACGACCTTATTTCCAAACAAGGGTACCTTCTGAGGTCTGAGGGTGAGCACTTCATCCCTGTTTTGGGGGGACACCATCCAACCCATAATGGAGGCCTTGGGCTAGTCCTTCAGTTTCGCGACCTGCAAAATGGGGATAACAGTGGTATCCGCCTCTGAGGATCATTGGGTTAATAGCAAATAAATAAAACTCTCAGAATACTGCCATGAGTGTAGTAATGACCGCTTAAGAATTTACCATTATTATTTTTATATGTGGGTAATGAACCACGGTATTGACGTCACACCCACATTTTAAAGAACATTGCTTTCAATGTGCCCAGCCCATTGCTGTGAGAATAGAATTTCAGCTCCCCTACATGATTTCCAAGTCCTTCATGACCATCCAGCATCCTCTATCCCAGGATCCCTTCTCACGGTGGACTTCCTTCAGCTCCATGAATGTGTCATAATCGCTCCTGTTCCCAGGGCTTCACACAAGCTCCCATTCTGCGCCTACCCCAATCATCTGGAAAGCTCCTACTTTATCCCTCAGGTCTCAGTCAAAGAGCACCTCCTCCAGGAAGTCTTCCCTGACCACCAACTATGGGTTACTGCCCTGCAGTTCTCCCTGCATAGCACTCACACATTATATTGTTAATGCCAGTTCGCTTGTCCTTATTGTCCCCTACAAGCTCCCCAGGAATGGCATCTGACCTATTAACTACTGTATGCCCAACACCAGCCACGTTGCCTGGAAAACACTCTTGGCTGCCTACCAGTAGCCATTTCTTCACCTAACTGAACCTGATTTTGTTCTGATACCAACAATTCCAGAAGACTGAGGGACATCTTAGGGAAAACCATAACTGACCTGTCCCAATCATGGAAACCCACTCATGTTGCGAGGAACTCATCTAGGGATGGGCACTGTGACCCACTCCTAGTCCACGAGACATGAGGGAAGGTGTTCGGGGGCCACTTCTGGGAACTAGTTCCAGGAAAATTCTAACGCGTCGTGTGAGAGGTGAGGGCTGTCTGCAGGTGAGTGGAGGGCAATCATCCTGCAGTCGTGATGAGAGAGGCACCAGGACAAATGTGAGCCTGCCGCGGATGGCAGAGCCGAGGTTCGGAAGGAGTCTGAGTCCTTGAACCTTTGGGTAAGAATCTGCATCAACGAGCCCCAGAGCTGCCCTCTGGACTCCTTGTAATCATAATGATTCCTTACTCTTCACTGCCATGTGGGTGAAATTATTCTGCCACTTGCTGCTGAGAGCAAGTTAACTGATTCAGGTACTCAGTAAACATTCTTGAATGAATAAGCATTTATAAGCTAAACACACTGGAGGGAGAAGAGAGAAGAGAACCAGAAAGCTGACCGTCTACCGAGAGCCAGGCAGGAGAGCACTCTTTCGTGGACATGAGGCTGCTTAATCTTCACAGCGGACTCGTGACCACAATAGTTTTACCCGCGTTAGAGATGAAGCAGCTGAAGCGCAGAGAAACTGTGTTTCCTGCACAAGGTCACAGTGCTGGAGATGGGAAATACTTAATTACTATTTTAGGAGGACTTAGTTCAGCATCTTAGTTGAGGCTGTTCATTTATAGTACAGGATTGTTTTAAATTCCTTTTTTTCTCCATTTCCACTTAGCACTGAAATTTCGCCTGCTAGTTTAGAAGTTAAGAATTCTAATCTTGGTCTTATCCTGGGCACTGCTAACTTTTGACCCCTACTCATGTTTATTTACCCCCGTTAGCTTCTCAGTCCCATCGCTATTTCTGTCTTCTCCTCCAGAGTGGGGCGTACCACCCCTCCTCCGAGAGCCAGGCTCAGGGGACTTTCCAAGGAGAACTCCCGTGTCACTAACTCGTCTCCTGCCTTCCATCAAGTTAATTCTGGAGTTTCTCCAGGGTTGCCAGCAGCCCATGCTAGTTTGCCATCTTGGCAGGAGGCCTGGGTGTGAGAAATGCATCCCATATTGGTCTAATTCCAGAACACATTATTCCCACTACACCATGAGGCCTGCGTAGACACATGTAGCCCACAAGCATATTCTCCTAGTAATCTTAGAAACAACAAAATTCATGTGTTCAGCTCTCTGCAGCCCTTTTCTCCTCCCCTTGGTGCGAATGAGTGACAGAAACAGAGAACGCAGTCTTTCCTCCACCCGCCAGAATGTCTGCTTCTTGCAGCCAGTATTTCACAGATGAACGCTGTAGAAAATGCCTTAGCTGCATCCAGGGAATTTCAAGTGCCTTCCTCCTGTTTCTGAGGGAAAACAAACAAACAAACCAAAACTGTCCTTTCTGCCGCAAAGCGCCAGGCATTGGCTGTGGAGAGGGCCACGCAGGCTGGAAATCCTGTGCCCTCTAGTGGTCATGTGTAGGAAGTACCAGCCAGATGGTCATTTCTGCAGAAAATCAGCGGAGAGTATGGGAGACAAATAGAATGCCCCAGAACACTTAAATAATAAACTTTAATGATGCAAAGCTGCTTGCTTTAGAATTTTACTTAAAATATCAAATACAGGTCATGGGTGTTAAAATGGACATCCATGCTGTCACAAGTCCTGGCGGTTTTATTGAAGCTGCCCTGGCATTGGCCTCCCACCACTGAGTCCCCTGAAGCAACGGTGCTGAGCTGGAGGAAATCCACGTGCCAGAATTCCTCCTTGGAAGGGAAGGCTGTTTCTGATTGGAAAATGTTTGATAAGAAGCTGAGACCTGTGTGGACAGAATGATTCTAGCCAGTCCTGGGGGAGGATTGTTGTTGTTTTTTAAAGATTGGCACCTGAGCTAACATCTGTTGCCAATCTTTTTTTTTTCCTCCTTCTTCTCCCCAAAGCCCCCCAGTATGTAGTTGTATATTCCAGTTGCGAGTGCCTCTGGTTGTGTTATGTGGGATGCCGCCTCAGCATGGCCTGATGAGTGGTGCCATGTCTGCGCCCAGGATCCAAACCTGCGAAACCATGGGCTGGCCCTGGGTTTGTTTTTTATTGCAGCCTAAGAAAGGGAAGATAAAAAGGAGGAATGACAAAGTGAGGAATCCAGATCAGGGGAGGCTGCGCACTCCTGGGTATGTGAGCTCTCCCAGTGCCAGCCCCACCACAACCCCCACCAAACCTTCAAATGAGTCTGATATGAACCTCTTAATCTCAAATTCCTGCACTGATGCACAGCAAGCCAATTACTGAGACGCTTGTGCTTGATGATGGAGAAAGGTTTATTTGAATTGGCCAAAACAAGAAGGCAGGAGGGTGAGTTTTCTCAAATCTGCCTGAACAAGAGAAGAAAGCAGGGGGCTTGGGAGGAGGAGTTTTGGAGAAACAGAGGGGTGATCCGAGTTTCCTTCACTCCAGATAAGCCCTTGGGCAACCTGACTGCTGGGCGTCAACAGCAGCTGGGGGCTGTTTATCGGTGATCATAACATCCTTGAAGGCATTCTCCTCTATAAAACAAGCTCGGGGCGTAAATCCTTGTGACCCTTGAACCACACTTCAGGTTAAACAACAAAGCAGCAAATTGACAAGATTAACTTCTTTTCATAACAAAGTCAGAAGGTAATCTTATTGAATATCTACAGCAACACTCACATACCCAGCTTCAAGTCTGCTGCCCACAATGTGTGAGGGGATCCTTTTGGGCATCTCAGAGGGGAGCTGAGCTCTGCATTGGAGATGGTACAAAAGCGAAAATAGCACGTGAGCACAGGAGTAGGGTGACCTAGAGAAGCACAAGGAGTAAGCCAGGAACTCACAGGTATCTGGGAAGGGACTGGACAATAATTGTCCAAGTTTAACCAGCTCCCTGGGGGGTGGAGAGGAGCCCTAGCTGGTGAGATTGCATAGGCATAAACCTGGTTAAAGTCAAGGTTTAGGCTTGGGTCTTCAGAGACAGCCACCAAACTTAACTCCAGCCTGAATGCCAAAAGTCACATAATAATAACAACAATGAGATATCTCATAAAGGTCCATGCCAACTCAGGAACGAAGGATGTGACATCTGGGTTCAGGAATAAAGGCTGTGATTCTTTTTTTTTTAGGATTGGCACGTGAGCTAACATCTGTTGCCAATCTTCTTTTCTTCTTCTTCTCTCCAAAGCCCCCCGGTACATAGTTGCATATTCTAGTTGTAGGTCCTTCCAGTGGTGCTACGTGGGACACTGCCTCAGTATGGCTTGATGAGCAGTGCTAGGTCCCCATCCAGGATCCGAACCAGCGAAACCCTGGGCTGCCAGAGCAGCCGAACTTAACCACTCAGCCATGGGCTCGCCCCAAAGCCTGTGATTTTAAAATCATGTAATAAGCTGCTGAAGTTCCTGCAGATTTATTTCAATTTCCCAAGGGAGGGGAGGCTGACAGGGAAGACAGACTGGGATGAGCAACGTGAGGTCCAGAGGCTTGTCTGTTGGAACATGATAAATGAGTAGCAGGTCTAGGACTCAAACCCAAGTCTTTAATTGCAAATCCCACATTTCTCTCATCTCCTACGTTGCCTCTCACTTGCAGAAAGCTTGTTTTTATTGTTTTTTTTATGGTGAAATAACTTCAGTTGAGAAAAGCCCATAGTCGAATCCTTCTCTCTGACCTAATCTATTGTCTTTCCATTGGTACTAGAAAAATCAGTGTTATAACAGCTCTAAAACTGCCAGCACATCTGAAAAATATTTAACTCTTCAGCTGAGGATGGGAACCAACTGACTAAATAAAATAAAAATAAAGCGCATGTAATTGCTCTTCCCCGTATCTTACATGTGTGCCTGAAAACAATCTTATATTTCTTTCCATTGAGATTTCTTTCCTCCAAAATGATCCAGGTATGTGGCTTCTTACGTGCATCATCCTGCCTGTGGACACACTGAGAGCAGGATGACATCTTATTTATCTTTGCCTGCCTGGAGCCTGGCACCTTTTGGTAGATGGGAAGTGGACAAATGCTCTGACATGGGCAGCAGAAGGAAGAATTTGTACGCTCCTCCAATTTCACAGAGAAAACAAATGAAAAGAAAGGGCCGACTCGTGCAGGGACAAATATTCACCTCCTCACTAGTCTAGAGCATTGCACGCCAGAGTCACTTTCCCCAGGAGTCTTACATTTATTGCATGATGATTCATTCAGATGCCTCCAAATGCCGTTTCCATCCTCTTGACTTGACTTGTGCAGGCACGATCAAGTAAAGACAATTTGGAGTCGTTTACTTTGTTTCTCCAATAAAAGAAAGACTTAGATTTACACAGCCTCTCTTCTACAAAGAGCTCAGCACGCTTGCCCATCTGGTGTCTCGTTTGTCTTTGTTTCATCCCTGTGAAGTCACTAAAGGATGTGATGCTGGTGTCAGGACCAGGGAAGAAGGTAAGAGTATATAGACTTATTCCTGCTCACCACAAGGGGGAGCCCATGAGCTCTCCTCATACTGTCATGGGACAGACCCCTAATGCCTGCTTAAGAGGCCATTGCTGCTCTGCAGGCACCAGGGGATCTCCACCCACAAGCAACCCCAGCCTGCCAGTCAAACAGTGGAGACACAAGTGAACCAGAACTAGAATACAGTATGATAAGAGCATTGCCCCAGGGCTGGATTAGGTATGGGTGTGGACAGTCTGCAGTGGCACAAAAGGGTGGGAGTTATTGAAGGGTTTAAAAAGTAAAGCTTCAGCGTAAATTGTAGGAAGTGAAATAACTGGGAAGACTGTTAAATTCTTTGTAAATAGTTAAAGTAGTTAAATCAGACCTTCCACCCACCAAAATTACTATACGTTATATGTTTTCTGTGCTTGGTTGACAAATTTGGCTGAAAGGACTAAACTATGTTTCTCTTAGTAATTACAAAATAAATTTAAAAAGTACTGCCCCTCAAAAAGTAAAGCTTCAAATAATAAGTGTTAATGAGGATGTAGAGAAGTTGGAACCCTTGTACACGGCTGGGTTCAGTGCAAAATGGTTCAGCTGTTGTGGAAAACAGTTTGGCAGTTCCCCAAAAAGTTGAACATAAAATTACCAGATGACCCAGCAAATACCGTTTCAGGTGTACATCTGAAAGAGTTGAAAACGGGTACTCAGACACATCCTTGTACACACACGTTCATAGCAGCACTATTCACAAGAGCCAAAAGGTGGAAACAGCCCAAATGTTCATCAACGGATAGATACAAATTGTGGTACAGTATATCCATACGATGAAATATTAGTCAGTCATAAAAAGGACTGAAGCCCAGCATGGGAATATAGTCAATAATATTATCATAACTTTGTGTAGTGACAGATAGTTACTAGACTTATTGTCAAGAGATTTTCACATATTGAGGTATATGGGGTAAATATTCAGGTTCAAAACTGATTCAGCTTGAAGTAAAGAAGCCTGCCTTATGCCTGTCAAACACACAGTGTGCATCTGCTTTAAGCGTTAAAGTAAGGAACGCACTCCCTTAAGAGAAGAAGGCATACTTCCCCTCCTATGCCCTATGGGTAACACCCAGATTACTCCCTTTCCCCATATGGGGGTCATGTTGACCTGCTAATTTGCAACTAAATACCTCTTTGAAACTTTGAAAATGTATCCTGGGTGTGTTTAATGTATGTTCTTCATTCTAAAAAGATGCAAGACTACTGAAAACCACGCTTCTCTGGAATGCTTTCCTTCCCGGGTTAGACTCCTCACTCGGGCTCAAGTAAAACTCACCTTATGTCTCTTATCTATACAATGGTTATTGGTTATTTGTGTTGACATGGTGATCACTTCGTAATGTATATTAATGTTGAGTCACTATGTTGTACACCTGAAACTAGTATATTGTAGGTCAACTATGCTTCAATTTAAAAAATTAAAAAATAAAGACTGAAGTACTGATACACTACAACTTAGACGAAAATGGAAATCATTATGCTGAGTGAAAGAAACAAAACACAAAAAGACACATACTGGGGGGCCGGCCCAGTGGTGCAGCAGTTAAGTGCGCATGTTCTGCTTCTCGGTGGCCCGGGGTTCGCCAGTTCAGATCCCCGGTGTGGACATGGCACTGCTGGGCAAATGCCATGCTGTGGTAGGTGTCCCACATGTAAAGTAGAGGAAGAGGGCCACGGATGTTAGCTCAGGGCCAGTCTTCCTCAGCAAAAAAGAGGAGGATTGGCGGTAGTTAACTCAGGGCTAATCTTCCTCAAAAAAAAAAAAAAACGCATATATTGTATAATTCCATTTATATGAAATATTCAGGATATGCAAATCCATAGAGACAGAACGTGGATTGGTGGTTGTCAGGCTGGGAAGAGTGTTGAATGCGGAACGACTGCTTAATGAGTATGAGGTTTTATTTTGGAAGGTTGGATATGTTCGGAAACTAGATAGAGATGGTTGTTGCATAACATTGTGAATGTACTAGATGTCATGAAGTTGTTCATTTTGAAATAATTAATTTTATGTTATGCGAATTTTACCTAAATTTTTTTAAAAAGTAAAGGATGAGCCAAGAAGTGACTGGGAACAGGAAGACAGCAGGATCTTGACGTATGGCCTGGAGGAGGGCATTTGAATCAAAGAAAGCCTCGTGTGAGAGGAAAGCAGCACAAAACACACAACACGACAGTGTGTCTAGGACTGCAGTAGTCTTGTGGCCTGGGGGTGGTCCACAGGGGAAGTCAGGTTTGGAGAGGGCTCTACCAAAAAGTAGGGAATTAGATGACAAATAGTTTCACGGATGTATTTTCAGGAAGTCTGTGTGTCTTGTTACAGGCAATTCCAAATGCTTAAATGACTGAGTGAAGGTGGGAGTTGGCCAGGCCAGGGGGCCATCTCAGCACTACACAGAGCAGACCAGACCTCGCCTGAGGCCAGGACTAAGATTTTTCTTAGAAACTAGCAGTCCTAGGTCCATCTCCAACCACCACTTGAGCAAATGAATGATGGAGACCCCAGATTTTTACTCCAGAAGGCAGGGCTACAGCCATCTTTGCTGGGAGACCTTGTCAAACCTTTAAGTTACACTCTAGGGCAGAGGTTCTTAATGTTTATTATGCCATAGACTCCTACATGCTTCTTCATCAACAGAAATTGTGAAATAACACAATCCGTGAAGGTTCTAGTAATCATGCTGTAGTGATAAGCATAAACGATAGTCTGAGATATCTGCAACAAGTAGACAGTCATGTGCCACATAACGACGTTTCAGTCAGTGACGGACCGCATATATGACTGCGGTCCCATAAGATTAGTACCGTATGGCCTAGGCGTGTAGTAGGCTAGACCATCTAGGTTTGTGTGAGTACACTCTATGACGTTTGCACAGTGACGAAATCGCCTAACAACGCATTTGTCAGAACGTGTGCCCATCGTTAAGTGATGCATGACTGTAGTGTGACATAAAAATATCCGTGATTTCCCCTGAAAAAGTCACAGGAGTTACTAACACTAAGGTGCTTTGCTGCCTCTATTCATGACTAAAGGAAATGCTAAATTTCCGTTAGAAGCTAATAAAAATAAACATGTATTTCACAGATCCTAGCTTAAGAACCCCTGTGTTACAACCTGGAAGGGCAGCTGTGGGGCAGTTGCTAAAACTCTCGTCCCTCAGATTATTGGTTGTCATAGGTGTCCAACAAGAAGAACTGAAAAATTGTGTGTGGCCGAATTGGCTTAGGTCTGTTCTCAAGAAGGTTGGAGAAGCAGGTGAGGGGAGATGTGGTGAGCTGAAGGAGGGCAGTGGCAGGAGAGATGGATGGGAGGGCCCTTCAGAGAGGGGCACTATAAAGGGCACAGTCAGCAGGAGGGAGACATCTGAATGGCACTTAGGTTTCCTACCTCTTAGATGACTGGGAAAGTGGTGGCGTCTGCAGTTTTCTCTCTGTAGAGCTGGTCAAGCAAGTTCTGCTCAATGACATTTGTGTACCACCAACTGAACAGGGTTTTAATAATGACATTTTTGCTCAAGCAGCTTTCTGTGTGTGTGTGTGTGTGTTTAGGGGTGGGACATATGCAGAAAAGACTCCTCAGAAATGAGTCTTACAGGCACATAGTAGAGGAAGGAGAAAACCCGACTCAATGCAATGTGCCTCTCATTCTATTCTAACAACTGCAATGCCAGCCCACCCACTGTCTCAAAGACCTTCATTCCCTGTAGGGGACCACGAGGGGCATGTGGAAGGAATGGCTATTACATGTGCGCCTCACTCTCTGTCTAGGCCCCCTGGCCCTCCCCAGATCACTGCGGCTGCCCGCTCAGTGGATCCTCAACCCCCTGTCCTCCCCTCTAATCCTTCTATACTCTCTGACTAAAAGCCATCACTCTTCAACTTGACCTCCAAGGCCCAACACAATCTGGCTCCAGGACCTCCTCCCCATCCTCATCATTACTCACTCTCACTTGACCCCCCAGCAGGACTGGGCCACCGAATTCTCAGTTTCCTGGATGTGCCAGGGTCTCTCACCTCCAGACCCTTCTCTACTGCTCTGGCCCCTTTCAGGTCTGTCTCCACCACCAGATGATGACTGGGGCTGTCTTGTTTATATGAGTTTAGCCTCAGCGCCAGGAAAGAGCCAGTGCATAATCGTTGAGTGAATTAACATTTGAGTAACAAATTAACGCTCACTAAATACAATGGAATCTAGCTATTTAGGTCTTATGTTAGAATGCTGGGGACGTCACCATAAAATACCACAGACTCGGTAGCTCCAGCGAACAGAAATTTATTTCCTCACAGTTCTGGAGGCCAGAAGTCCAAGATCAAGGTGCCAGCAGGTTTGGTTTCTCCTGAGGCCTCTCTCCTTGGTTTGTAGACAGCCACTTTCTCTCTGTGTCCTCACATGGCCTTTTCTCTGGGCGTGCCCATCCCTGAGGTCTGTTCCTCTAAAGATGCTAGTCCTATCAGATTAGGGCTCACCCTAACCACCTCATTTTAACCTCTTTAAAGACCTTATCTCCAAATACAATGACATTCTGAGGTGCTAGGGGGTTAGTGCTTCGACAGATGAATTTGGGCCTGGGGAGGAGGGGTGGGTGGGGACACAATTCAGCCCAGAACAGGTCTGGAACAATCTACTGAGGCGGACAGATGGTGCCCTGAGGCCATGTCATGGGTTCTCACCCTCTCTTCTGCCCCAATTCCTATGCTGCCATTTAAATATCATAATAAATATAAAGCCCCAGCCAATTGAGACTGAGAACCTGCGGGCACCAGCCCTTTCTCCAGGGTAGCAACTTCCTTAGCAGACTTCTCCCCAGGAGGGCTTGTGCTATAGGGCTACTTGGAGAACATTCCATAATCACACTCTCAAAATCGGAGAAAGACTCCTAAAATAAAACTTCCAAACCAGTTTGAAAATAACTGAACAGCTACTAATCACAAAATTAGAGACACTTTTTGTCTTAATATTCACTGGAGACTCAGAGAGCAGTACCCAGGGAATCTTAACCACAGGATTTGGTCCTTCCGGATCCCCGGAGTGTGGGCTTCTCTGCTCCTCTGGTCCTTGCTGCATTGCAGCTCTAGGCCTCTCTCGGCTAACTTCTCCCGCACTGCTGGTCAGGCAGCTAGCGCTCCTGCTGCAGTACACAGATTCAACTTTAAGTTTTGTTATGAACTGAGTTGTGTTCTCCCCAAATTAGTATGCTGAATCCCTAATCCCCAACATGACTGTATTTGGAAATAGGGGCTTTGAGGAGATAAAGTTAAATGAGGGGCCGGCCCGGTGGCGCAATGGTCAAGTGCGCACATTCCGCCTCGGCGGCCCAGGGTTTGTCGGTTCGGATCCCGGGTGTGGACATGGCACCACTTGGCACACCACGCTGTGGTAGGTGTCCCACATATAAAGTAGAGGAAGATGGGCACAGATGTTAGCTCAGGGCCAGTCTTCCTCAGCAAAAAGAGGAGGATTGGCAGCAGATGTTAGCTCAAGGCTAATCTTCCTCAAAAAAAAAAAAAAGATAAATAAGATCATAAGAGTAGGACCCTAATCCAATAGGACTGTCCTTATAAGAAGAGGAAAAGAAAAGAGAGCAGCGTGCTCTCTCTCTCCACAGGTGCACAGAGGAAAGGCCACGGGAGGGCACAGCGAGAAGGTGGCCATCTGCAAGCCAGGAAGAGGGCTCTTACCAGAAACCAACTCTGATCTTGGACTTACCACCTTCAGAACTCTGAGAAGTTAATTTCTGTTGTTTAAGTCACCTAGTCCATGGTATTTAATGGCAGCCCAAGTAGACTAATACAAGCTTGTAAGAAATGCAGAATCCCAGATCCCACCCCAGTCCTACTGAATGAGAACCTGCATTTGAACGGGTTCATTCTCATGCACATTGCAGTTTGGGAGGCACTGTCCTGAAATACCTACTGTCTTAAAACTCTATTTTGCTTTTGATACAATAAAATGGGCCACTCATAAACCTTAGCTCTACTCAGAGCTCCCAAACAAACAAATTGGATGGAATCTTTGGCTTTTTTATGACTAAAACAGCTGGAGTGGACATCTGATGCCTTTGTCCTGCACTCCTCTTTCTGTTGGAGAACTGGCCCACTCCGTGTCGTTCCCCCACGGCTAGTCATTCACGGTACTTCATCAGCCACCTGTCCATAGGTGTGGACACACGACCCAGGCCTGGCCAATTGTGGTACCTCATCTGCCTGTCCACTGTGATTTGTGAAAGCATATCACCAACAGGTCCAAGCATACTCCCTTGAGATGTGATGTATGGATGCTGAGAGAGAGAAAGTCTCTCTCTTTTGGATCATAAACTGCAAGGACGTAGGTATAAAGCTGCCAGGCTACAGCAGGAAAAAATGAGACCAATCTGCAAAAAAGACTAGAGAGATGGTAAAAGAGACCCTTTATGGCATTGTTTGGGCCCCCCAAATCCAGCTGCACCCCTGGATTTACCAGTTCTGTACGCCAATTTGTGCTTACACTACAGATGGGTTTCTGTCACATACAACCAATATGTTCAGGTGTTAATACAGTTCTCCTCACAAACCCTGTTTACTATAAAGCTATCTTCAGTCTAGAGGTTGGCCAATCTGGGACACACATATTTTAGTATTAAGTGCCAGGCTTCAAGCTGAGGGCCAGGGACCAATGTGAAGAAGGCACAGCCCCTGACTTCAAGTTGCTGACAGTCTGGGGGCTGGGGCCAGCAGAGATTCAAAGATGTGAACAAATCATGCAATAAAGATGGTAAGTGCTGTCATGCAGCTAGGAACAAAGTATCATGGAAATATGGAGGAGGGCGCAAGAAACCTTACAAGAGAACAAGCAAAGGCTTGACAAAGGAGTCAGCATTTGAGCAGGATCTTAAAAAGCGGGGATAGCCCAGGAGTTTGATATGGAGAATGATGTTCCAAGTCAAGGAATTAGCATGTGCAAAAACAAGGATCTGTGAAACCCACGGGGTCTGTGGCTGGTGGGTGTGCGGGGACTTGCCCACAGAGGGGGTGACTGAGGGGGATGGCCAGAGGGGAGACTGCACAGACAGGTGCAGTGATGTTGAGAGAAGACTTTCTCCAGCCAAGGAGTTGGATTCGATCCTTAGGCAGCAAGGAGCTAATGTGGGTTTTTGAATAGAGAAGACTTATGAGCAGATTTGTGATTTAGTAGGATTCCTCTGGAGGTTAAATGGGATCATTAAACTCTGAACCCCTGGATGGCAGAAATATCTCTGGGTACACGGTAGTATGTAATATTTACTGAATTGAGAAACAGTAACAGTCTCAATGGAAGCAGTAGCAGTGGGATTAGAAAAAAGGGAGCAATTTTGAAAGACATTTTTGAGCTAGAATCAATAGGACTTATCGAACAATTAGAAAGGAAAGAATTAAGAATGATTGAGCAGTTTCTCTCTGGGGTTACTAGATGGGTGGAAATAAGAAATAGGTACAGGTTTTCAGAGAAAGAGAATAGCCTCACTTTGAACATATTAAATTTGAGGGGCCTGGGAGTCCAGGATGAACCATCTGGAAGGAAGCTGGCCTAACAGACTGGGAGATCAAGAAAGAGGTCAGAGCAAAAGATAGAAGGGCCTGGAAGTCATCATCACAGGAAGGCAGTTCAGAAAAGAGGGTGTTAGTCAAGAGAATTAACCTCTGAAATGCCAGAAATTGTTCAAGTTATGACCCCCCAAAGGAATGTATCATACTCAAGTTCCTTTATAATTGTTGCATAGAACAACAAAGCCCCCACACACCCCCAAAACAACAGTGGCAAAATGCCTCCACGCTACAGGTAGGGATAAAACAAAAATTCCAGCAATTTGACTCCCTTGGCATGTCTGGGCCACAAACGAACGATAGCTTCTGGAGATTCTGGCTGGCAGCTGATGTTGGACCATTCATAAGGAGAAATAGCATCAGTGTCCACTGAACCAGGCCACATTTGAAGTACTTCTGCCAACCCCAGGACAACCATGGAGCCAGGAGGCCTTCCGATCTTTTTGTTTTTCCTGCCAAACTGGCCATGCGCTCACTCTCCCTCGCCAGGATTCCCTGCCTGCAACTCTGTAGGCTCCTAATAAGATGCCACGGTCCTTGTGTTGGGCACACACATGAGCGGAGGGGGGCGGGCAGCAGTGGCCAGGGAGCCAACAGCCGAGGGCCGGCTGTACCAGGATTGTCGGCTAAAAGCTCTGGTTTAGCTGACGTTCGGATCCTGATGTGAATATGAACCTATCAGAAAGCTGATTACTTTTCTTGTTGTTACACATTTTAAAAACAAAACAAGACTGAATTAACATACAAAATTATCTCTGCTATAAGTGATAAAAGCACATCACGTAGCCATACATGTGTGTGCTATATATATAGCTATGTATAGTATGATCTATTTGAGTTTTTTTTTAATGTGTGTATGTGTATAGAATATAAGCAGAGGGGCCAGCCCCATGGCCAAGTGGTTACGTTCACATGCTCCACTTCAGCAGCCCAGGGTTTGGATCCATCAAGCCATGCTGAGGTGGCGTCCCACATGTCACAACGAGAAGGACCCACAACTAAAAATATATATATAACTATGTACTTGGGGTCTTTGGGGAGAAGAAGGAAAAATAAAATCGTTTTAAAAAATTGTTTTAAAAAATATATATATATAAGCAGAAAGGATACACACCCAACACTGGGAAGCTGAGAGGAGTGGTGGGGAGTGGGGAGGTTTGACTATTTACCCTTCCATATAGTTTGCTTTAAAAAATTTTTTTAAAAAGTTAATTTTCAAATAAAACTTTTTTCAAAATGCATTGAACACTTTAATTAATCATGAAGGACAGCCCAATATTTCATAGAATTCTAAGGCGTGTACACAAACACGCATCGTCTAACATCGTGGGTTCAAGTCGAGGCTGCTAACCAAGTCAGTACAAGTTTCTGATGACTGACAACGAGAAGGAGGCTTCCTGTCAGTCTCCCTCCCGCCCCCTCTCCTCCCTTCGTCCCTCCCAGGTCAAGTAAGAACTTGTCTGGAGAATGTGTGGAGGAGAAGGGAGTTACCACGATGGCAAGCATGGGAGTCACTGGCTGCAAAGACACTTGTAAAACAAGACCAAGCACTGGATTACTTACTACAAATTCATGGGGAATTTGACACTCTGCTCAGACTAACTCAAGTTTGTCACACTCAATCTAAGTTAACGTGAAATTCATCATTAGGCCCATGGTCAAGTCTAGGCCTGGCTTGTCCCTGGGTTGAAGGCAGGTGGACGCATGTTCTGGGCTGACTTCTTTCCCTCAGTGAGAGCTGGATTCCTGACTGGTCGAGGCCCCCTGCCAGCCAGCCTGGGGAAAGGCCATCAGGAGCATGAATCCTGAGAGCCGCCTCAGAAAAATCAAAAGAAATCGTGGAGAATCAGAACTAACAGGCTCAGAAAAAACTCCATAAGAGCCTGGATACAGAATTCCCATTTGGGGAATTTAATTAAGAAATTAAGTAAAATTAAAGAAACATAAGAACAAATTTGGGAAACAATAGACCCCATATTACATTTTTGATGCTTTCTAAATATTAGGAAATTGAAAATGTGGACATCAGTGATAGGCAGCCCAAACAGGAAAGGCGGTTCCTTTACATCCTGTGACATTGACAGCGACTCTGCTGCAAGGACCCCACCTGCTCTAGGCAGGCAGAGACTGTGAAGGAGGAAGTCTGAGAAGCTTCCTTTCTGCCCACCCATCTCCGCGTCACCTCCACCCTCCACCCTTCCCCATCAAAGGGCAAGTCTGACTACTCCCACCACAGCCACCCTGCAGTGTCCTCATCCCTCCACTTTTTTTTTTTTTTACTATTTGATTTTTATGTATATATTTGCTTAAATCAGCAACTTTCTAGGCCAGGTTCAGATAACAGAAGGGCTTTCTGAGTACTTTATGATGTCTAGACCCAAGGTCTGCTGCAAACACAGTCTGGAGTAAAGTGGAAAAGAACATCTTTCTAAAGAGAGGTTAGAAATTCTAATCCAGGGGCAGACCTGGTGGTGTAGTGGTTAAGTTTGCGCACTCCACTTCAGTGGCCCAGGGTTCACAAGTTTGGATCCTGGGCACAGACCTACACACCGCTCATCAAGCCATGCTGTGGCGGCATCCCACATACAAAAAAATAGAGGAAGATTGCCACAGATGTTAGCTCAGTAACAATCTTCCTCAAGAGAAAAAGAAGTTTGGCAACAGATGTTAGCTCAGGGCCAGTCTTCCTCACCAAAAAAAAAAAGAAGAAGAAGAAATTCTAATCCAGTAAGTTCAATTGCTCCTTTCTCTGGGAGCAGGACTGAGTTATACCTGGCCATGAGGCCACCATTCTGAGATATCACCAAGAGCGTATAGACCACCGAAAACAAGATCAACCCGGTTTCATGGGATACCCTGGGTTACAGTACATATATCAGAATTCAAATCACCTACACTCAAAGGTAAGCTTACAAAGTCTTCGTAAGATACATACACAATCAAGCTGGTGTCACTGCTGTTGGTAAGCCGGTGGCTATATCAACCCATGTCACATTGAAGATGCATCAAAAAAGACTTACTGAAGATGTGGAGAAATTGGAACCCTTGTGCATTGCTGGTGGGAATGTAAAATGATGCACCCACTATGGAAAAACAGTCGGTGATTCCTCAAAATATTAAACATAGAATTACCATATGGTCCAGTAATTCTACTTCTGGGTAGATATCCAAAAGAAGTGAAAGTAGGGACTCAGATATTTGTACACCCATGTTCATAGCAGCATTATTCACAGTAACCGAAAGGCAGAAACAACCCAAGTTGTCCATCGACAGTTGAATGGATAAACAAAATGTGGCGTATACGTACAATGGAATATTATCCAGCTTAAAAAGGAAAGACATTCTGACACATGCTATGACATGGATGAAACTTGAAGACATTATGCTAAGTGAAATGGGCCAGTTACAAAAGGATAAATAGTGCATGATTCCACTTATATGACATACCTAAAGTAGTCAAATTCATACTCGCAGAAAGTAGAAGGGTGGTTGCCAGAGCCTAGGGGCAGCAGGGAATGGGGAATTAGTGTTCATTGGCTACAGAGTTTTAGTCTAGGAAGAGAAAAAGTTCTAGAGATGGGTAGTGACACAGTTGCACAACAATGCAAATGTGCTTAATGCTACAGAACTGCACAGTTAAAAAGGGCTAAAATGGGGGGCAGCCCCAGTGGTGCAGCAGTTAAGTGTGCACTTTCCACTTTGGCGGCCCAGGGTTTGCCGGTTCGGATCCCGGGTGTGGACATGGCACCCCTTGGCACACCATGCTGTGGTAGGCTTCCCATACATAAAGTAGAGGAAGATGGGTACAAATGTTAGCTCAGGGCCAGTCTTCCTCAGGGAAAAAGGAGGATTGGCAGCAGTTAGCTCAGGGCTAATCTTTCTCAAAAAAAAAAAAGGCTAAAAGGATAAATTTTTAATTTTCAATATTACCGTTAATTATTATTATTTTTACAGTTGTTTTAAAAGACTTTTTTATTAGGCCCTAAAGAGCATCATTAAGTCCAATGGATGTTGATCTATGTTCAAGTAGATCCATTTCTACTTCTGGAAGTTGGTTAATTTTTCTGGTGATGATGTCAGAAGTTAAGTTTTCTCTGATAGTATCATCTGATTCATAATTTTTCATCTTGAGCTTTATGCTCCCCTTCTCTCAACAGCTGGCACCTCCCCTGGTCTTCCTTGGCCACAACCAGCACCCACAGCAACCTCTGCTTAACTAGTCCAGGCACAGCCATTTTTGGCTGACCTTGTCCCTCCATGTTTTAACCCTACAGGGTCATCCTGACTTCTAGTTGTACCAACACTCACCATTACTGTCATCTAAAACTCCTTCAGCATACCAGCATGCTCTATACAGAACAAATAAAAGGCCTACTTCCTGTGTCCTGGCAGACAGCATTCTACAGATAACAATGAGGTTAAGAGGGCAGAATTTATTCCCCAAGTTGTGTTTTTAAGAATTCTTAGCGGAAGGAGTCTGGCCCTTATGAATTTAGAAATATAGCCTAGAGAAGATAATTTCTCCTGTTTTTATCTCATCTCTCCACTTCACTCTATATCCCCCCTTCCCCTGCCAAAAACAAGCAAACAAAACACAACTCAACTTATCTCAAGTAGAGTATTTTCATTCCCTTCCCTGAAACACTAGAGTCTTTGGAATCTCAGCTTCTTCCCCAAGCAGGCTTATCAGAAAGTTCTTTTCGAACAAATGTTCACTCTAAATGTATTTTGGTAAATAAAAATAAAAGAATTTCCATCTAGTTATAAATATGCATATAGGCATCTTAAGTTTGTATAGAGTTTTAGAGTTGACCACACACTTTCATTTATTTATTTATTTTTTCTTTTTTGAGGAAGATTAGCCCTGAGCTAACTGCTGCCAATCATCCTCTTTTTGCTGAGGAAGACTGGCCCTGAGCTAACATCTGTGCCTATCTTCCCCTACTTTATATGTGGGACGCCTACCACAGCAAGGCTTGACAAGCAGTGCCATGTCCACACTCGGGATCTGAACTGGTGAACCCTGGGCCGCCAAAGCAGAATGTGCACACTTAACCGCTGCACCACCGGGCCAGCCCCAACCACACACTTTTAGAAGCATGATCCAATTTGATCTTGCCAAGAACCCTGGGAGGTAGGCAGGATTGTCAGACCTCCACATTATAAATGAGGAAACTAAGGCCCAGAGAGATTGTGTGTAGCCCAAAGTTAGAGCTGACCAACCTGGAAAACCAAGATTCACTCCAAAATACCTTCACTCCGAGTCTGCTTCTTGTTCTACTAGACTGTGTGGTCAAAGCAATTAGCCAAACACCATCAGTAACCACCATTTTGGGCTTCCTACTATGTGTGGGACCTGCAGCTGACCCTAAAGTACCAAAACTCAGTCCTTGCCCTCAATGGATAGTTCAATGAGAAAGGCAGAGTTTATTCAACAGTAAGTGGCTAATGCCAATCACCAAATATGCCCTACAGGCAGGAAAAGCTGCAGACAGTGTCCTACACTCCTAGCACATAAGAGTGCAGGACCTACCTGTGTAGGACTGACACCCTGACAGGACCTATGAAAGGAGTTTGAGAGATCCCAGACCCTCTAGAAAAGGATGAGTTCCTGTGAAAGGTTTGAACCTCCTTCAGGCACAGACTCTGTAGGCCTCGCTCAGTTGTTTTGTCTGCCATGGCTGCACTTGGGACTTCCCCACCCGTTTCCATGACAGATCCCAATAATGACTCACCTTCTTTTCCAAATCTTGCCACAAGCTCAGGTGTGCTGACACACCTGGCCTAGAGCCTCAGATGTCCTTGCTATGTGTGGCAAGGCCCTCCAGACCACACACACAGCCTCGCTATCCATAATTGCTACTCCTCTCTGGAGCTACTGTTTACTCCTTCCCAGAATATTGGTGTCCCACTTGTCCCTGTAATGTAAGAGAGTAAAATCCTTTACAAAGACTACTTAAAGACCGCTTGAGCCAATAAGCACTCATCAAGTGCCTAACAGATGCAAAACGTTTATGACCTTGAATTTGAGCAGTCAGTAACCATCAATCACATTAATAATTAACCAAACAGACATTTATATCTGTGATTTACCCAACACGTAGGTGAAGTAGGTGGCCAGTGGAAACTGCCAAAGGCTTGCCCAAATTATCTTTCTATCAGACTGCCCAATTTGGAACTTGCTGGGAAATCTGGGAAGCCAGACACACCCAATTGCTACTGCTAAAGAGACTCTTGTTGACTGAATATTTCTGGACCCATTAGCAATATTGTGATATTAGCTTAGGGGAAGGTCGCAGAGGGACACTGGAATGTACATTTTTATGGGGGCAGAGAAAATGGAAAGTCTGAAACATAAAGCATTGGCCAATCAAAGCTGGCCTAAGGGGCAAACAACTTTGAATGACCTCAAAGCAATCAAAGGTTTAATGAGAACACCCAGCATTGGAGGAGGGGGTATCTAAAAGGCAAAAAAGAGTGGAACGAGAGGCACCAGAGAGGGAGTGGTCTCCGTGGTTTGACCCTGGGCCAGCCCTGAGCTTAGCTAATCGAAGCCTGTGGAAAAGGGGTGCCACCTTTCAGTGCCTCTCAACCTAGCCTCTACACGGAGAAGACAGATAGAGTGCCAAGGCTGAAGAGCTTCAGCACGCGCTCCCCTATTGTGTGAATTCCCAGACTAAAGAGGTTTCTTCTTTCGAAGCTCTCAACCTAACGTTTCTCTGAGGCCTCTGCTCTACAAAGACGACAAGGCTGTCACGCTTGAGATGCCACAACCCCTTGGAATCTTCTGAGTAAAATGAAATCTGCTCTGGTTTTCCAATCTATCCAATTCACCGGCCAAATTATTTTGTGCATAATATTAAGGCTGTGACCAGGCTTCCTTTGGTGGTCTGCCATATTGTTAATGTGCCAGAAAACAGCTGAGATGACAGCTAAATGGAGTTAAGGGAAATAATCTGTAGTAAACATTAATAAGCACAAAGTGTGGAACTATTAGTGGGATTGTTACCGAGATAATCACCTTTCTAAATGGCATGGGAGACTTTGTGGTCCACAGAGTACAGGCCTCTGTTCTTGATACTCTACCAAACCCAGGAAAGCTTTCAGTGTTTCAACTAATTCTCCTGGACATTTTTCCCCTGTAGTTACTGGAAACAAAAACCAGATCTATAATGGAAATTTTAAGGACAAAATCTTATAGGTGCTCCACACTTATAAAATGTAAATATTGTGTGATATTTTGTAACTGGTTCATTTTCTATGACTTTCTCATTTTTGTACTTGTAAATACATGAACCAGGTAGACCAGGGACTCATTAATCTTAGAATCTTTCTTGAAATGTATAAACTATGATTTCCCTCCCTTTTTAGGCTATTTTACTGTAGGGATGTGTACTGTGTCAACTTGGTTTAGCTGGAACTACGTTTCCCAGAATCCCCTTGTTGTTCTTAGTTGGCCAAAAGGAGAATCTGTACAAAGTTTGAATTTTTCTTTTCTGCTTTTTTTCTCCCCAAATCCCCCCAGTACATAGTTGTATATTTTAGTTGTGAGTCCTTTGAGTTGTGGTATGTGGGACGCAGCCTCAACATGGCCTAATGAGTAGTGCCATGTCCTCGCCCAGGATCCGAACAGGTGAAACCCTGGGCCACGCCCAGGATGCAAACCGGGGAAACCCTGAGCCTCTGAATCAGAGAGCACAGCTTAACCACTGAGCCATGGGGTTCGCCCCCTATATGAAGTTTGGAAGGCAGGAGTAAAGCAGAAGTCATTATTCTCTGAAATTGATAGACAAACACAGAGATGCAGGCAAATTCCAGCTTATTCTCGCTCTCTCCTGCTCTGTGTCCAGCTGTTCCCAAATGACGACACTACCGACCAAGAGCAGCCCAGGTCCCCCCACCAGAAGCTTGGCTGTAGACTTCAGAAGCAATAGTTGCACAGAGACCACGCCCTTCACCAGCTCTCCTTCATGGTCCTACTCTGACAGTTGGATGTATCTGGTTTCCCAGATAGATTCCCTAGCAAGTTCCAAATCACTCACCATGCCAGCCCTTCACTGGAGGCGGATTAGTGACTTTCCTCTGATTTCTCCAACTCCTCCTTTCAGGGCATTACTTCCCCAGCTTCTCCCACAATTATGTAACAAACCCCTTCCTCCATAATACTCCTAGAAGTTCTGCTTCTGTGATTAAACCCTGACTGAGTCCCCGCCATACCATATTGGAAGCAGTCAACTGGCCAATGAGATTTCACATCAGAGTTAAGAGTTGGCTCCACACTTCTTGTTCCTGCAGAAAGATGTACAAAGCTAAACTCAATATCTATTAGTAATTCTCAGCAGAAGCAAAGAGGAAACATATGAGGCAATCTTCTATGTAATTTCGCTTTCTTGTGATCTAAAATGAGGACCTGACCTTGTAAAAGGGCTAAGAAGTTATCAGTTTTAAATTGTCCTTTTTGGATTTCAAAGAGAGTATTAAGCAGAGTGAGTGTCAGTTTTCTGCAAATGTTGAGACCCCAGTTTTACCTGCTAGTTCACAGTAGTGCACAAAGGAAAAGGAAACTGGAAGCCGTGGTTCTAATGCCTTGTTTAAACAGGAAGGCTCCCATCTTTTGTCTTGAGCTGCATACAGCAACAACATAGTAAGCGTACGTATTTTTTCACCTCCTGAAAGTCTGTTACGCAAGAGGTCTCCCAAGCACTAAGACTTCCTTTATTACTCACATATTTCACCCTCTTACATACCCCCGAGGGTCTCATCTCAGTCTCTGCCAAGTGCGGCCCCGCCTGATTATCTCTTGAATTCCTCCAAGCGCTGCAAGCAATTCTTATCTGCCTCCTTGCTTCTCTGCACTTTCTTAGGTGCTCAAGAGACCATCCTAAGCCCAAAATCTCTCATCTGTTATGACTTGAGAATATTCTGCCATGTGGTACTAAGTGTGGCAAGAGGACTCACACCAGCCTCACATACATTACCAGAATGTCACACACACAAAGGAAAATGGCAATTTAAGAAAACCTGGTAAGTCACCAGAGGGGCATCTGCCCATGTAGAAATATGTGTGCTGTTCAGTGGAAAAGATAAGGAGCTAGAATAAAAATACCAGACAACAAGCAAAAGGAAACCTGCGAGAACTGGGTTTTAGCTAGTTCTCACTCTGCACTAACTTGCTGTACGGCTGTGGACAAATCCCACACATCTATTGGGACAGAAAGTGCTAATGACCACAATAAACATTTGTCCTTCTAGAGTGTCCACAGTTTATCTGAGCATGTGACAGGCAGGCATAAACTCTCCATTTCTCAGGCTTCTTTGTAGCTAGATGTAGCCATGTGACTAAGTTCTGGTCAATGGGATGTAAGAAGAAAGAATACATGGAAGTTTCCAGAAATTTCCTTAAGAAACAACTGAGATATGTGCTCTTCTCTCCTTCCTTCTTCTACTCTACTTCTTAGGCTATGGAAATGTTACATAGAATTCTATCTTGTACCATGATGACAAGGGCCATACCCTAGTGACTGTGAAGTCAAAAGCTGGAAGCAGTCTGGATTGCCAATGACTGAGAAGCCCCACTCCAGACTTTTATGTAATAGAAAAATAAATTTCTATATTGTTTAAGCCACTGTTGTTCAGATCTTTGTTACAGTTAAATCTAATCCTAACAAATACGTGTTACTATTTTTTCAATTGTATTTAGATGCTGTGAAAATTAATAAGATAAATATCCAATTGAAATGTCATTGCATTGACAATATGTATTTTTTAATCAATAGAAGCAACTGCTATTGCAGTTTTTCTGGAGATTTTTGTTAAAAAATCTTTATTCTCAAAATATTGGGACACTTTATTCTCAAAATATTGGGGCAGAAGCTGGAAGTGGGCAGAAGTTGGAAGTGAACAGAAGAAGAAGCAGGAGTGGAAGATAAGTCACAAGCTTGCCTTTTTGCGCTTCACACATCCGCCTGGTTAATCTACTTGGCATAACTGGAGAAAGAAAAATTAAAAGCAGATGGAGGAAAATCGCCTATTGTTTCACCAAAGCTTAGTAGGGTGCTCTTCAACAGTATCACTGAGATTTGTCCCCAGTGTCCCAAGTCGTTTGCTTATCTGGGCCTCTTGGTCATGTTTCTCTAGGACTCATGGTGTGAGCTATCCAAGCCTTCAGTGATGCAGGGACGTCTGTTTCACCTGACCCTTTCCTGGCCACCCTTTGTCACTCCACGTCTGTACTTGAGCTAGCATCTTGACAGAGCTCCCTGCCCAAATTCTCCCTAGAATTCTAATCCTTTTTCTCTTCCCCTCTGTTGTTCCTCATTTCATCTATTTCACCTTTCCCAGAGTTATGGTTTCCTCCCCACCTCTGCTGGCTCTCTGCTAAGATGCAAAATAAGTACACTTTTATCAGAAAAAATGATCAGCCATCCCTTCATCCAAGTATATTAAGGACATCTTGAACCCCTGTCAACTTGGAGGCAGAATGCAGACCCTTCACCAATTTTCACAGGAAGCCCATTACTTCAAGTACTTCAGTTTCATTTTTCTGGTCTTTACTGAAGCTCTGTGGGCCACAGAGACCAAATCAAGTGGCACACTAGATATTTCTCTTCTCCTAAAGACCCTTGCTGGCCTTGCCCCCAATAGCATTGTTATAGGAGTGGTTTTCTCTCTAAGACTCCCCCATACAGCTCCCAGCCCTCTGGCTTCTCCCTCCTTAATTCTCTCTCCCTAGTCTTTCTTCCATGCAGAGCATTTGAGCTCTGTTCCAGCTTTGAGCCCATTTTTGCATAGCCCCCTCTGCAGACCCAAACTCTCCAAAGGTGCTTAACCAAACAAAGGCTGCTCCACTGACAGAAACCCTCTTTGTAAAGCAGTTTACCCATTTCCTCTTGTTTCCTGACTTTGTCCCTTGGGGCCTTAGTCTTCTCTTGCAGTTTATTATGCGTATTTCTTCCAAACAAATATGATGCCCTTCTCAGGGGGAAGGCTATCAGCAACTAAGAAAATAAAATGTCTCTGTATGCTTCTGCCCTGTGGATTTCCATGGAACCACTAACCTTGTCTCAGGTGTATCCTCAATTACCAAGTCATTTCATAGTTTGTTAATTTTGTGGGCTCATTGAAAAGAATGTAGTGATTTCCCTTTTGCTTTATTTTTTTCTTAAAATTACTGTTCATGGTGAGCATGACCTGGAACAGTTCTGCACATGCACTTAAGGGCAGGTGGGCATTATCCTTCTAGAAATGTACTTCCTCTTGGGTTTTAATATTTACCAATAAAGAAACTAAATAGACATTATTGACTTTATCTTGGGAAATTGAAGATAGGATCAAGTGAGTCTGACCCTTAGCTCTGGTCCTTAAACGACACGTATAATTCCCAGCAGATCCCATTCGCTGCTATAGCATAAGCAGAAAGGCATAATTCCTCAGTAGGGCGTGTAGATAGGAAGACCATTTCATTTGCCTGGGACAGTCCTGGCATAACTACAAATAGTAGCCCTTTCCATTCTCAAAAATGTCCCATTTTGAACAATAATTTACATGGTCACCTGGGTGAGGCACTTACAGACCAGAGCCTAGCACAATGACCAGCCCGAAGCAGAGGTGGTGCCTACAGGGCTAAGGAATGTGGTCTCTGTGGTCCACCTCTCTGGATCAAGTTCTGGCTTCCCCACCAGAGTGCTCAAATGAGTCAGGGTTCTTAGCTACAAATGACAGAAACTGACTCTGGCTGATTTAAGCAGAAAAGGAATTTATTAAAAGAATTGGGGGTGGCTTATCTAAAAGTGTCAGAAAAGCTGTAGAACCATGCTCAGAGGCTAGGCATTTGGGGCAATTTCCAAAATCACGGTTCAAAAATGGTCTGGTGATGGAAGCTACTACCATGCCCTGGAAAGCTACGGCTTCTTGTCCCACCCCGTAACCCCACCCCCAAACTAGCAACACTCCGCTCCTTAGGACCTGACCCTGCTGCAGCCAGCACTGGCCCTGAGAGGGCTCTCCATGGCCCCTGCTTCTTCATGTTGCAGGAAAGCTACAAAGCAGGTACCCTCCCCCAGCTCACTTCCACACGTCTCTTAAAGAGTCACTTTTACTCTGCTTCCGTGAAGCCGCCTCTGCCATCCACATCGGAGCTCCTGCGTCTCTGATTTCACCCTCTGGGAGTATTCTATTCCAATATTTGTATGAACATACAAATTAACGAGCACAAAACAGGCTCTTCTGTGAGGCTATAAACTATCACTACAGATAAAGAAGAAAAAGGTAACATAAAAATCCTGCTTAATCTAAAAACATTAGAAGGGCAGTCTCAGATTTTATTTAGAAAAGCATTACATGCTGACAAAAAATCATGAACCTATCCCTAAATCTATCCCCACAGTAGACTCTGATATACCATGGCTTTTTTATGACTTCAATTGAGCAATTTTTTACAGACATCGTCTACTTCCTCAGGACAATGCACAACCTGGGATTTACACATTAGCCACGGACCTTGCTAAATCAGCAGGTCGTTATCTCAGAGTCCTGTGCTTTTGAGCTTTCTGGAGAGGTCATGGGGAGGGAAATAGTCTCCAGTCCCATGCAGACTTACTCTACTGGTTTGGCAAAGACGCCCAGGCAGATGAATCTATGGGAAGACTGAGCACAGAGTTGGCGTCAAATGGAGAGGCAGATGCCATTCAGGCTGGTCTCTCCGAAGCTGGCATTCCCAGCCCCAGTGAGCAACAGAGATACTGCCCGTGTTTGCCAAACTCCAGAATTAGAAAGCTGAGCCCGGGCTACTGTTGTCCAGTGAATTTAATGAACAATGACGAGATTTGAAAGTGATTCAAATGTGTTCAGCGCTCAATCGTGATCTCTGGAGAGGAGGTTCGCACAGTGGTAGACGGAATTTTCTGTTTTAATTACAAACCACTAGTGAACTATATCTGGAATTTTGCAAATGATAACCAAGTCCAGATCTCAATTTTCACTCTACAATTGGCTGCTATGAGAAAAGAGTGGCAATAATCGTTTCTTCCAGATTTTCACACACTGAGCCTGCAAGGCACTTGAGAGACGGGAATGGAAGGGGAGGCAGGGAGCCAGGCTAAGTCGCCTGTGTGAATCTTAACTCATCTGACGCATAGTATAGGTTTGTTGTGCTTCCTTCCTCTGAACCTTGAAATTTTACAGAAAATAAATTTTAGACTGATGATAAAAATGATGACAATGGGGCCAGCCCCGTGGCTGAGTGGTTAAGTTGGCGCACTCCGCTTCAGTGGCCCAGTGTTTCGCCGGTTCAAGTCCTGGGCGCAGACACGATGCTGCTCATCAAGCCATGCTGAGGCAGCATCCCACATGCCACAGCTGAAAGGACCCACAGCTAAAAACACACAACTATGTACCGGGGGGCTTTGGGGAGAAAAAGGAAAAAAATCTATTTAAAAAAAATGATGACAGTGAGGCTATTTCTACTAAAAGAAAGGTTACACCTATTTTTTAAAAGCAAAACAGACTACATAGTTTATACATGAATACGAGTACAAAATAACTGAATTGGAAAAAAATCTATGTTCAGTATAGCTAAATGGCCATGAATAAATCAGAAGTTGACCTTATGGGACTTCAGCTAGCTTGTAGAGCAACTTGTGCAAGCTAGAAAAAGGCAATGCCTTTTGGGTGGCTGAAGCCTCAGGAAACGTGGCTGTGCATCACGGCAAAAGAAGGCACGCTCCAGGGTGCGTGGCTTGGTGAGGATCCTGGATGGACTTTAGAGCTCACTGCCCCGGAGCCAGGCCTGAGTTCATCCCGTGGCCTGAGCCCCTGGTCAGTTTCTAGATGGGCTTTTCTGGTCCTGCACTGAAAACAGAGTGCCGAGATGTAAAGGCAATGGGACTGTAACAGATTGAATTATATCCCCCAAAAAGATGTAGAAGTTCCAACACCAGTGCCTGTGAGTGTGACCTTACTTGAAAATAAGGTCTTTACCAAAAATCAAGTTAACAGGAGTTCATTAGGGTAGGCCCTAATCCAGTAGGACTATATCCCTATAAAAAGGGGAAATTTGAACACAGAGGCAGACACACACAGCGGGAAGCCAACGTGAGACACAGGGAAAAGAGTCATCTACAAACCAAGAACGTCTGAGGCTAGAAGCTGGGAGAGAGGCCTGGAGTGTATCCTTCCCTCTCACCTTCAGAGAAAGAGAGCATGGCCCTGCTGACATCTTGACTTTGGACTTCCGTCACCACAATTGCGAGACAATAAATTTCTGTTGTTTAAGCCTCCAAGTTCGTGGTGCTTTGTTACAGCAGCCTTAACAGACTAATACAGAGATAAACAGTAGGGTTACAGCCAAAGGCAAAGCCTCTGAGTGTGACCCAGACCCAGAGGTCAGGATTCAACAGGGGCAACAACTCGCCCAAAGTTGTCTCCCAAGGCTGTGGAAATCACTTAGCTGAGGCAACAAATGATTCTGGGCAAGGGGTGTAGAGCTGCAGACTCATAGGGGAGGGATGGAGGCCAGCTCTGGAGGAAGGTGGGGGTGCACAAAAGGCTGATCAGTCATGGGGCTGCCGGCTCTGGGGCGGGGGAGAGAGCTTCCAGCAGACATTTCACCAATAGCTCAGGGGTAAGACAAAAGTGTGGAGCCTTGGGCCTACAGAATAAAGAGAACAAGGTCTGCAGACAAGGCTTTGGGGTTAAGAAAAGCACGTTCAGAGGCAAGAGGCTTGAACCATTTGGAAATGGAGAGAGGAGTTCCTGACTCAAGTCAAAAGAACTGAGGTGAAGGAAAACAGGAACAAACAGTTTTAGTGTTTAAGAAATGTCAATTTTACCTCCATAAAAATAAATAAGATTAAAAATTTAAATGTGTGTTAGTGGTCATTATTGATGGGTCTAGCTTCCCTACTATGTACAGAAACCAACAGAACATTCAAGGCTGTTGGAAGATTTTCAACTCTAGCCAGAGAGGAATACCCCATGTCTGTATGATTACACCACACTAAGAACTTCATTGGCTCTGTTAGGCAACATTTCTGACTGTTCTCTATTTCCTACAGGTAAACATCAAGCCATAAATCACGTTTGATCCAAAGGAAATACCAAGGCAGTTGCCAGTTCAGAAAAGATAAAGTCTGATGGCCTAAGAGTGAATTTACTGAGTCTCATGTTATATTTGCAGAACAACCAGAACTGAACTGAGCCCGTGACGAAAAAGAAATCAGTGCTTCAGAACAAAAATAGAATAACGCAAGAGCTCTATTCGCTCTTGATCACATCTGAGTGGGCAGAGGCCCTGGGTTTTCATTTCTGTTTGTCATTCTTGTCTTATCCACACGTAAATGAGCTAGCTAACTGAGGTATATAATCATAGTGTCCCAAATGGATCCATTTTCCTAGACAGTTTCAAATCATCTCACTATGACATTCACTTTAAATATGCTTTCCTCGTAACCCATGAAAGGAATGTTACATTCCTCTGCCACACAAAATACAAACATTATTCACATCGCCAGATGAGCAAAAGACTGCCCAGATGTTTGTTATTCCAAATCCTGCAAATCAAAGAAAACCTGGGGATCTTTTTTCTTCTAAAGAAAACTGTCTTTGACTCTTAGAAGAAAGGACCATAAATACATCACATATTCACAACAAAAAATACTTATAAAACCTTTAGAAATATGCATAGTGATGAGAATTGCCATTTTTCAGTTTTGTTTGCCATAACAGCTGAGATTAACAGGGCCGCACATGGCATTTACCTTCTATTATATGATAGAAGTGAAATGCTTCCATATGATGCCAAGCAAGTGATGTCTGATGAGTGTTACCTGAAACTTTAATTTCACTGTCTCCTGGAGATCTTTAATGGAGAAGGTCAAAGGTCATTTGTTAAATACTATTAAGGCATTGTTTTCCAGATTAAAAAGAGCTTTACAAAAAGTGCAATAACTATATAGATTCACTGAATCATCCAGCTGAGGGACACTTTAGTCAGTAACTAGACTCAACCACAAATCTATCTGATCTTGGTAATAAAAGTGATCAAAAATACTTAATTGAGCATTTTTTCATGTGCTATGTTCTATTGTGTGAAAACACTGAGAGGAAGATACGCACATACAACCGAACCAACAAAATTATTGAATTAGAGCAATTCTACGTAATAGGAATTATAGTAATAAAGTGGCAATTGTCAACATCTATTGAGGGTCTACCATGACCTGAGCAGGTGCTCAGGCTTTCCATGCACCATTTCCTTTATCCTCACAACTGTTGAGGCAGATGTTTTATCTCCATTTTACGGTTCGAAGAAAAGAGGCTTAAGGAAGTACTTGCCAAACATCTGTCAAGAACTGTGATGGGTCTCAGATTTTACCCTACTTGCAAGCTCCTGAGTTAGCCTGCTGCAGTTTCGTGCTTGCTGGCAGAAGACGCAAAGCTCTTGGATCAGAGACAAAGGACTTTATTTTCTTTTTTTTTTAAAGATTGGCACCTGAGCTAACAACTGTTGCCAATCTTTTTTTTTTTTCCCCTGCTTTTTTACTCCCCAGATCCCCCCAGTATACAGTTGTATATTTTTAGTTTTGGGTCCTTCTAGTTGTGGCATGTGGGGTACCACCTCACCGTGGCCTGATGAGTGGTGCCATGTCCGCGCTGAGGCTCCGAACCGGCGAAACCCTGGGCCACCGAAGCGGGGCATGCAAACTTAACCACTCGGCCATAGGGCCGGCCCCAGGACTTTATTTTCTTGCACAGCAAACACCATGAGCTTCGTGTACATGTCAATTTTCTACTTAGAGTGAGCAGCCATCCCAGTTTGCCCAGGACTGTTTGTTTTAGTATTAAAAGTCCCGGGCATCCCAGGACAGTTAGTCATGGTAGTTCCCCCTGCCCCCAAGTCCTACAAAGGCAATGGAGAGCAGGCCAGGTGTGATGCACACACAGTGGGCCTGACTCACAGCTGAGGAACCCCAGGCTTAGGAAACCCCTTCTTGTAACAGAGATGTTAACAAACCTCCCCAACGCTTGCCCCCCCAAAACACATTGTTTTTATTATCTTGGATAGCAAACAAATTTGCCCACTGCCCTGGTGGGAGACACTATATCTTCTGAAACTGTTCACTACACAAACATCCTCGAAAAGATTATCTGATACAAAAGCTGTCACAAGTGCAGAAATCTGAGAGACTCATAGAAAACTACCTCCCACTCCCGCCAGTAATAAGTGGTGAGGACAGTATTCAAATCCAGATCCTTCAGAAGTCAAAACCCATGTGCTATCCTGCCTCTTAAATTATTATGCTCAGATTTACAGAGTTAAGGTCAAAAGAAGGTGAGATTTTCTTTTAGTTGAAGCTTTGAACTCTTAGTCATATTTTAAAAACATATGCTACTTTCAATCTCAAACGAATTTACAAAATAGAAGTTTAGAGGTATTACCAAAATTATACTACAATCCAAAAAAGTTAAATGAGTTGCTTAAGCTAATTGACTTCTCAAGGGTCTTCCTGCCCTAGGAGTCTGTGCATCTTCTTCTACATTATTACTACTCACTGTTTTCTTGCCTCTTGTTGTGATGAGTGCCTTACAAGAAGTTATATTCCTCTGCCTCATTTCGAATTCAGGCAGAATTTCAGCAGCGAAGCTTGGGTGTATATTTTGATACCAGAGTAATTAAAAAACAAGTTCCATTATAAAATGAAGAGCAACTAAGATTTATAACATAGGAACTCACCTTTTTTTTTTTTTTTTAACAGATTTTCATTAATTGTACAATGGTAACCACAGTGTCAAATAGGTGTGACCTTTTCTGGCAGATACAGTTTAAGTATATTTTTTTCCCTAATAATCAGATCAAATTTCCTTTTTCTTTTTGTTAACCCAAGGCACTATCAGGGGAGGATATTACTGTATTTTTTAAAAGGTTATTTTGATTTCCTTTCTGGGTAGAGCTCGTTCTTCTCTCTACTGCTCTCTAAAGATCAAAGGAAGATGAAAAGAAGAACCAAATGAGTGGACAGAGAACAAAAGACCTGTGATAAGAGAGTTTATTGCCTGAATGGTAGTTTGCCATAAGGACGTTGTGGCCAAATGGGTGCACAAAAGTTGAGCAAAGCACGAAAAAGTTGCTAGAAACAGCCCAAACTTTGAAGGGGTAGCTGGTGATTAAGACATTCTCAGGCCACGATCACATCACCCAGAAACCACATGGATTACCTTAGAGGAACAATTATGGTCCCCATTCTGGGATCTCTAGGCTGCTCAGGAATGGTAAAGATTAGCACTCAGGATCCAGAACTATTTTCAGCGAGAGGAAATTGCACACCCACCCAAGGGGAACCTCCAGGAGCCGGACTATCCATCTAAATGCGTGAAGCAGAAGTAACACCACAGGGAACGGGGTAGCCTTTGGCAGATCTGAGAGCACTCATCCTACCTAAAAATATTCAAATTCCATTTTAACAAAACTACCAAATAGACTCTGAGCTAATTTGAGTAGTCAAATGGCCAAATTGCGACTCTGCCTCCCAGGCTCGCTCAGACAGACTGTTGGCTGTTACGTTAGCAGCACTGAGGAGATGCCTATCCAAAATTTGGTCTATACATTTGATGATGAGAAACAGAACTGTGACTTGCTCATCAAATGTGGTTTTGTTGACAAAATCTTTCAGAATACGGAGTCCATGGGATAGAAACAATGAAAGAGGTGCTTAGAATGGAGCTGTTTTTCTCTCCAAATGAAGCAGGATGTGGCATGCCAGGAAAGAAACCAGACTGCATTTGAATTGTGCAAGAAAATTTAATAAAAGTTTATTTTCAGTAGCCTTTATTTTTAGAAGAAATACTCTTTTGAGACCCAAGGGCTCTATTTTTCTACTCGCCAACACAAAGCATGAACATGCCCCTGGCTTGGAAAGCCCAGGAACACAGCCTTATTGACATTTCCACTTCTAAATTGAATGGGTTTCAGCAAAGGATATTGCTACTTTTCTGAAGCATTTCCTGCTGGCTTAAAAACACAGAATGCTGGCATTTAAGTGGGGCCCAGTTATCTATGTGGCTCTGCTCTTGAAATCAGCTCCCCCCCACAACCCCCAATTCTGACTCCTAGACTCCACCACCCAACTTCCATTTTACACAAGATATTCTCTGCATCTTCTTTTTCACTTTCTTCTCTTTCTTTAGCCCAATTTTTGACATTTCCATTCTTTGCCTGCCACCAAGCTATTTTCTGACCTTTTCTATAGTTTCAGGCTTAAGATTCTTTTCTTGTCCTTTCTATTTTCATGGAATACATGCTGGTCACAGAGGAGAACCCTTAAAATGACCATTTATCACAGCTGTTTGTCATTTTGTCTCCCAAGTGCATCAGTAAGATTCTTTGGTGACCTGAATTTGTGGCCCTCCCTTTCTGAAGTGGAATTCCAGAAGTTGGAGCTGCCAACTTTCCTGCTGAGTGTTACTGGAACCATGCAATTAAGATCAAAATACCTCTCACCACTTTCCTTCCTGGTATTTTCAACATCAATAACATACATTTATTTTGTGCCAACCACGTGCCAAGGAATCTGAATAACAGATTTCACTCTCCTAATCCCCACCTCCCACCCCAAGTGCATGTGCAAAGATAAAAATGCTGATGCTACAGGGGCTGGCCCCGTGGCCGAGTGGTTAGGTTTGCGCGCTCCGCTGCAGGCGGCCCAGTGTTTCGTTGGTTCGAATCCTGGGCGCGGACGTGGCGCTGCTCATCAGACCACGCTGAGGCAGCGTCCCACATGCCACAACTAGAAGAACCCACAACGAAGAATACACAACTATGTACCGGGGGGCTTTGGGGAGAAAAAGGAAAAAATAAAAAAAAAATCTTAAAATAAAAAAAAAAAAATTTCTTATAAAAAAAAAAAAAAAATGCTGATGCTACAAGTTACCCTGTATTAAAATCTGTTCAGGGGCTGAAGAAACCCAGAATCCAGAGTCAAGGTTCTTGTCCTGGCTGTTCTGCATCTTAAAACCCATGACTTTCTGAGGCCCGTCTGGTGGCATACTGGTTAAGTTCATATGCTCTGCTTCAGTGGCTCAGGCTTCATGGGTTCAGGTCTCAAGTGCAGACCCATACACCGCTCATCAAGCCATGCTATGGTGACATCCCACAAACAAAATAGAGGTAGATTGGCACAGACATTAGCTCAGCGACAATCTTACTCAAGCAAAATGAGGAAGATTGGCAACCAAGCAAAAAGAGGAAGATTGGCAATAGATGTTAGCTCAGGGCCAATCTTCTTCACCAAAAAATGAAAACTCCATGGGGGCCGGCCCTGTGGCCAAATGGTTAAGTTTGCACACTCCGCTTCAGCAGTCCAGGGTTTCTTCAGTTCAGATCCTGGGCACAGACGTGGTAATGCTCATCAGACTGTGCTGAGGCAGCGTCCCACACAGCACAACCAGAAGGACCTACAACTAGAATATACAACTCTGTACTGGGGGTGCTTTGGGGAGAAGAAGAAGAAAACAAAAGATTGGCAACTGATGTTACCTCAAGTGCCAATCTTAAAAAAAAAAAAAAATCATGACTTTCCATTTCCCACACCTACACACAGATAAGAGATTTCAAATAGCATATAACCCAGCATTCCAAAGCAGAGTGAATAAAATGAACTATTTTTTTAAACCTCTATGATTAGTTGTGGTTGTATAGGAAAGAAGGAATTGCTTTATCATTATCTACCTCAAAAAGGTTTTTTATTCAGAAATCAAATTCTTGGGTAACATAATCGACTAAATCTATTAATGAGATACCGTAAAAATTTTAATATATACGTGTGTCTTCATTTTTAATCGCCAACCAATGCTACTAAAGAACAGATGCTTTTTGGAAAATGGGTATTCTCTCACAACTTCTCTTCAGCGACAGTTGAAATCGAATTCTGCAAGGCCTGTTAGTGTCTTCAGATTTTCATTAATTTTTCAATTTCTAAAGTGCAACAATCACCACATACACCCACAGCACAATATCCAAGAGAGAACAGAGCACATGGGCCTCCATTCCAAGCTCGTCCGCTCCCCATCCCACACATCTTTTACTGGAAGACAGATTACTGCAAATTCTTTCAGACCCGCAGAGAAGGGAAGGCTCAAAATAGGGCATCTGTGGAAACTTCTCAAAGAACTGACTTTGCTTATAATTTCATCAGTTTACCACTTTGTATTTCATAACAGGATTATCATAAGCTATGTTTGGGAAAGTCATTTTTTATGGTTATAATAAGATTAACTAACAGGATTGAGAGAATTTTGAAATCACTCAGAAAATACGATTATTCACAGTTGTATTTCTCTTTCCTTTGAATAATAGAAAATTATCTCTTACCCAAGATGACCATGAAGTTGATATTCATTCACCCAAATGTGTAAGCACTAGAAACATTGCAGATATGGTAGAATGTCTTCGGGAAAAGTCATTTTCCATTGAGAAACCATCTGGGCTACCTGTCTGAAGAAATGCAGTTTTAAAAGAAGCACAAAACAAGGAAACTTGATTCTCTTTAAATAAGTTCTTCTTGAGGACTGTGGATTCATTCAAATCCAGGATACTATGAAATTTCCTTTATCAACTCCACGAAGCATTATGAACAGGGAGAGTGGGCTGGTTGCAAGAGCATCTCACAGACTGATGGGGTCATGGAAGGCTGGGGAGTTGAGCAGAGCCGGGGAGTGTAGAGAGAAGAGGTAAATGAAAGCTCAGAGACAGGGAAGACAGACTGAGCAAGAGTCACTCAGAAACAGAGCCAGTGTGATCACAATTGAGACTTCAGCTGTCAAGACCTCCTGGAAAGACATTTTCCAAGCCCCTGAAACTTTCACTAACATTTTAGAGGCAGCTGGCAGAAGCATTTTTAAAAATGAGATGTAATAAGCAAGGTGAAGAAATCCTTATTCGAAGTCAAACGAGAAGGAAAAGAAGGCAGAAAAATGCCTGAAATCCAAACATATCTTGACACTGTAAGACAGCATAAACTTGAAGCAAAAGAAGGCAATTGTGTTCTGAGCCCTTTACCATGTTCAATGTGAAAGTCAGCGCCCCACATCGCCTGCTCTCTCCTCCCAAACTGAGGTTGTGGGTTTCTCCTTTGGCACTTCATTTTCTAGACAGAAACAGGTTTTGTTTTCTGTATCTAATACTTTCTTTAAACGCAGGATGTCAGCTAAACTGACAGATCAACCTCAACATCACACAACGAGAGACAACCAGACTTATGTGCCTCTTGATGCGATTCAACAGGAAAGGCACAATCACACCCCTGAAGCAGACTTGCCAAAAAGATGAATCAGCCCTGAATCAGATGAGCCTCCAGATCTAAGCACCAGTTTGCAGGAAATACAGAGAACAGGAAAACGTGTTAAATAGCAATATGATAAACCCAACAAAATGCAAAATTTGGCAAGTTACAGGACTCCAGACCCAGCTTCTTCAACAAACAATTGCAAGAAAAAATTAAGGGAGGGAAACCTATAGATTTAAAAAGGACCTAACAGACTACCAACCAAATGCAGCGTGTCCAGTGGTTTGGATTCTGGTGTGAACAAACCATCTATAAGAAAAAATTATGAAACAATCAGGCAAATTTGAATACTGACTAAATATTTGATGATATTAAAGAATGACTATTAATTTTTCCTAGGAGACTATAGTAACATTTTGAAACAGTATCAATCATTATGGTGAAATTATATAACACCAGGGATTTTGCATCTAAATAGTCTAAGAAGCAGGAGAAGTTTGCGTGGGGGTGGGAGGTAGCAAGAGGAGGTTATAGATGAGGTAAGACTGGCCATGTGTGAATAATTGCTGAAACTGGGTGACGAGTGCATGGAAGTTTGTCATACTATTCTCTCTACTTCTGAAAATGTTTGCAAATATCAATAATAAAAAGTTTTTGTTTAATGCATATGTAATAGCATTAAACATAAAATTTCATCTAGAGGAGATTTATGACATATACATCAATAATTTATTTGTATTTTCTAATCTAAACAAGAAAATTATCAAAGTCTTGCTTGATCTACTGATAACAGTATATGAAGAGTTTTTAAGCAGCAATAACAAAAGTGACCAAAATGCCAACAAACCAGTAGAAGAATCAACATAATTTCTGAAGAAACAATTCACAACAAAAAAACCACAAATGAGTCTTAAACATTAAAAAATGTTTAGTGTCGCTCATACTAAGAGAAATGCAAATTATAATAAAGAAATAAAATTAAATACTATTTTTCACCTGTCAACTTGACAAAGATCAGAAGTTGGAATATTGGCAAGATTGTGGGGGGAAAGGCACTCACATATTTCTGGTGGGAATTGCCCTCCCACTTTTATGGAGGGTGGCTTAGCAATATCAATATGACACGTGCACATACCTTTCGATGCAGCTCTCTAGTTCTAGGAATCTAGCTTACAGATAAACTGGCACACACAGGCAAAGTTGCGTTTGTGCAAGATTATTCACTGCAACATTATTTGAAATAATAAATGCTTAGAAACAATTTAAATTCTTCATCAGAAAGGCACTGGTAAAATAAATTCTGATCCATCCATAAAATGGAAGGCTATAAAATCACTAAATAATAGCAAAGCTTTTATGTCTGATTAGGAAACTATCAGACATACTGTCACTGAAAAACATAAGGTACACAATAATGTATGTGTGTACTACCATATGTGTTATAAAAAGGAAAAAACATGTATTTCTGAATTTCTCCTAAATGTATAAAATACCTTAGGAAAACCCATAACTTTGGTTGCCCCAGAGAGCAGACCTGGAGCTTTCAAGGCAGGTGATCAGGGAAGGAATGGCATATAGATCCACTATATACCCTTCCGTATCATTTGAGTTTTGAATTACATGAGTGTATTACCTGTTCAATTAATGAAAATGTAAAAATCTGAAGAAATGTTAAATTAGATGACTAATTTCTAGGAGATTTAAGATTAGACTTTGTCAATACAGAGATACACAATAAGTACTTGAATCGGAGGGTTTTCCCAACAGTAAGTTGGGACTTACAGAGGAAAAGGGGCCAACACATGACTACCAGGTCTTAGGATCCATGTAAAGGGATACCCAGGCTTGGAAATCCACTGCCCTACCCCATGTGGCACTGAGAGAAGCCCCTCACAGGCAAGCATGTCTTACTCCCTTAAGCCCAAGAACCAAGTGAACATTTTCTCCCTGAAGTCACCCCCATGGCCCACACCCCACCTAGAGCACATGTAATGGGGAAGCAACAGAGAAGATACTGAATGAAATCCAAAAAAGAAACGAGGCACTAAAATAAACTGATATAGACTAAACAAAACAATTGCAGCCATGCCTCATTCTATTTCACTTTGTTTTATCGTGCTTCTCAGGTATTGCATTTTTTACAAATTGAAAGTTTGCAGCAACCCTACGTGGAGCAAGTCTATTGGTGCCATTTTTCCAACAACATTTGCTCATTTCGTGTCTCTGTGTCACATTTTGGTAATTCTTGCAATATTTCAAACTCTTTCGTTATTATATTTGTTATGGCAATCTCTGTGATCAATGATCTTTAATGTTACTGTTGTAACTGTTTTGGGGCGCCACAAACCGTGCCCAATAAGACAACGAACTTAATCAATAAATGTTGTATGTTTTCTGACTGCTCCACTGACTGGCCATTCCCCTGTCTCTCCCCCTCTCCTCAGGCCTCCCAATTCCCCAAGACACACAATATTTAAATTAGGCCAATTGATAACTCTACAATGCCCTCTAAATGTTCAAGTGAAAGGAAGAGCTGCACGTTTCTCACTTTAAATCCAAAACTAGAAATGATTAAGCTTAGTGAGGAAGGCCTGTCAAAAGCCAACACACGCAAACCGCTGGGCCTCTTGTACCAAACAGTTAGCCAAGTTGTGAATGCAAAGGAAAGTTCTTGAAGGAAATTAAAAGCGCTACTCCAGTGAACACACAAATGATAAGAAAGCGAAAAAGCCTTATTGCTGATATGGAGAAAGTTTTAGTGGTCTGTATAGAAGATCAAACTAGCCACAACATTCCCTTTAGCCAAAGCCTAATCCAGAGCACAGCCCTAACTCTCTTCAGTTCTATGAAGGCCGAGAGAGGTGAGGAGGCTGCAGAAGAGAAGTTTGAAGCTAGCAGAGGTTGGTTGATGAGGTTTAAGGAAAGAATCTCCATATCATAAAACTGCAAGGTGAAGCAGCAAGTGCTGCTGTAAAAGCTGCAGCAAGTTCTCCAGAAGATCTAGCTAAGATAATTCATGAAGGTGGACACACCAAACAACAGATTTTCAAAGTAGATGGAAGAGCCTTATATTGGAAGAAGATGCCATCTAGGGCTTTCATAGCTAGAGAGAAGTCAAAGCCTGGCTTCAAAGCTTCAAAAGACAGACTGACTCTCTCGTTAGGGCCGAATGCAGTTGGTGACTTTCAGTTGAAGCCAATGCTCATTTACCATTCTGAAAGTCCTAGAGCCCTTAAGAATGATGTTAAATCTCTCCGCCTGTGCTCTGTAAATAGAACAACAGAGCTTGGATGACAGCACGTGTTTCCAACATTGTTTACTGAATATTTTAAGCCCACTGTTGAGACCTACTGCTCAGAAAAAAACCTCCTTTCAAAATATTATGCTCTTCTCCAAAGAAGATATACAGATGGCCAATAGGCACATGAAAAGATGCTCAACACCACTGATCATCAGGAAAATGCAAATCAAAACTATACTAAGACATCACCTTACACTCGTTAGAATGGCTATAATAACCAAGACAAAAAAATAACAAATGTTGGAGAGGTTGTGGAGAAAAGGGAACCCTTATACACTGCTGGTGGGAATGCAAACTGGTTCAGCCACTATGGAAAACAGTATGGAGATTTCTCAAAAAACTGAAAATAGAAATACCGTATGATCCAGCTATCTCAGTACTGGGTATCTATCCAAAGAACTTGAAATCAGCAATTCAAAGAGACTTACGCACCACTATGTTCATTTCAGCATTATTCACTGTAGCCAAGATGTGGAAGCAACTTAAGTGCCCATCGACTGACGATTGGATAAAGAAGGTATGCCATGTATATACAATGGAATACTACTCAGCCATAAAAAATGACAAAGTCGTCCCATTCGCAACAACATGGATGGACCTTGAGAGTATTGTGTTAAGCTAAATAAGCCAGATAGAGATAGACAAACACTGTATGATTTCACTTATATGTGGAAGATAAACAAACACATGGACAAAGAGAACTATTTAGTGGTTACCAGGGGGAAGGGAGGTAGGGAGTGGGTACAAAGGGTGAAGGGGCACACCCAGAAGGTGACTGACAAATAAAAATGTACAACTGAAATTTCTCAATGTTGTAAACTATCATAACCTCAATAAAAAAAATGGGAAAACATTTTTTTTAAAAAACACAGGAAACTATAAAGAAAATAAGAACTATCTATAATCATTGCCTCCAGAGAACTCAATGGAAGCATTGTGAGGGGCATCCTGCTGAACCATTTTCCAGCCTATATGTACATATGTATTTTTTATAAAGATTGAAACTTAAAAAAATATATGTATATATCACTGCTCAGTGACAATGAACCTGGTCACCCAAGAGCTCTGATGGAGGTGTACAAGGAGATAAGTGTTGTTTTCACGGCTGTTAACACAATGACCATTCTACAGCCCAGGGACCAAGGAGTCATTTCGACTTTCAAGCCTTATTATTTAAGAAATACATTTCATAAGACTATCGCTGCCATAGATAGTGATTCCTCTGATGAATTTGGGCAAAGTAAATTGAAAACCTGCTGGAAATGGTTCACCATTCTAGATGCCATTGAGAACATTCATGATTCGTGGGAAGAGGTCAAATATCAACATCAACAGGCGTTTGGAAGAAGTTGATCCCAACTTTCATGGATGACTTTGAGGGGTTCAAGATGTCAGTAGAGGAAGTAACTGCAGATGTGCTGGAAACAGCAAGAGAACAAGAATTAGAAGTGGAACCCAAAGATATGGCTGAATTGCTGCAATCTCATGATAAAACTTGAATGGATGAGATGCTGCTTCTTCTGGATAGACAAAGAAAGTGGTTTCTTGAGATGGAATCAACTCCTGGGGAAGACGCTGTGAAGATTGTTGAAATGACAACAAAGAACTTAGAATATTACATGAACTTAGTTGATAAAGCAATTTCAGAGTTTGAGAGGATTGGCTCCAATTTTTAAAGAAGTTCTACTTTCAAAAGTGTGTAGGTAAAATGCTGTCAAACAGCATCACATGCCACAGAGAAATCATTGGTGAAGGGAAGAGTCAATTGATGCAGCAAGCTTTATTGTTTTATTCTAAGAAATTGCCGCAGCCACCCCAACCCTCAGCAACCACCGCCTGATCAGTCAGTAGCCATCAACATCAAGGCAAGACTCTCCACCAGCAAAAAGATAATGACTTGCTGAAGGCTTGACAATGGTTAGCATTTTTTAGCAATAAAGTATTTTTAAGTTGCGATACGTACATTGTTTTTTTAGATATAATGCTATTGCACACTTAATAAACTACAGTGTGGTGTAAACATAACTTTTATATGCACTGGGAAACCAAAAAATCTGCATGACTTGCTTTATTGTAACATGTGCTTTATTGTGGTGGTCTGGAACCGAACTAGCAAAAAATCTCTGAGGGATGACTATACAGTGAAAATATCCGCTATGAATTTCCAGCTCTAGTTTTTCTTCTAACAGGAAAAGGAAGGACAACCTTGGGCAGGAAGGGTGGGACGCCATCAGCAGAGCAGATGGAATCAAACACTGGCCCACAAAAATCAGTGACTGGTGACCTTTCAAGGCATCTCTTTCCCATGGCCCAGTGTGGCTACAGCTGGAAGTCCTTTCAGAATCTTTGGTACCTGAAACTTTCTAACACCTGGAAGGGTCACTCATCCCTGTGACCTATAACCTATTATTAGCATCTGCTGCTCAGAGGGTGTGCTGCTCTCAGGCTGTTTTCTTATCCGTATGTTATCCAGATTCCCAGTATGGCTTTTCAATTGCTTGGTGGGTGTGTCAATCTCCTGGACAAAATAATAAAGATTGGGCCAAAATGGATCAATAGCAGCTTCCAATCATTTCTCTGACATTTTACAATGTTTAATTTGCCTCTTTATCTCCTTTTATGGCCTTTTCTCACCTGTAAAATGGGGCAAATACATTTTTACTTTATAGAAGGTGAGAGTTGCAGAAATGAGTGTTTTCACGAATCTCCTCACATGTGCTTCTATAAACAAATGGCTACTATTATCTTCTAATGAAGACTATTTGCCTCTGCTCTAACACCCACCACTAAAACTTCAAGGCCTAAGGCAAGAGAAAGTATACTCTTCACTGTTTACCTTATTATCAAGATTGACTAACTTCAAAACTATGTCATATGCCATTCTGCACACAGAATCAAGACTTGTTGCGAGGGAAATTCCCCATCTGCAAAGGTGTGCGTCTGTGTGGTAACTGAAAGGAAAGATCCCTACATACATCTCCGAATTCTTTGTTTTGCATCCAGAAAATGAAGAGAGAAGACAGCACAAGCTTCCTGCTAAAGAATACGAGGAATTTGGGGCTGGCACTGTGGCCGTGTGGTTAACTTCACGGGCTCTGCTTCAGCAGCCCGGGATTTTGCCAGTTCAGATGCTGGGCGCAGACATGGCACCGCTCACCAGGCAATGCTGAGGTGGCGTCCCACATGCCACAACTAGAAGGCCCCACAACTAAAAATATACAACTATGTACCGGGGGACTTTGAGGAGAAAAGTGAAAAATAAAATCTTAAAAAAAATTTTTAAAAAGAATACTAGGAATTAAAAAACTAGGAAAGCTCCAGTGTTTTGGTGACAGAGAAGACAGGAAGGCAGGCTACATTTTAAAAACAGGCAAAGGAAGCTGGTGACCCCAGGCAGGCACTGAAAACCCACAGGCACCTTACCAAACAGGCACAGGGCCCCTTGAAGGGGGCTTTCCTCTAACCTGCCCCACCACGTGACAGCCATCCCCATCCTGGTTAGCTTTCTTGCCCACGATTTCTGACATAGATTTCTCGTACTTTCAGAACTGGGCATTAGATGCAACATGTAAATAATTTTAGTAGAAAAAAGTAAAATATGAAAATGAGATGCACACTGCAAAAATATGTGTGCATGAAGAAGGTAATAATGGCTCATCACACGCAAATTAAAAGAAGAAAGTGCTGCCCTGAACATGTATAATTTTGAAATATTAATGTCTTTAATGTTGTATCATCCTTTCATTAAAAGAGAAAACCTGTCTGGCAACCTCGACATCGTGAGAAGCCATTTTACTAGGCTTTTAGCATTACTAAGCACAATTCCAAATACTTTGGTCCTGGCATAAACTACTCTCTCACTGCAGTTAACTAGACTGATGCCTTTCTTAAAATGAGGTTTACAAGCCCATTTAAAAGGTAACAGCATGTTGCCTTCGTTGGGTGAGACTTTTAGAAGTTAGTTTGATGTAGTCCCACTTGTTTATTTTTGCTTTTGTTGCCTTTACTTTGGGTGTCTTGTTGATTTTTATTGATTTAAAAAGTAATACAGGAAAACCAAGAGAAGATATAAAAATCAACAGCTATGGGCCGACTCAGTGGCATAATGATTAAGGTTGCGTGCTGCCCTTTGGCAGCCCGGGGTTCATGGGTTTGGATCCCAGGTGCAGATCTACACCCCACTCATCGAGCCATGCTGTGGCCATGTCCCATACAAAAAGTAGAGGAAGATTGGCACAGATGTTAGCTCAAGCAAAAAGAGGAAGATTGGCAACTGATGTTAGCTCAGGGCCAATCTTCCTCACAAAACAAACAAACAAAATAATCAACAGGTAATACTCCCACCAATAGATAACCACTCAACATTTTGGAGTATTCTCATTCATTTATTTAACAAATAGATTTCATTGTTGTTTACTGAGGTATAATTTGCATACAGTAAAATTTACCATTTTTATATGATACATAGGTGGTGTATGATGAATGTAATCACCACCACAATGAAGACAAAGAACATATCTATCAGCCCCAAAAAGTCCCCTCCTGCTTCTTTGTGGTCAAACTACTCTTCCCACCCTCTCCTCAGGCAATCACTGATCAGATTTCTATTCCTATAGTTTTGACTTTTCAAGAATGTCACATAAATGGAGTTATACAGAAAGTAGCTTTTTTGGTCCCACTTCTTTCATTTAGCATGATGCTTTTGAGATTTATCCATGTTATGTGTATCTGTTCATTCCTTTTTATTGCTGAGTACTATCCTACTGCATGGGTATACCACAACCTGTTTATCCATTCTACACTTGATGGACTTTTGGGTTCTTCCCACTTTGGGCAATTATGAATAGAGCTGTCATAAACATTTGTATACAGGTTTTTGTGTGTACATATGTTTTCATTCTCTGGGGAAAATTCCTAGAAATTGGATTGTTAGTCAAGTAAACTTACATTTAAGTTTGTAAGAAACTGGAAAACTGACTTCCAAAGTGACTTTACCGATCTGCCTTTCCACCAGCCATGTATGAGAGTTTCAGGGGCTGTGCATCTTTGCGAACATCTTATATTTTCCCTTTCTTTTTTTTAAGTTGAGCCATTCTAATACACATGTAGTGTATTTCAATGTGGTTTTAATTTGCTTTTCCCTATGGGATTAATGATGTAGAGCAGCTTTTAGCATGCTTATTTTTTGTCAATGTCTCTACTTTGTGGAGTTTTTGTTTTAATCTTTTGCTCATTTTTTTTTAAAGATTTTATTGTTTTTATTTTTTTTTTTTCCTTTTTCTCCCCAAAGTCCCCCGGTACATAGTTGTATATTCTTTGTTGTGGGTCCTTCTAGTTGTGGCATGTGGGATGCTGCCTCAGCGTGGCCTTATGAGCAGTGCCATGTCAGTGCCCAGGATTCGAACCAATGAAACACTGGGCCGCCTGCAGCGGAGTACGCGAACCTAACCACTCGGCCACGGGGCCAGCCCCTGCTCATTTTTTAAGTGAGTTGTTTGTTATTGACTTGTAGGTATTCTTTATATAGTCTAGATGCCAATATTTATCAGAAATGTGTTCTACAAATATTTTCTCCTGGTTTATAGCTGGCCTTCATTTTCTGAACAATATTTTTGGAAGAGCAGAAGTTTTTCATTGCACTGAGGAACAAAGAGCTATTTCTAAGTACTTGCCATATGTTAAATTTTGATCATTACTGGAGATACAATAATGTCTAAGCTTAAATTTGTACTTTTTTAAACAAAATTTCCATCTATTGGTTTCTAACCTACTTTTTCACTATCTTTTCATGAATATTTTTCACATCATTAAATATTATTTGAAAACATGATTTGTAAATGTGTACATAGTACTCTCATGGCTATGTCTTTTTTTTTTTTTTAAGATTTTATTTTTCCTTTTTCTCCCAAAGCCCTCCGGTACACAGTTGCATATTTTTAGTTGTGGCTCCTTCTAGTTGTGGCATGTGGGACCCTGCCTCAGCGTGGCTTGATGAGTGGTGCCATGTCCGCGCCCAGGATCTGAACCAGTGAAACCCTGGACCGCCAAAGTAGAGTGTGCGAACTTAACCACTCAGCCCTGGGCCGGCCCCTCTTATGGCTATGTCTTCATTTATTTAACTATCCCTCTCTATTTTGGGATGTTTATGTTGATTCCAATCAATACTAAAAAAAAAAAGAGAAAAGAACACGAAAGATATGATTACCACACCTGTGCAGAAATCCCTATACACATCTCCAATTATTTTCCTAGTGTAAATGCTTACAATTGCAAAGACTGGGACAAAGCCCTAGCGCTTTGTTTTATAATACCTCTTCAGAAAGACTACTGATGTTTTGAAGCAAAGATCTTGTCTTGCCCTCTTTGTCATGCCAGTATGTGACAAAGAGCCTGTCACATTGCCATGTATACTTAATGGATGAATAGTTGGAGAGAAAAAGAGTTCCACAGAATTTCATCCTCTAGCTTTCCTCCTGTGAAAGAAAATAAGAGTTGCCTTAGCCATCTCCCTTGCCTTCTCAGATGAAGGGAATAAGAAGAAAGTTTTCTTCTAAGGGAAAAGTTGCCAAGGAGATGCAGGTTCCCAGACAGCTAGGTGACAAGCCCTGTTGCTGCTCAGCAACGCCCTTAAGGGGCCCCGCCCCCCGCCCATATAAAGCCAGGGTGCAGTGGGGCAGCCACAGCTGGCACGCAGCCTCCAGAGCACCGGCACCGGCACTGGCACTGGCACTGGCAGGCACTATGGCAAATGAAGTGCAAGTCCTGCCCTTCCCGCTGAAAGGGGGGCATCCTCCTGCAGGTAGGCTGCCCACCTGCCCTCTGTCCTGCAGAGAGCAAGACCTCGCTGCTGCTGCTGCTGCCACCCCTCCTTGCATCTTAGCCTTCAACAGAGGTGCCCCAACAGAGGGGAGGTTCGCAACCTCCTGCTGTTACTTTAACTTCGTGCAGCCTGATTATCTCCTAAGTCTTTGATCCTTCTGTGCTTGTGTATAACACCACCTGGGGATTCGTCAGGCCCCAGTTGAATTAAACCCTTATTATATATGGGAGGACAAGGCATTCAGTGCTTGTGGAAAGGGGTAGGTAGGGAGGTTGGACATTTCCTCTCTGGCTGTAGGTTAGGAGTGACACATCCACACCTGGAAGGTGATTTACTGCCAGGGAAACCTTCCTCCCCAGAGGTTCCAGCCCTAAGACCATCTTCCCAAGATGCCTGTACATCATCTGACTTCATGGTCAGGCAAACCAGCTTCCACACCGAGGAGAGCAACCATATTTCTCTCTCCCTCCTCAGGCTGTGGGGTTGGGCAGTGTTACCAGTGATGTAATTTGCCTGTCAACACGCTGAGGAGCACTTTTGAATAAGGACCCAAGTATCAGAAGGGGCTGACTGGAGAAGGTAGCTTTCAAGGTATTTTGCAAAGTATCCACAGTTCTGCTTTTTAATTTTTACCTATGCTATTCATATCAGCTCTCTGGAATATGGAAGTTAGTTTTACTGTACTTAACCATGTGTTCACATAGATTGGCTGAAGCATGCAGGCATGCTTTCAGCCAATTTCGTGTTCTTTCAACTGCCAGCCTTCTTTTTTCCTTAAGAAAGATCTCTAAAGCTTGACTCCTTTGTTCTTGCCTTTCTTCATTGACTAAATTTATTTATTGGGATAATTCTTTGGCACTCTAAGCCAAGGTTATTTCCATCGTCTTTGCTGCAGGGGGTGATGGCGGGTATGACCTCCGCAAAGTGTGAAAAACAGACACAGGGGTTCAGTGACTTTCTGGTAGGCAGCCCAGCTGAAAAGAGTCACAATTCTGACTACTAATTCTGAGTTTTCAGGTCTGGGCACCATGCCCGCAACTCCTTTGGCTGACTCCTAACATTTGATATTTGTAATTGGATTTAGCAATATTTAACATTATCTGTATTTAAAGTTAATGGTGCTAACTAATGGTCAGGAACTATATATGCAAATTATTAGAAGAGAGGCTCATTGCAAAGAGTAAGACAAAAGTAAAAAGAACACCATTCTCTTTCCACCAGTTCCACCCCAATCCTTCATAAAACAGTTAAAACCTGATTTGCTAAAAAAAAAAAAAAAAAAAAAACCTGATTTGCTAAGTTACATTTATGTTCAAAGAACACAGAGATAAACTTAACCAAATGAAAGTTTGAATGAAACCACCAGGAACTTTCTGTCGCACCACTAACGATTGCTAATTACTCTGTGTACATAGCACACCATGACTCCATCAAGCATGTCACAATGCCTCTGGCATGACAATTAATTATTATGAACTGTGACACTACAGATAAGAGGTTTGGGATAATTAGAATGGAGATGAAGGCAGACTTTTGCCTCCCCACTGAGAACAAGGGAACAAAGAAGCCTCATCCTTCAGCTTGTCTTGCTACATATTTTAAGTCTGAACCAGTTTGCTGGGGCGCAAAATTTTATTTATGGAACAAAAATCATTTGTTGCCAGAATTCCATTAAATCTTCACCTGATTTTTTAAAGCAATATATAGAGCCTTGAAAGTGGGAAACAGACGATACGGTGGGAAGGATCTGACGTGGCCTTTGGAATGAGAGAGACCTCGGTTTAACCCTGCTTTCATTCCATATCTCTGAGCCTCCGTTTTCTCATCTCAAAAACAGTGGGTAATAAATAACATGGAACTTATAAGGTTGTTATGATGATTAAAGGAGATAACCTATGTAAGGTACCTGGCATACAAAAGTTAATCTCCTTAAAATGAAGGCCTGGTAAAACACACAGCTGTCAGAAGAAATCGTCCTCCCAAATTGCAAGACCTCCTTATGTGTGAGGGCCGCGTTAGGCACTACTGCAGTGGCAAGAACAGAAGGAACTGCCGTGGAAAAGATACATGTGCCTGCCCCCATCATAGTTAAAAATGAAACCACTCAAAAGTCAGCCAGCTGTAACTTTCCCCACCTACGTGATGAGTGCTTAGCGGTTTTTCTTTCATGTATATTAATGTAATATATGGCACCTCTGGTAGCCTTGGTTATAAATTTATGCAGTGAAACAAGACTACATTAAACATGAGGTGGCCTGGGATCCAGTAAGCTGAGCTTTGGATGTTCTGCTTTTTCAATTTGCCTCGCTCTCAATTTTATAAGATCCCTATTACATGAATAGCCAAAAATGAGTGAGGTGAAGGTGATCCGGGGAAGCCAAGTACACGATGAACTAGGAAGAGAGTAGGTCATGAGTTTTTCTATATTCTCTACACTTTTTAATTTGGTTTAAGTCAAATGAATCAGAGCTATCAGAGGGGTCACCACCGAACTCCCAGAGAGAATCTGTTTTCTGGCTCATTAAAGAGAGAGGGAAATTTGGGGAGTGATCCCCAAGTGTGAAATTAATGCAGAAAATGAGGGGAAATCATAGCTGCATAAGGGCCAGTATCATTTTATTAAAAACAAACGCCAAAGGCTTAATTCTCTCAACTCCAGTCTGCTCAAGTCAACTTATGGGGATTGATCTGTGGTTTGATCTGAGGTTTGAAGAGAAAGGTGGTAAGACCCACCACCCCAAACATCACGGGGGCAGGGATTTGCTGATGGCAATGGCAGCTGCCATTCGCTCACTGCTGGCTGGGCACCGGGCACTGCACAGAGCCTCCTAGACACAGCAACAGCCTTGCAGACTGATGACTGCCATCATCCTTGTTTCACTGAGGAGCCAGCTGAAAGTCAGCAAGGTTGAGGGACTTGCCCAAAGTCACATAGCTGGTGGGCAGTGGGGCTGAAATTTGGAAATATAGTGGGCCTCATGCCAAAGCCCTCTCTCCTTGCTCCACGACCTTTTCCTGATGAGAGTCTTTTGGGTCTTGATTGGCAGCTTAAAATTTGCTGAAAAATCGACTGTAAATGCAAGGTGAGCGTTTTTCAAACATCTAGCCTTTTAGTTAACTCCAAAAAGAAGTTCTAAGTCACAAGGCAGAGTGTGCACAAACCTTCGTGTTGGTCAGCTTTTTCACATACATTCTCCGTTGATTAGCGAAGTAAAAAAGGTTAATTTTTCTTGCAGCTTTGTCTGTCTTTATCTTGACTACCCTCTACAAAAACTGTGCAAAATGTCTGGAAAATATTAACTTGAAAATTATTATATAGCATTCTAAACTCGAGTCTTTTGTTTTTTTTTATTCTAAAGATTTTATTTTTCCTTTTTCTCCGCAAAGCCCCCTGGTACATAGTTGTATATTTTTAGTTGTGGGTCCTTCTAGTTGTGGCATGTGGGACGCCACCTCAGTGTGGCTTGATGAGCGGTGCCATGTCCATGCCCAGGGTCCAAACCAGCGACACCCTGAGCTGCTGAAGTAGAGCACATGAACTTAACCAATCTGCCATGGGGCCGGCCCATCAAGAGTCTATTTTTGAAAAATTATAAACTACAAAAGCGACCACAGAGTATAACACTTACTCAGAGATAGGAAAGCAAAGTTTCATTTTCCCACATAAATTTAGATTTTCTAATGAAACTATCCAAAAGAGCATCTCTCTCTTTTACCCTTTTTACATCTAGTTCATTTTGCTTATTAAAATGACCTGAAGTCTTACCTGATGTATTTGTACTCATAGGCTTGTTAAAATGTTAGGTAAGTTCATATCTTACTTTACCAAATTCCAACTGGTCCTTCTACAAAGATTCAAAAGACAATATAGTCCTAAACATGGACTTATGTAAATGATTACAAATTTAAATGAACTAATTTAAATACAGTGGGACTTCAAAGAGGTCTCATGAGTCAGACCTATCTGGTATAAGCAAAGTGGGCAAGAATCTGATTCTGTTGGATTGCAAATATTTATTTATGATGGTTTGTCTAGATCCCAGGAAACCAGTGTGACCAGTATTCCTAGCAGAGCTTTGAAGATGACCCTCCCACAAACTAGTTCCATCTGGTTCAATCACCCCAATGTTGAAAGCTTTAATCTATATCTCAGTGTATCTATCTATAGTGTGGCGACATTACTTCTGTTTCTTTCTATGGTATATGGCTGACCAAGTGACATTACCCACCACAAGTTTGGTACAAGAACTGTGGAAATCCAAGGTGTGATTTACTTATGCTTCCTAAATCACTCAGTTAGAGCCCACAGCCTATACCAGAGAGGATTCAAAGACTCCTAGATGAAATTAGGAAACTTCTGGAAAGACTTTTAATCTCTCCTCAAATATCTCTGCTTTATTGTTCTTAAGAATAAAGAATTCCCACAGTTGCACTTTTTTAAAATTTCTTTTGGCATTTGTTTCTCTGGTAAACGCCGTATATTCTTTCCAAAGGAAGGGAAGTGATAGATTTTTCCTTTGGAGGTAGACGGGAAGAGTCAGAATCACAGTAAGGACTTTATAATAAAGATCATCTTGTTCCACTTCTACCAAATTCCCCCAAATCCTCCTAAGATATCCATGGTAGGTAGACTTCTTTTCTTTACTTTAATACACTGAGGCAAAGGCCATGCTATTGTACCAGGCAATCCACTTCACTTTGAATGACACAAACTGTGCCATGTAGCTAGACTCTGCCTTTCTGGAACTTCATGCTTTGGTCTTCATACTCTCCTCTAGAACATCGTAAAATAAATATAAACAATAATAACTACTAATTATTAAGTGCCTACCATGTACCAGGTGCATATGTCACCTCTATTCTCTAGAGCAACCTAAACAATCAGTATTATTGAAGAATGCAGATACTGAGTCTCAGAGGGGTTTAGGTATCTTGCTCAAGGTCGCAGAGCTCAGGAAGGCTAGAGCTCTCTGACCCTACATAACAGTTCCTCACCAGAAACCTTTCCTCCTCCACATGACAGCCCCTCAGATCTTTGAAGAGGGCATGCTAAGTTCCCCTGAGTCTTTGCTTCTTCAGAAGTGATCTTTCCAGATTTCCTAGTTCCTCATGTGACACAGCTCCCTTCTCCGCTCTGGTCACTCTCCTCTGGACATTCTCTAGATTGTCAGTGTCCTCTCAAATGAGTGGCACAGAGCTCAGCACTCCAAAAGTCTTCTCATTTTTAACTATTGCTTATTTTAACTATAATAACTTTGCTTCCATAGTTAATGATAATAATCAGTCCAGGTGGAAGAAAATGTGTAGAAACAATAGCATCAGGGAAAACAAAAGGGACACTTAGTAAGAAAATCATTACAGCGCTCCATATTTAAAAAGCACTTGTCAAAGAAAATTACTGTTGGGAGGGGTATGGAAGGCCCAGCCCATAGACCTCCTATTTGATTCCTCTTGGCAGAAGAGCCAAAAGTGCTCTGAACACCACCCCCTTCACACAGGCACATGCTCCTGTCTTCCAAAAAAAGCCATCCATCCCTTGATTTATTTCACCTCTGTATTCCCTGGCTGTTCAGAATATGTTTCCACGTAATTTTATTTCTGTTGCTTATTACTTTGTATGCCTTTTTTTCAAATACATATGTGTGTGTGTATGAATTTAAAGCAGCCCATGTATGAAAATAGCATTTTTTTCCTACACTGCATCTAATGTTACAAAATTCTAGTGAGAGGCTTTTATAATCAATAAAAAAAATTATTGATGATTTAAAATGGCCAACGGGAGTTTATTCCATGAATCCAAGAATGGTTTGATAGAAAGATATCCATTAATATATCTTTGTATACTAATATCTATTAATATAATCAACCACATTAAGGAGAAAAACCATATGATCATATCCATGTATACTAAAAAGGCATTTGATAAAATTCAACATATATTTATATTTTTTAAGCTCAATGAAATAATAATAGAAGAATATTTCATTAACATGATGAAATATATATATGAATATATATATACATTATATATATATACCTTTGTGTGTATATATATGTATATCCACCTAAGTACACATCATGTTTAATGGGAAAACACTAACAGCAGTCCCTTAAAATTAGGATGATAAAGATGTCTACCATCACCACTATTTAATGTTATTCTAGAGGAAGTAACATTATAATTCTTTGCAGGTTATATAATTTTTTTACCTGGAAAACCTAAGAGAATCAACAAAAACCTGTTATAAACAACAAGAGAACTCAATAAGATCTGGGTATAAAAATCAATGATATGAATATAAGAACAAAAATCTGGGGCCGGCCCCATGGCCAAGTGGTTAAGATCGTGCACTCCATTTTGGTGGCCCAGGGTTTCGCCGGTTCGGATCCTGAGTGTGGACATGGCACCGCTCAACAAGCCATTCTGAGGCGGTGTCCCACATGCCACAACTAGAAGGACCCACAACTAAAAATACACAACTATGTACTGGGAGGGCTTTGGGAGAAAAAGGAAAAATAAAATCTTTTTTTTTTTTTTTGAGGAAGATCAGCCCTGAGCTAACATCTGCTGCCAATCCTGCTCTTTTTGCTGAGGAAGACTGGCCCTGAGCTAACATCCGTGGCCGCTGAAGCAGAGCCTGTGAACTTAACCACTTAGCCACGGGGCCAGCCCCTTCCTCTACTTTATACGTGGGACACCTATCACAGCATGGCTTGACAAGCTGTGCCATGTCCGCACCTGACATCCAAACTGGCGAACCCCTGGCCATCGAAGCAGAACGTGCAAACTTAACCACTGCGCCACTGGGCCAGTCCCGGAAAAATAAAATCTTTAAAAAAAAATCTATTAGAGTTAAAATGGAAGAATAGACCCATTTACAATAGCAACAACAACAACAAAGATAAAATGCTTAGGGAACAAATCTAATAATAAGTGTGTGAGATTTACATAAACAACTTACATAAGAACCCAAAAGAAGATGTAAACAATGGAAAAGAACACCATGTTCTTGAATAAAGAGTCAGTAGGAAGATAAAATATATATTTTCCCTTTAAAAAACTATAAATTTAAAGCAAGACCATTAAAAAAATACCAACTGAATTTTTTGGAGGTAATTGACAAACTGATTCTAAAATTCATATGGAAAAATAAATAAGAATAGCTAGTAAAAGCCTGCAAAGGAAATGTAGCAAAGGAGGACTAATTCTATCAGATATTAAAATATAATACTACAGTCATTAAAATAGAGTTGTTAATGGCATATAAACAGAGAGATTAATGGAACACAATAAAAGTCCAGAAGTAGCCACAAAAAAAAATATATATGCATATGTATACACCCACACATATACATGTATACGTATGTACACACACATAAACATATGAGAATTTAGTATACAATAAAGATGCCATATCAAATCATTAGAGAAAAGGTGAATTTTTCAATATTTTCAGAATCATCTAAAAAAATCTGGCGTGCTTCCACGACTTACACAAAATATATTCTAGAAGGATCAAGGATTTAAGTATATGATCAAAGATTGATTATACAAATAAAACAAAAATTCTAGAAGAAATGGGGAAGTATGTTTTAAAACAGAGTGGGGAATTTCTTAGTGATACAAAATCCATAAAAGATTGACAAGTTTACACAAAAACAACGTATTTCTGCCTGGCAAAAACATCATCAACAAAAAAGGCAGTAACTGGTAAAATATTTTATATTTTATGTCTGTGATGCATCTTACAAAGAGCTCCTATAAATCATTAAAAAAAAGATAGGAAAAAGACTGGCAACCCAACAGAAAAAAATGGACAAAAAACTTGAACAGTTCATTAAAAGAAAAATACAAATGGTTTCTAAAGCAGAAAAATCTCAACCTTTAATAAAATGTAAGAAGAACGAAGTACTTTTTTTTTTTTACTTATTGGTTGACAAAACCAAACGTTTTCTAGCTTGCATTGTTGCTGTCAACATAGCTGGTGAGATTGTAAACTGTTGCCACCTCTGCAAAGGGCAATTTGGCAAAATTTAACGAAATTCCAAATACACATACTCTTAAGAAGTAATAAGGTCATTTCTAGGAATGTATCCCACGGATATATTTGCCCTTGTGCAAAACTATGTATATAAAAAGATATTCATTGCAGCCTTGTTTGTGATAGCAATATGAGGAACACCTGAAATGTCCAACATTGGGAATTGGATAAGTAAACACAGAATGTTCGTAGAGTGAAATATTAAAGCAGATGTCAAAAAAAGGACGTATTTTTATATATATACGTATATACTGATATGGAACTTACTCCAAAATATGTGATTGAATGAAAAATCTAAACAAACAAGATGTACAACAATGCGTATCTTATGCGGCCATTTAAAAATAATGTGTAGGTACATGTACAGAGTATCTGTGGATGAATGCATAGGAAACGTAACATTAGCAGAATCTAGGGACGTGAACTAGAGGGCTGGAAAAAAATTGTAGGAGAGAGACTGCAGACCTTTTCACGCGTTATGAATTGTGTGTTTTATGCATGTATTACATAATCAAATAAATAATTTTAAAAGAACTGAACAAGTCAGTTCAAAAGGGCATTGAGAAATAGAATATATTTTCCTTATTTTTCACTTTATTGGAAATTTAGAAAATTGCCAGTTTGACATTTCCATAAAAAGAATTAATAGGTTCAAACAAATCAATGTCCATTTAGCTTTTTCTCATTTAAGCTCGTCAGATTTTAGATGTGCAAATTTCCTGGGAACAGAAAAAAGTATTTGCTTTGACTTGCAATCTGAAATGGGTTGTTCCTTTGCAAAAGTTGATTTCATCTGACATTGTCAAACACTTGAATTGCTGTTAGGTCATCTGTAGCCTGATTAACACTAATTGATCTTTTGAATGGCAGGATTATTAATGCAGTTTAATTACTCATTAGAACATCTGAGTTTGGCCAATATCCAAGGTTTGGGGTCTGGGACGGAAGGTGGGTATCCGGTGAGGTCAGAAGCATCTCTCTTGAATTAAATGCTTGTTATCACTGCACACCCTGACTTTTGGCTCATCTCTCAGAATCTGGCTTCTAAAAGCTTTGGTTGAAAAAAAATTGCAAGCCTTGCACAAACTTTAATCTTGTGGGAAAATAGGGGGGTCACATTGTAATTGTCAGTTGCTATCATGAAGAATGTAATTGGTTTGATAACAAGAAAAAGCATTTTTCAGTGAAAACGCCTAAGGGAGTGTATTGTTATTCTCCCCAAATCGAAGGTGTAACCTGCTGTCTTTTCAGCCCTAGTTCCCCCGATCCCAACACAAGCAGACCTCAGCCCTTCTCCCCGACCCTACCTGTTTACCCGAATTAATATTTTTTCTTGTACCTGAAATAATATTTTTTTTCATATTACACTATTTCAGGGTCACTTTTTATTGTGTTATTTTAGATAAAAGGTTAGATCTTTAAAAAGTAGGTTCTAAAATTCCTTTCAAACCTAAATTCATACCTTGAATAACAAAGCAAGCCTTCCCTTGCTGTTCTAACCATGACTCCCATGTTGATGTTTGTTTGTTTATAGTAAAAGCTGGAGGAATGAGAATTTCCAAAAAACAAGAAATCGGCATCTTGGAGAAACATACCAAAACAAGGTAGGGATTTCTTCTTAATTTCTTCTCCTTCATCACTCCGAGGGGTTTTGAGTGGCTCTGCTTCCAGAAGTCAGAGGCCTCCCTGTATTTTAGGACAAACCAAGACTCCCTAGACATTTGCTAACCGAGGTTAGAGGCAGCCAGTAGCTGGGGAGGGGGGGGCTGGGGTGACACAGGGGCCTGTAAGTGAAAGGTGGCCACCATCTGGAGGACTCTCTCTGGCTCCCATCACTATCCCCACCTGCCCTCCTGCGCTCTGCAGTCAGCCCAGCTGCCTTGTTCCTAAGACACCCAGTCTTTAATGCATCCAAAGCTGACCCATGTCCCTTTATCCTATTTTCACATTAGCCTTTGAAGTATTGTCCCTTGGCTGGCCCTTTTTTCGTAATATGCTTTCTGCTGAAGCAAATCTCCTGAATTAAAAATAAGTGCATTTTTTTTGTTGTTTTAAATTCATCACTCAATTATTTAGAAAATAATGGCCACTATACTTGGCATAGCCGGAAGGCATATAGATGCTGAGGTTGGTTTCTCCCTGCTCCTTCTGTCATAACCTTGACACATTGAGCTATTCCTGGAGCTAAGCAGAGAGCTGGGGGATGGAAGGGGTGTGCAAATGGCCCAACCACTCTATGCCGTGGTTAAGGAAAATGAGGGCACTCAAAAAGAAAGAAACTTGTGAAAATGACTTCTCCAAGTAGTGTAACGGGCGCTTCAGAGACTGTTAACTTCAGGATGGTTTCCACAGATGAGCTGATAGGTGATTCAAAAGGAGTGGATTAGAAGATGCTCAAGGTAGGTCCTTAAGAGATAAAATTATAACTCTCCGAAAGAGAATGTAGAGGGAAATAGACTATGGAATTTCCCTGGCTCTTTCATAAAAAATTATTTTTAGATCACTTTTAAAGTTTTCTTCCCAATTTCTGGAAAGGAAATTTCTTGAAGAATTTTTCTACTTTAAAATGAAATAGTCATTTGCCCCTTTAGCAATTTTTCTTTCTTCTGATATCAGAAAATCACCACCACATAATGAAAGCCAAGCTGTAAGTCCTCAAAAGTAGGGGTCACATATTATTTCTCTTCTGGCCCAGCCTCCAGGACAGCTCCTAGAATAGAGGAAGCACTCTGGAAATGCTCCCAGACTGTTGTTGAATTGCAAGCTGGTTAATTTCGAAAGCCTGTTATGTTACCAAAACCTGATTCGAGCATAAACCCTGTTTATTGTGACACTGGTGAACGTGCCTGGGCCAGGGGCTCAGGAGCTTAAGAGTCATGGCTTGGAAATAACCTTCTAGTTGACGGCAGTAGACAAGTCATTCATTTCTCTGCACCTCAGAAAATGGGGACTTACTGCTAATTCTAACACCAGCTGAAAAATGCAGAAAGGCGAGTTGCCCAGAGAGTAATAATGTGGTGATTGAGACAATCCTAAAAAACTCAGTTGTTTTCTAACAGTCATTAAAAGATGGGAATTGGACTGCTACACAACTTAAACAGCAAGAAATAGCTCTCTCTTTTGCCCTATCTGCCAGAGGCAAATATAGGTATGTGGGGCCTGAAGCTTATACAATTTGGGGGCCATTTTTAAAGAAAAATAATAAAAAATTACAAATATGAAATAGCTAGGGCCCCTCCCAGGCCCTTGGAAGGAGCCTGAGCAGCGAGAGGCCGTGAAGCTGAATTGACATTAGCTCCACCATACACTCACCTCTCCGTTTACACCTGCTTCGTGAATGTACACACAGGATATGAGTGCCTCGTTTTCATGGACTAACACCTCTCCTTACATCTTCTGGGAGAACAGCTTTGGAAAAATATATCACAGGAAATAAATTTCTAAGCATCATCCGTCTTTGTCCATCTTTTAATAACTTCTACTAACGAACACAGACCATCCAGAAAAAGAAAATATGCCAAGTGCAGAGTTTCCTTCAGGAAATTGCACTGCAGGCTCAGCCCTGATTGAGACTCTCCTACGAAATAACTTCGCCTGAGAAAAAGAAGCCAGACACAGAAGAGTACATGCTGTCTGATTCATTTTATGAAGGACAAAAGAGTCAAAACGAATCTATGGGGCTATCAGTCAGAGTAGTGGTTATCCATAGGGCAGCTGGTTTGACTAATGCTTTAAGTTTGTGAATATTCAACAAGCTCTACACTGATATTATGTGTAATTTTCTGCATATATACTATACTTCAATGAAAAGTTTAAAAAGTAATAATAACAGTAATAACTTGACCTACGAAGCTTGTTACAGCAGGTGGGTGCAGAGAGGCAGGACTTTTTGCCTTCTAGGTGTTGTCAAGCAGAGTGAAAGTGTAAAGGCCAAGCAGACAGTCCTCTGTATAAACCACTTAGCCTCTTTAGTGGAAAGGGTTTCAGGTCCTATATGAAATTTCTTTTCGTCTTCACAGTGCCATTGCAAATGTTGCCAAAGTACAGGCGATGGATGCCCTGAATGACACACTGGAGAAGGTGAGCCGTGGGTGAGGCCAGCCACGTGATGCTCCCTGTCAATTTGAATTTGCCCATCAGAGGAGGCTGCACGGCTGAATGAGCTGATGACCACTGAGGGTTTTCCAACTCAGGGGTTTGATGTCCTTGTGAAAGGATCTGCTCTCAGTCTGAGGAACTCAAAGAGGTTTTGGCGAAAAAAGCTGTTTCTCCCAAATTCCTAGTGTCTATTTCATAAATCATTTCAAAAATAAGATAGAAGATAAAACAAGAATCATGACACTAAATTGGCAGAACTTTGCTTCGCCATCCCAAACAGTTCTTGGAAATGTTGGCATGTTTTTATAAAAAGGCAGCCTGTGCATTGGGAATTCAGCAGTTTCTGACCTTCCTCCCCATCACTGCGTTCCCGTAACGAAATGCTTGATTTGAGGTGTGAGGGCAGGTGGTGGGGAGTTGCACAGTTTAGGGCTGGAGGAAGGCTGGGGACTGGCTGGGTTTATCCAGGAAAGTCTGTTTATAAAGGTGGTTGACCATTGCTATTTTTATTTCCATATCTTGAATTTCTTCTAAGTAACTCAAGAAACTCAGAAAACTCTTACCAGATAGACAGTGGTTTGGTTTTGGATTTAATGGTTGGTTTTTAAATTTTGTAGGTGACCTGAGCGAGGGTCCTTAATCTACTTCTAGGGAGCAGATACGCTGTATTTAAGGCACCCACATTTATCGAAAGGATGGGTCTGGGTACCCTTTGAAAGAGGAAGACTTGGTGTTACTGCCTAAATCAGGAGTCTGAAAAGGTTCAGAGCAGAAACTGTGTGGCTAGACCTCTGGGGCCCTCATTTGGCACTGGCTCCTCCACTAACTGTCTGTATGACCTCGAGCAAGTTACTTATCCTGCTCCTGAGAGTCATCATTTGTAAAATGGAGATAAGGCAAAATATATACTTCACAGAGCTGTTGTGTGGAGTAAATGAGTTCCTACACATGAAGTTTTTAGAACAGTGCCTGGTCTGGTTGGGAGCATTGGTTTTATGGCGGTAAAATGAGAAGGTATGTCTGAAGCCCATGAGAGATTGCAGGGCAGTTCATACAAGGCAGGATCTCAACTATAGGCTATCACAACAGAGCCTTCTAAGGCAGGGGGCTTGACTCTCCCATCAAACAGATTTGAGATGAGGTCTTAACTAACTCTGCCTTCCTGGCTTTTCAAGAAGGGCAGGGATGGGTGATGCCCCCCGGGCAACACAAGCTGCTCACCCTTGCATCTCCTGTTCTCTTGCTCCTGTCCACTAAACGCATCTCCTCAAGGGCAAGAGAATGCCACAGCTGTAAGTGGAACTGGATGGAATAGACACCTTCCTCTAGAATATATGTCAACCTAAAATCAAATGTTTACAGAGAGCAGTCAGTAAGGTTGCTTATGCTGTACGTTAGGCATGGCGCAGTCTGTATTGGTTTTATAGACATTTTGCATATGCTTCTGACATACAGGGCTTCTTCCCCTTTCAATTAAAAATATCATTTCTTTATTTCAAAGATAAAAAGAAGAATCAAATAACGACACCAATGATAGTAAGTTGTTTTTGGAAACCATAAGAAGACATTGAGATGGTGTGCTGTTACAGATATTTTTAACAGCAACTATACCTATTTTTTAAAAACTTGAACAGTTAGCTCAAGTGTTTGCTGGAGTAGGACTATGGCTAAGACTGCATAGATTCCTGGTTAAAACGAGTTCTGGCATCAGCCACCAGAGGCCTGGGTCTTATACTGGTTCTGTCACTTACTCACTATGTGTCCTTGGGCGGGTTTCTTCACTTTTCTGTGCCTCTGTTTGCTCATCTGTAAATGGGAATGTGGTTAATAGTATCCACTTCAGGGTCTGGCCCGGTGGCACTGCAGTTAAGTTTGCACGTTCTGCTTCAGTGGCCCGGGGTTCACCGGTTCAGGTCCCGGGTGCAGGCAGGGCACTGCTTGGCAAGCCATGCTGTGGTAGGTGTCCCACAAATAAAGTAGAGGAAGATGGGCGCAGATGTGAGCTCAGGGCCAGTCTTCCTCAGCAAAAAGAGGAGGATTGGCAGCAGATGTTAGCTCAGGGCTAATCTTCCTCAAAAAAAAAAAAAGAAGAAGAAGAAAAATAGTATCCACTTCACAGAGATAATTAGAAAAATAAAATGAAGGTACAACCATGTGCAAAATCTTAGCACAGAGCTAGATGCAGTTAGTTAAAGCCAGATGCAGTTAGCCTCAGTAAGTGTTAGCTTCTAGTCCCAGGCAGATATCCTCAGGGCATCACTTGGAATCTCAGGTGAAAGAGAAGAGGCCAGCAACAAAATCAAATCCCGAGATGATCATAAGGGACTATCTTGAATATGGAAGCTGGTGGGATCCACATGTTTCCTTACACTACGAAAAATCCTTCCTGAATCCATAATTCAACCTGAAGCACAATAGGATTTCATAGGAAAGGTCAACCTGGGATAGAAAGACTTTTAAATGTCTTTTAAAAAATAGATCTGCTGAGATCAGTGGTTGTCAGGAGCTGGAGGTGGGAGGAGGGGTTGACCACAAAGCGAAAGGAGGGAATTTTAGGGGGTGATGAAATGGTTCTATGTCTTGATTGTCAGCATGGTCACAGACTGAAGTACTTGTGAAAACCCATAGAACTATACACCAAAAAGGGTATATTTTACTGTTGATAAGTCATACCTTAATTTTTAAAAATGAAAAAAAGGCATAAGCTATAAGCCTCATACAAAAAAATTAAGACATATAAAAGATTAAGAAAGATAGATATAGATATCTGCTGATAAATTTTCACCTGCATTGCAGTGATCCCCCCACAATATACATTGTCATGAAGACCTAACAGTATACAACTGGCCAGAAGAAATACAGTAGCAGAAATGAGGGTCACGTCCCCTGCATTTATTAACATTTGTCCATGTCCTCAGCTAGAATTATGTCTAGTTCCAAGAACCCATGTTAATTCTCGTACCAATTTAAGAACTAAGACAGTGAGCATACAGCCCTATTCATAGGATCTCTTCAATCTTTCAATCATGGCAGGAAATTTCTGCCATATGCTATTCATCTCTGCATACCCTACTTTAAAACCAACCTAGAGTTTAAGATCTGGGAGATTGAAAAACAATCCCCAAAAGGTTGGAAGTGGAAAGCAGCCTAAAATTTCCCCTCCCACTGTTTCCCCAACTCCTTCCTGGACGCAGACCTCTGTCCCCACTGCCTTTCTCCCTTCCTCGCTACTTCCCCAGCCAGCCCTTCCCACTTCTTCCAGCCCTAAATAATGAGGAGTTGTGTTGCCCAGTGACAAGGCACATAATGTGGTATTTCTGTGGAAAAGGGGTTATGTAACCCCAAAAGCTCTCTTGGCTAAAAATCTGGGAAAACCAGTCTTAGATCAAGTTCCACCTACTCCTTAGAGGTGTCTGACCTTATAGAGGTCACATAGCTCCTCTGAGATTTATGGTTGCTCATTTACTTAATTTTTTTGTCTTTAAGGCAGAGAGTAATAGAGAATGATACTGCCAAATATATTAATTCTCTGGACAGTTTTGAAAGTTAAATTTGACTATAGCTGTGAAGTTTCTCCGAACATGAAAGCGTCCAGTTAAAACGTTAGTTAAAACATTAGTAACACGGTTGGATTATGGTGTTGAGGCAGGTGGAATTAGTTAAAGTTGGGGCCACTTTTCAAGTTACCAGATATGTCACCACTGCCAAAGTTAGTGAGATGGATGTGAAACAGGATCCTGGGGGAGAGGAAACTATCAAAGTCATCTGCAAATCTAAAAAGGTTTCTCTTGTTCTGTAGATTCTCATCACCACAGGAGTATCCTTGAATTTCATTGACTCGAGCTGAATGTTTTGTTTTAAGCACTTTGCTTAACGGGGTGTGGAAATCTAAGTGCCAACATTCCAGTTGGAAGTTAACACCCTGGAAAGATGAATGGAAGAGCTGCCCGTCAGCTAATACAACCTAACTTCAGGCTCTAAAACAAAACCTGCCACTGATTTTCTTGCATCTAGAGTTTCTTTCACAGCTCAATCATAAAGACTTTTATCATATTTCTTTTGCTTTTTCTCTGAAATTAAAATAGAGGTTCTGAGGTCACAGCTACCCAAGATGAAGGTAAATTCTCGATGTGGGAGTTTCCATTGATCTGCTTTCAAGTTCAGTATGGTGCCCCTTATGTGATGGAGCCACAGCAAGGCAGAATCTTTACACATATACCGGCCTTGAATTCTTTCTCTTGTGGGGTCACCCTAGATTTTCTTACCCTAATGAATCAGACAAGGGACACCTTTCATTCTACAAAGCCGATCATTGTACAAAGACTAACGAGGAAAAATCCAAAGCTTCCTCACAGGTAAGATGCCAGACTAAAGCACGGCTGGCTGTAGGTTGTACTCTGGAAAGCTGTTTTTACTTATTTCTAGCTCAGACTTGAAAATAAAATCTTCCTAGCTCCACTGAGACAAAATCTACAGCAAAGAATTAAGGCCTTTAGGGGTTGACTACTTTATTTACAGTTTCACCAAGTCTAATGGAAGGCTCTTTACAGACTCTCCACCCACAGTCCCCAGATCCTCCTACCTTAAGATGTTCGTGATTGAGAGGGTGGATAGATGAGAAAGAGAACCTCACTCTACCATTTTCAAGAGTTGCTGTAAAACCCTGCTAGTGGCCCTACAAAACTCATACATTTGTAATTTAGTAATTATGGATTGTTTCTCCAAGGCTATTATCTTTGCCAGAATGATTTTCACTTCCTTCTTAATCCTGTTGATTTTCTTTTTTTCACCTAAATTTTCCCAGAGCAGTTTACAGATGGCCAACAGGCCCCAGGGGCAATCTCCCATTCATTCTGATCCATGGCATTCCCCTCCTGAGCTACAGTTGAACAGAGCTCTTAGAACCTCAGTTAAATGCCTTAGTTAAAATGTAAGACCTAAACCTTGTGCATTACTGATAGGAAAGTAAAATGGTGCAGCCACTATGGAAAACAATATGGCAGCTCCTCAAAAACTTAAACATAAATTACCACTTGGTCCAGCAATTCCACTTCTGGGTATATAACCAAAAGAATTGAAAGCAAGGACTTGAATAGATTTTGTACATCAGCGCTCATAGCAGCATTATTCACAATAGTCAAGAGGTGGAAGCAACCCAAGTGTCCATCAGCATAAAAATGGATAAAGAAAATGTGGTACATACACATACGATGGAATATTATTCAGCCTTAAAAAGGAAGGAAATTCTGACACATAGGTAAACCTTGAAGACACTATGCTAAATGAAATAAACCAGACACAAAAGGACAAATATTGCACTACTTCACTTATATGAGATACCTGGAGTACTCAAGTTCATAGCGAGAAGGTAGAATGGTGGTTGCCAGAGGCTGGGGGCGGAGGGAATGAGGAGTTGCTGTTTAATGGGTACAGAGTTTCAGTTTGGTATGATGAAGTTCTGCAGATGGATGGTGGGGATGGTTGCACAACAATACAAATGTATTTAATGCTGCTAAACTATACACTTAAAAGTGGTTGAAATGGCCAACTTTATGTTGTGTGCATTTTACCACAATTTTTTAAATGATCAAAAAATATAGCACCTAAATCGTGGAGATAACCCTGGAGATGGTCAAATAATGAGTTAGTGCCAAATTAAGCAGTAATTAAGAGCTGTGTGTTCTAACAGTGTTTGCCTGTCCGCTTTGCTTCCCCGCCTCCACCCATCATCTCCCTTACGCCTTAAGAACAACAATCAATATTGCACCTTTCTCTCTTCGTTCTCAACTTGTCATCTCACCTTGGCTAATTGCCCAGATGTCTGTTATATCAGAATTTCCTGTTCATTTCCTTTCTCACTCCCCTTTACCTTACATTTGACTTTAAGTAACTTGCCAAGTTGTTCTTCCTACCTGTAATCTCTCGAATGTGATTTAGGGCTAACCTGAAATAACCCATCTGTTTTAGCTGACACTAAAGACACCCAGTCTGAAAAAAACTACTGCAGTGACCTCTTAAGTTTCTTTCTGATTCTAATGTTAAAAGAAAAACAAAATAAAGCACTCTGCCCTTAACGTACTATAAAATGCATGTCATGTGGCCGGATGATAATTGATCTGACAAAAAAAGTCACCAGCTCTTTTTTTAGATTCTTAAAGCAACATTTATGACCAATACCTCAATTACGTTTCTTCCTTTCTGCTAGAATGCCAGCATAGACCATCCTTGAGTTTAATTATTATATAACTTACACATGCTCATTGTAAAAGAAAAATTTTAGAAAAATACTGATAGGCAAAGTAAAGAAAAAGACTAGGAATTACCCATGATTCCATCCTTCGGAGATAATCATTGTTAATACTTCAGTGTATATTCTTCCAATGTGTTTAATTTTTTAAGACCAAGAAGAAAGGACTTTCTGGAGTCAAATTTCACATGAAAGGGAATGCTGTGTGCCCAGAGCTCAGGGACATTTGAGAAGAGATATAAGGCACATATGTTTTCCCTGGCTTAGAGGAGACCAAACAAACCATAAACAACGTGATGCTTAGGGTCATGAACAATTTATTTTCTCTTTTATTTAATTTGAGTGTCAAAGCAAGGCCATATAAGTTCAACAGTGACAAGTTAAATTCCTGGCGAGCTGAGGCATCCCTACCTGGCTGGCTAAGGAAGGTGTCCTTAGGTACTTTCATGTTGTGTCAATGGGCTTGAAACCCAAGAGCTGGAATGGATCCAAAAGGTTACTGGGTCCAAATTCTCCTCCTAGGAAAAATGCGTCTGAAGTGCTTGCAGCATTGGGCATCCTTTTTTTTTTTATAAAAGATTGGCACCTGAGCTAACAACTGTGGCCAATCTTTTTTTTTTTTTTCTGCTTTATCTCCCCAAATCCCCCCAGGTACATAGTTGTATATCTTAGTTGCAGGTCCTTCTAGTTGTGGCATGTGGGACGCTGCCTCAATGTGGCCTGACGAGCGGTGCCATGTCCGAGCCCAGGATCCAAACCAGCGAAACACTGGGCCACCTCAGAGGAGCGCGAGAACTTAACCACTCGGCCACGGGGCCAGCCCCTCGGCACCCTTTTGATTTTAAGCTGTCCATGACGTAAATTCTATACGGTCTCTTGGTTCTATATGAATTTCCTCTTATTGTCAAAAATTCTCAGTCCCTGTTAATTTAAATCTATTTAAGCCTATTTCCTCACAGATGTTGTCTGTGGAGACAACTAATGAGAATTTTCATTACCTGGAGCTAGTAAGTCATTCCTCAGCCTTCTCTTCACCAGGCTGTTTAGATTGAACCACATGAAATGGTCAGTATTAGACCATCTTTTACCTACAAAAATGGCAATTTCATATGCTCCAACCTAATAAATAACCCTAACTGTTCCTAACTTCTTTCCAAGGTTCTTTATTCTTGATCTTTCAACAATTGAGGAGTCCATCCCCCTCAGGACCTTCTCCAATGTTCCCACAGCCTTCTTAGAATATAGTGACCCATATATGCATACTTGTGCCAGAATAATTGACGACTGATGCAGAAATAATTAACCATTTCTACCTTTAAAAATGTCACTTCAAAACATATATAAATGGGGACCAGCCCGGTGGCACAGCGGTTAAGTTCACATGTTCTGCTTCGGTGGCCCAGGGTTTGCCAGTTCGGATCCCGGGTGCAGACATGGCATTGCTTGGCACACCATGCTGTGGTAGGCATCCCACATATAAAGTAGAGGAAGATGGGCACAAATGTTAGCTCAGGGCCAGTCTTCCTCAGCAAAAAGAGGAGGATTGGCAGCAGTTAGCTCAGGGCTAAACTTCCTCAAGGAAAAAAAATATATATATAAATGCACGTATACATTTTGTATATATTTTTTTTATATAATATGTTTTATAATTTTAAAAATTAGAAACAAGCTAATAAGGGAAAACCCAGGTAATGCTTATACCCATGGGTCCAGAGCTGAAGTGGTATGAAAAGGAGAAATATTATCAAAGAAGTAAACAAAATTGCGAAATTCCTCTGAACAACTGTATTGCTTTCTACTACTTTAATACTTGATGACCAAAAAGATTCAATATGCTTATTTTTTCTTTCCCTCTCACCTTTAGCTCAGCCATAAATTTCCAGCAATAGTGCACGTGGCACATCAAAAACCCAGACCTGCTCTGGAGAAGGTCACCCCACTGAAAAGGATCTACATTATTCAGCAGCCTCGAAAATGTTAAGCTGGGATATAAAACACAGCCATCTGGCCAACTGCCTCAAACATCTGACAGCTTAGCAAAAAGGACCAGAAGTTTCGATAGGCCTAGTGTACTTGCTTGGTAAATAAAACACCTTTGTATCTTTTCTTTTGACTTTAGATAATAAAGCATTCAAAATTGTAAATCCGGTGCATTCTTGGGCCTCATTTTGGTCCAGGTCAGGGTCCCATTGATATTTACATATGTAATTCTACTGAATAAGAGAAGAATCCAGAATACTTGACTATGCTACTTCATCCCACTGGATAAGCTCTCTCCTCCTGGATGCCGACCCTGAGTTGTTCCACCTACAGGGAATTCTCTTTGAAGGTAAAGTTTAGAGAGAAATACGCTGAGCTTTGCAAAGGCCAATATTCTTTGCAGACATGAGAAATGATTCTTCTCAGCGTGTTTGTCTAAGATGCTCAAATTTTCAGTTGAAGTGAAATATCTTTTCCAGTTTCCCACATAAATATATAGTTTGTTTTGAAGGTTTGGTGAAGGAAAATGAAAAACTGAGGTTTATTACAGACATATTCTCTTCTGCAAAGCAATCAAGGATGGAAGGTAGACTTGTAGTTTCAGTGGGAGATTTGCTCAGGGCCTCCCAGAAAGTTCACGCTCTAGAACTGAGGGGACCCTGATGCTACAGAGCATTGCAGTTGGGGAATAGAAGTTGATTTTAATTAGAGGTGGGGATGGGAGGGAAAGTGTTGCCACAGCTAAAATTGCTCCAGCTCTCCTGCCCTCTATCACACACATGCGCACGCGCGCACACACACTCTTCATACACTCACATATGAACAACCAAGGGCATCCTCAGGTGATGGTAGGGGACAATCACATTCTTCTTCCACAGAAGCTAACTGTTACTCACAGTTCCATCATTCTGCACCCCTACATTATAATGCTGCCCTATGATCAGCACTTCTCTTTACCTAAGGACAGGATCAGCACTCTAGTCCATTATTTTACAAGTTGACAACCCTTGGAGTACGAGCTGATGCTAAGCCTGTCTCTGATTTCTGGAACACCAAAGGCACCTGGCTAAGGCCCAGTGGTGATGCTGATGCATCCCATCTCCTCCCCTGTGTTGGTTGGCTCTTTTTCAGGAATAAGAGGATTGTTTGAGATAATATAGAGCCTTCAGTCAATGCCAGAATGAATCAATAAGATAGTCCTAACCACTCCACTTTGGCTTAGCTCAGTTCCCAGTCCTCTGGGACTGTTGTCAAAAATACTCCAGAAAGGTAAGTGTTGCAAGGCAAATAAATGCACAGAAGTTCAAGGTCAGCTACTACTCCCCAGGGGACAATAGCAAAGCATAAGCCAGATGGTGGGTGCTGGCTGGAACACTAGAGTGAGATTAGGAGACTGGGGTTCTGCTTCTGACTCACACTAGTTCTTAAACGTTAAGTAAGCCACTCAACCTTTCTGATCCTTGTCAAACAGGCATAATATCTGACCCCCAGTTTAACCTTCCCAGAGGCATAGTTGGACTAAGATAAAATGAACCCAGGTTTATAATAAGTCATTTAAAAGAGTAGTGAGAGCAAGGTGGTACCAGGATGACCGTTCTAGAAGTTGCCAGAGCTATAATAGTAGGAGAACTCTAAGAGATGGTAGAAGCTGAGCCTAGAATAGGAAATTCAAGGGAAAGCTGAAAATTTGGCGCTAGATGGAAGCAGGGAGGAAACTGGGGAGGATGATGAGGGAAATGGGAAGCTAAGATGGCAACACTGCTAAATTTGCCTTTCCTGAGGATGCGTAAGAGCCAACCACCCAGAGAAAGTAAGAAGAGAAGGGCACCATTCTATCGAGAGCTGAAAGATGTACTGCAGAGGAAGAGAGGCTGCTTAAAGGGAAAACATGCAGTGAGAAGCCCAGCATTGGTTTAGGCCCATAATTGCAGTTACTTAAATCACCAAATCATAGACAGTAAGAAGTTTGATGTGAACTTCAGATCCGAAAGGAAATTGGAATTATCTTGGAGAATGTATCAGAAGAAAAGGAACCAAGCCGATAAGAGAACTTTGTGGTGATATGGCCACACACACAGAAAGCCAAAGGGGGTGCTCCTTCTGCCTTCTGAGGAATAAGCCCTGCATGGATGTGCTGTGGTTCCACGCAGAAGCCCCTGTGATGTGTCCACAGGCCCAGCAAAAACGACAACCATGGCGGACGGGGGTATCGGCAGGTATACGGCTGGGGATTCATTGGCACATACGTTTCTTTCTTTTTTTTTTTTTAAACATTTTATTTTTTTCCTTTTTCTCCCCAAAGCCCCCCCGCTACATAGTTGTATATTCTTCGTTGTGGGTCCTTCTAGTTGTGGCATGTGGGACACTGCCTCAGCGTGGTTTAACGAGCAGTGCCATGTCCGCGCCCAGGATTCGAACCAACGAAACACAGGGCCGCCTGCAATGGAGCGCGCAAACTTAACCACTCAGCCATGGGGCCAGCCCCTGGCAGATACATTTCTTAAGCTCATTTCAGTTCAGTTCAACAGGCTCTATCCTAGACACTGGGACACAAAGATGAGTAAGACATTGCCCTGCCCACCTCGAGCTCTTAGACCAAAGGGAAATAGGCATGCCAACAAATCAATACGAAGAGACGTCGTACTTCGTACATAGTGGGGTATGGGGGGCATGCTGGGGATGAGATCACAGACAGTCAAAAGACAATGTGTTGGCTGGGGAGATCAATAACCTGCATGCAGATCTTTAATAAACAGACTTGAAATAAGGTTTTTATTATGAAAATTTTCAACTCTACACAAAAGTGGAGTGAATATTATACTGAACCCTCAGATACTCATCACAGGCTTAAACAATGGGCCAATCTTGTTTTATCTCTAGCATCCAGCTCCCCACTTCCCCCTCTTCCCTCTCTCCTTCTGGATTACTTTAGAGCAAAGTCCAAACATCATATAATTTCATCTAGAAATACGTCAATATGTTATCTCCAAGAGATAAACACTCATGTGTGCATGTGCATTCTCTATCCATCTCTTTCTCTCTCTGTAAATTAAATTTTACAAATATTGTGGAGCAAAAGGGAATATTTATGTAAACCATCAAAGAATCTTTCACCATAAAAAGGAAACTGGCGTTGCTAGGCCAGCCACAAGAGCAAGAAACACATACACACACACACACACACACAGCTGAGCCAGGAACACCCACGGAAATGACTGCTGGGAAACTTGAGAAGGTGGTGAGAGGTGGAACTTCTGGAGAGGAAGTAGAAATGAGAGTGGTTTTCAGGTTGAAAGAAAGAAAAAAGTAAACATGAAGTTGGTCAGAGTAAACAAGAGGGACAGAAAGAAAACACCGGGGAAAATTAGTTCTTACTGAGGAAAAGGATATAGAGAACACTTAAACATAGCTAGTTCTGAGGTCACTCAGAGAAGAAAAAAATGGAGTAAAACAGGAACAAAAGAAGATAAATTAATGGCAAGGAAAACTAAAACTGATTTATTCAGCATTTATCAGGTTCTTCCCGTGTGATAGTCTTTCTTTAGATGGAACCCAAGTCCAAGGAGGCTATGGCTGGCGTTTGGTGCATATTATGTTTTAACATGCATGTCTAGATGTCAGCTGGAGTTGCCACCCACTTCGGATAGATAACATTAGCCCAAACCCCCATCGTACCCCTAGTGGATATTCAAAACCCTCCCCACAATGTCTGTGAATCTCCAGGAGGGTTGTATTGTCATGGTCACCTCTGATTTCCCATGAATTTGTTCATTACTTGCTGCCCCTGTGTCCCACTATCCTGATCTCAGCTTGGGACTCAGCCCTTTTCCATGATTTCTCCAAAAGCCGACTCCAGAGGGTGATAAGCTTTAGCAAAGATTCAGTAGAGTTTACATCACAGTAACCAGACAACTTGCGATAGAGTATTAGGCATCCCAATTCTATATGTCTGTCCTTCCACCCACTTCCCACTCCCCCAGCCGGGGATTTTGTTCACTGCTCACTGCATCCCTGGCAGTCCCCTATTCCTCCCACCATCTTGCTGGGTGCCGTCCCCTCTCCTACTCTCCCACTCTCCCTTTCCTCACTTTTCTCCTCTCTTTCTCCTTCTAATTTCTGTTCAGTTCCAACAGCAATTAGTATTTCTTGGGTTGTCTTGACTCCTCAGGACATCCTCACATCCTCAGGGAGTCACCTCACCCCAAAAGAGCCTCCTGCCTCCAGCAAGTATGACATCAACTGTCAGGATGTCAACACTTTCATCCAAATATGCTAGAATGGATGAACGATGGATGAATGAATAAATAAATGAATGAATTAAAAAGAGTGAAGTGACAGAGAACATGAGCCAAGAAAAATAAGGAGTCAAAGGTAAAAGAAAACTTTCAAAGGAAATGCTGAAAGAAAAGCACACACACAAAATTAGGGAGAGCAGAGCTTCAACTAAAAATACATAACACAGGTAGAATTTTCAACCTAATTTTGCATACAGCATTTCATAAAATCTTCACAAGAAGCATGCGAGATGACAGCTATCATTACCCCATTTTACAGATGAGAAAAATGAGCCTCAGAGAAATTAAGAGATTCCCAAGGTTTCACAGCTTGTTAAGTGGAGGAACTTCTCAGAGAATCTCTTAATCCCAAATTTAGAGCTGTCTCTGTTACCCTGTAAGGACCCAGGTGAAGCCAAAGCTTAGAAATCTCTAAAAAGAGAGAGTCTGTATATAATTTTGACTTAAGAAATAGAGCTGAATTTGAAGGTAGAAATTGGTGTGTGAAAGGACTGGTTTGGGACTAATCAAATTCCTCAATAGGAGAAGAGCCATCCAAGTTCACATTTTTAGACTTTTGTTTCAAAGACACAATATGGAAATTTGAAAGATCACCGAAGTGAACCAGGTTAGGAGAAAAAGATACAACTTATAGATATGAACCCTCAAAAGAAAAATGAAAGCTAAAAAAGGAAACTATGCACAGGATGCTTCTCCTGTGTACAGGAAAAGGCATGAGGCTGGGGAGATGTCAAGTGCATCTTGGGAAAGAAGCTGGGGCAGCAGATAAACAAAGGTGACCTCTGCAGCCTGTATCATCAGCCTGTAAGATGTAATAACAGATCTGTGAATGTTTTCTACAAGGGCTTTCCAAATCAATCTCAATCACTGCAAAAGCACATTTTGGATGACCCGTGTGCCCCCCTTCCGAGCAGGCATGCCACAGACCTCAGGCCCAAGTTTGCATTGGTGTTCTCACCCCGTTAGAGTCGATCATACTGCTACTATAATTATCAGAGACCTATAAGAAAAGAAAAGAGGAAGACTTAACACATAAACATTCCTCATGAACAAAAGTTTCAGGATAGTTTGAAAAGGAAAAAAATGTGAGAGAATTGAATCATCATAGGCCTGCTAATGTCAGGAACCCGCCCAAATTAACCAGAACCATATCTATATTAAAACAGCAATTTATTGTAAATAAAATAATTTAGGTCAACACTATGGGTCCAGAAGAATTATTTTCCCTTTTTTTTTAAAAAGAATCCATCAAGGGGGGCCAGCCCCGTGGCCGAGTGGTTAAGTTCGCGCGCTCTGCTGCAAGCGGCCCAGTGTTTCATTGGTTTGAATCCTGGGCGCGGACATGGCACTGCTCATCAAGCCACGCTGCAGCGGAGTCCCACATGCCACAACTAGAAGGACCCACAATTAAGAATATACAACTATGTAGCGGGGGGCTTTGGGGAGAAAAAGGAAAAAATAAAATCTTTAAAAAAAAAGAATCCATCAATTATTCAAGTTTAAGAATTATTAGATTGGAGAGAGGGATATTTATTTAGCTGCCACCGTTAGCCATTTGAAAACAGTAGGATTGAGAACACCATAAGCAAAAATGCTAGAGGTCATAGATGAAAATGAAAGATTTTATCATTTCTTTTCAGGCAGTGGTAGAGATTGAGGTTAGTTTCTTAAAACATTGGGAATTGGATAAAGAAGTAAAGAACTGACGTGGCACTCCCTTTTAAAGATTTCAGAATAATGACACATTTTTTTTCAATGACATAAAGAGAGCTTTCCAAAGGTATATAGCCAAAGGCTTTCAAGAATAGAACAGATATTGCCGCAGAAGCATTTAAGGGAGAGCATAGACGGACTGAACCAAGGGGAAGACCCTAGGGCAGAAAATGCGAAATCAAAGGACAGATGAAACAGAAGGGAGGTGATGAGAGCAGAAAAAGGTCACGCCAGAACAAAAACACTCCCTTCCCAAATCTAAGGTCTATGAGAAGAGAAAAGATTAAAGTGGGCAGAATAAGGCACCAAAAGAGAGCCTAGAGATAATGGAAGGGTTTAACCAAATGTATCAAGTGCAGGGAAAGACTGAGCGATGAGCTTGGCTGTGGGCGGATGAAGAAACAAGCAATCTGACAGCGGACATCACGGGTCAAGTGGTTCTAAGTAAGCAGGATTTTGAAGCAAGGAAGTGCTCCCGGGTCTGGCAGACACGCTGCTTAGTTCTCCCAGGCTTTTAAGAACTGAGCAAACCACTGTTTTCAACGGCAGACGCTTGCGAGGAAGGTGAAGTGGCCTGTACAGTGAAACAACGGGCTCTCGGTAATATTTTTTAAAGGAAAGAGGGTAGACATTGGGATCAAGATGACACTGTCTTTATAAGGAGAATTTGGAGGAGATTTTCCACAACATAACAGAATGGTCAACAAAGTAAAAAAAAAAAAAGGTGTCTGGACTGGTGTGGAATCACAAAACATGCCAAGGGATTAGCAGGGATAAATGACAATGGGAGTGGAAGTAGGAGAGAAGGGAGGATGCCATAGTCACACAAAAAAATTGTAAAAAGAATTATGCCTTTGTTGTGCCTCTGTGGACTGGCCGCTTCCCCCCGCTTCCCTGTGGCCCTGAAACACACCAAAGGAAAGAGCCGAGGAGGGCAAATCGGTCTATTTTAATCGCGCAGGACTGAAGGGCCAATATTGGCACATCTTCTGATTTTTTTCAAAAGCAATCTGAAATGTAGTTTTGTGTGAAATCTCCTGGTTTTTGTATATTGGTTCGACTTTTTACTTTTTTACTGTGCGCTGAGTAGACCAAACAATTCCAGCCTGCAGGTTGCATTTATTTGGCTGATGGGCCACCATTTTATACTAGTTGTGATTTTCACCTTGGGTCTACACAAAGATCCTAAGTTCTGATGACCTGGGGGATGTCAGAGTAGGGCTTGCAGTTGGGGTGCAGGGAAAGAAGTCTGAAAAAGGCTGTTACCAAAAAAAAAGGCGTAAGAGAAAAATTGGTTTTGAAATATCAGTGGTATCACGAAGCACATAAGGAAGGTAATAAAGGTCGATACTGTTTTTATATTCTAGCTCCCTCACCAACAAAAGCTGAGGCCCCATCCCAGGATCTGCGGATCCGGCTCTGCCCCCAGCTTTGGTAGGGCAGCTGAAAAGTTATTCTTGGCACTTGGACTGGAGCCAGAAGCCATAACAGGTAGCAGGCATAAAGCACGCATTTCACATACAGTATCTCGATTACTTCCATGACAGCCCTGTGAGAAGGATATTATTATCATTCCCCTCATAAGGAAGAGGAAATATTTAGTGAGGTTACATCATTACTGAAGAAGGAAGCTAGGATGTTGCAGAGCCAGGGTGCAAATCCAGACAGCCTGATAGCCAGCATCTTTAGCTGCAAGCCTCCAGAGGCCAGACGGTTCCTAAGAGTAGGACACCTGGGGCCAGACAGTGGCACAGCGGTTAAGTGCGTACGTTATGCTTCGGTGGCCCAGGGTTCGCCAGTTCGGACCCCAGGTGTGGAAACGGCACCACTTGACAAGCCATGCTGTGGCAGTCATCCCACATATAAAGTAGAGGAAGACGGGCACGGATATTAGCTCAGGGCCAGTCTTCCTCAGCAAAAAGAGGATTGGCAGCAGATATTCGCTCAGGGCTAATCTTCCTAAAAAAAAAAAAAAGAATAGGACACCACATTGTCATACATGCATGACTATAAATTGGTGTTCACTTCTGGAGAATAATTTGGCAGGATGTACCAAAAGTCATAAAAAAGGCATACTTTCTGATCCAGCAACCCCAGTTCTAGAAATTAATTCTACAACAAACATCGGACAGGTGGACCAAGATATATAAACATAAGGATTTTGATCAAGGTTTTGCATAGGTAATAGGCAAAAAAAAAATGCTTTTTTAAAAAAAATCCATATTTCCATCAGCAGAGGATTGGCTAAGTTATAACTCAATACATCCCTCTGCCACAGTGGCAGTAGAAATTAGGAGGCAAGGAAGTAGGAGGGAGAACCCGCCCCAAAACCAGGTCACGAATCCCAATGCAGGCTGACATGTCACACTTGGGAAGGACATCTCCCTACCACTGTCCAAGTCCTCACAAGGATTGTATTAATGACAGAACCATTGTTCAGTGTTGTTTACCCAAAACATGACATCTGACTTTAATGTGTTGGTAGAATGCCTCTGAAATTTAAAAAAAAAATTTTAAAACCACCTAGATCTTAGGGTGCAAGATGCTGTCTCTGAGTGGGTTGAAGCAGCTGTGTGAGACTGTAGGTCTTTGACACAGACACGGGGGGCAAGACCAGCCCCTGCTCTTCCTTAGACCTCTCAAGCTTATGGCCACTTCTGAATTTCTCCTCTTTCTCCAGCAGGAGTAAGCTCAGCTGGGAGTCAGGAAAAGAAAGGCAGGTCCGGAACCTGACCACGTTTACCACTGTTGCGGATGGAAGCAAACAAATGGATTTGAAACAAGGTGCTGTTTATATTTCTTAAATTACTTTTAGGCAAAGTGCAATTGAGGAATCTTCTTCCAACCCCACTACTGAACTGTAATGGGAACACGTACAACTTTTATTGATTATTTGTGTGAGGAAGGTTAGCCCTGAGCTAACATCTGCTGCCAATCCTCCTCTTTTTGCTGAGGAAGACTGGCCCTGAGCTAACGTCTGTGCTCATCTTCCTCTACCTTATATATGAGACGCCTACCACAGCACAGCTTGACAAGCCGTGCGTAGATCCAGACCCAGGATCCAAACTGGCAAACCCCGGGCCACGGAACGGGTGAACTTAATTGCTGCACCACTGGGCCGGCCCCAACAACTTTTTTATTTAGGACTTTGGGGAAGCTGCAGGCTATTAGAAGTGGATGGCTTGATTTCTACCAAAGGGAAGAGGAAAAAAAAAAATCCTCTGAGCCTGACTGATGGACACAATTCGGAGTGTTTGATGAGCTCCACAGTGACGCACTTAATTGCCCCCCTCACCTGTGACAGCAGATCACCCAATGACCATTTTGTGCAATATAAAAGTTAAGATCAGTCTTATGTTTACAAAACATTTGTTTCCATAAGAAGACTCTGTCATTCATGTCATATCACTGTAAATTCATGGAGTTGATAACTGTACCATAGTTATATTCTTAGGAAATACATGCTGAAATATTTAGTGGTAGAGGATCATGAACCTCAGATGGTCCAGACACAAAATTAGTTGTAGATAGAGAGATGACAAGTAGATGGTAGACAGACAGACAGACAGGGTGAGCTCATATGGGATAAAATGTTAACAATAGCTTAGTCTGGTAAAGGGCACACAGATCTTCTTAGTGCTATTTTTATTTTTATAATTTTTTTAAACTTGAAGTCATTTCTAAATCGAGTGTTGAAAATAAAAGACTCTCTTGGCCAGAAACTAAGAGTATAGTATTGCTGCTCAAGTGGTAACATATCACATTGGGAATATTACTAGCCTACATCTGATATTCCTTTATTTTTTTATAATTATTTTAAATAGATTATACATTTGTATGATTCAAAACTTCAAACACTATAAAAAGATAGATACTAAGAAATGTTACCCCCTCCCCATTCATTCAGTTACGTCTCACACCCTTCTGGTGCCATATTTATTAGTTTCTGATTTATCTTCCCAGGGATTATTTAAGCAAATATGAGTATATAATATTCCCCCTTCCTTACAAAAAATAGGTTATGCTGTACACACCATTCTGTGCTTTACTCCAGTCACATAGCAGTATATTGTGTACATTTCTCTGTTCTGATATCACACTAGGAGGCTGTCCATGAGTATAAAGAGAAAGATATAATAGTTCCTTCCTTTATTTACCCAGAAGATGGCCTCCATCCCTAATAATTGATTATGGGTTAAATTAAATGAGCTTTGCATTTACATTCCACAGCTGAATAGCAAAGTCAACTTCTAGAACTGTCAAAGATCAAATTCAAAATGTCTAGACACTTTCTTAAATATTCTAACCAGTTTTGAACATCAAGGAACAATAAACCTTCAAATATTTTTCTTGAAATAACACTGAGAAGATAGGTTGCCACAGAATTTACTCACATCTTCATTATTCCTTTTAAAATGCCTCACTCAGGGAATTTTCAGACAATGTTTGTTTTGTGTTCCTGCTCTTTGCTTTACACGGCTGCAGCCCAGAACTGTTGGAGGAGATTGTCTGTAAAAAAAATAGAGTTTCTGAATTTTTGAAATATTATGACTGACTGAATTTCTTTTCTGCCTGCAATACAATTCAGTTCAGTTCAATAGGCATTTACTGGGTTATGTGCAAACCACTGAGCTTTAAAAGATGCATGTGTCATTGGTCCTGGTCTCAAGATGCTTACAAATAATGTCTCTTTCATGTGGAAACTGCTACTCTGTACAAGCAGGAACAAAATGGTACAGGAGCACAAAGGAAGGACAACTATTCCTGCCTCAATAGAGAAAATGAGCCTAGTCAGAAAGACAAGTGAAAGCTGACCAGAAAAAGGATAGAGGCAGCAGAACTAAAGGTCTTGAAGTTTCCTGAAGACACGGAAGTACCTAGCATGGGTGGGGAAATGCCAAATGGCTCAGTATCAATAGAGTTCAAGTCAGGGAACAGCAGAAGACGTGTCTGGAAAGGGGAGAACCAAGGAGCCAAGACTTGACTCTGGGCAGTTGTTAAAGGAAGGAGTTTGGGCAGGTTTGCCTTTAAGAAAGCCCTTCTTGGCTTTGATGTGGAGGATGGATTTGAGGAGAGGATAGATCCATAGGCAGAAAGTCATAAGGATGGAGAGGAGGAGGCATATTTGAGAAAAGTTTGGACAACAAACACTGCAGAGCTTGGTGATTATTGGCTGTGGGTAGGAGGGGGCCAGGAAGACCCTTAGGTTCTGACTTGTGTAGCTCAGGGAGTGGTGGTTCCATTACATGAAACAGGCATAGAAGGAGGAGGGAGGTGATATGAGTTCACTTTGGGTCATGTTGAATCTGAGGATAGCAGGTATGTGAAGCTATCACTCTGATGATCGGAGGAGAGTTCTGGTGTTAGAGATACAGATTTGGGCACTGTGTTAGGTTTCTGAGGCTGCTCTAACAAATTACCACAAACCCAGTGACTTAAAACAATGTGAATTTATTCTCTTACGGTTCTGAAAGTCAGAGGTCTAAAATCAGTAGCACTTAGCTACAGGCAAGTTGTCAGCAGGGTTCCTTCCAGGGCTCTAAGAGGAAATCCTTTCCTTGACTTCTCCTGTTTCTAGAGGCCACCTACATTCCTTGGCTTGTGGGCCTTCCTCCATCTTCGGAGCCACCAATGTAGCTTCTGTCATCACATTGCTTTCTTCTGCTGTAGTCAAGTCTCCCTCTGCCTCCCTTTTATAAGGACATTTGTGATTACATTGGGTCCACTCAGATAATCCAGGATAATCTCCCATCTCAAGATCCTAAATTAATCACATCTGCAGAGGCCCTTTTGCCATACAAGGTAACATTCACAGGTTCCAAAGACTAGAACCTGGATATATTTGGGAGCCATTATTCAGCCTACTATGTGTTGTTGGCATAAAGTTAGTGAAAGTACATACAGTCAATGGGATGGATATGTTTGGAGAGAAGAGCGTTAGATCAAGAACAGAGCACTAGGAACACCAAAGTTAAGGGAGTGAGCATTAGAAGAAGGAAACTAAAGGAGATGGAGAAGGAAGTCTGGCCAGGAAGGGAAATACTGTGAAACAGCTGGTGTCACGGAAGCAGAGAGTGGAGAGTAACAGGGAGGAGGGAGTGGTCAATAGCTGCAGAGGAAGCTGGGTAAACCATCTGGAGGTCCCTGGACATCTTTGCATGGCAGCATCAGTGGAACACAAGGGATAGAAAACAGATGGCAGTGGAAAGCAGTAGTGAGCAAAGAGGAAGAGTGGAGCACCTCTTCAACGAGTCGGCTAAGAAGAGAAGAAAAGAGATGTGATGGCAGCTAGAAAGAAATGCAGCCTCAAGGGAAGGTATTTGGTTTTATTCTGCTTTGTTTCTAAGAAAGTGCGAGTCTGGAGCATACTTGTAGGCTGAAAAGAAAGAGCCCATGGATGAGAGAAGCTAAAGATTTATGCGGGAGAGGGAATACCTGATAGAACAGGTTCCAAAATAGGCTGAGGGCTGTGAATTCCAAGAGCACAGATAAACAAAATTTGAAATAAGCCTATCCTTTGATCCAGCTCCTAGGAATTTATCTTACAAAAAAGAAACCTACCAAAAAAAGTCTTATAAAAATGCTTGCATAGGAGAGAAAAAATGTACAAGATTCTTCAAAGGCAAAGAAATATGTACAAGAGTGTTCAAGGCAGTATTGCTTATAATAGGGAAAATTTGAAACAACTTACGTATCTCTCAGCAAAGGACTGGTTAAGCTCTGGAGTCGAGAATAGCTTTCAAATCTTAGAGTGGAAGGTTTCCCAAATATGACATGATTTCCAGACACCATAAAGGAAGGTGTTACAGAATTGATAACAAAACATAGAGCTTCTACAGACTCCGTAAACAAGTAAAGGCTGGAAAAAAATTTCTTGTCTACCTAACATATAAAGAATTCCTTCAAACTCATTTTTTAAATGATGACCTAATAGAAAAATGGACAAGAGCCATAAACTGGCATTTCATAGAAGACAAAAATCAAGGGGGGCCGGCCCCGTGGCCAAGTGGTTGAGTTCACCCGCTCCACTTCGGCAGCCCAGGGTTTCTCCAGTTCGGATCCTGGGCACGGACATGGCACTGCTCATCAAGCCATGCTGAGGCGGTGTCCCACATGCCACAACTAGAAGGACCTACAGCTAGATTATACAACTATGTACTGAGGGGCTTCGGGGAGAAGAAGAAGAAGAAAGAAGAAGAAAAGAAGATCAGCAGCAGACATTAGCTCAGTGCTAATTAAAAAAAAAAAATAGCTAATAAATATTTTTCTTTTCTTTTCTTTTCTTTTTTTTTGAGGAAGATTAGCCCTGAACTAATATCTGCCACCAAGCCTCCTCTTTTTGCTGAGGAAGACTGGCCCTGAGCTAACATCCATGCCATCTTCCTCTACTTTATATGTGGGACGCCTGCTACAGCATGGCTTGACAAGCAGTGCATATGTCCACATCCGGGAACCGAACCCACAAACCCTGGGCTGCCAAAGCAGAATGCGCAAACTTAACCACTGCACCACCAGGCCGGCCCCTAAATATATTTTTTAAGGATCAGTCTCACTAGGGATGAGAGATATGCAATAAGATACCATCTTGCCTATTAGATCAACAAAAATTATGAAGATTGATATCTGTTGTCAGTAAAGTTGTAGAGAAAAACACACTCTCACACAAGTTTTCTGGAATTTAAATATATACAACTATTTTAGAAAGCAATTTGGAAATACTATATCTATCAAAATTTTAAATATACCTGACTTTTGACTCAGCAGTTTCACCTCTAAGAATCTGTCCCATAGAAGTCTCTCTTCACATACACAAGAAATTATAAGTCTGTGTTTTACTGGTTCGTACTTTTATACTTGCCTGGAATGGTAAAAGCTGGACATGACCTGAATGTCCATTAGAAGAACAGTTAAATACACTCTATTGCAAGTATATAGTGGAATACTGGGCAGCTATTAAAAAGAAAGAATTAGATCTAGAGTTAGTAAATCATATGGAAGTAGGTTATAATATTTAAGTAAACAAAAAAAGGAAATAGCTAAATTTCAGGTACAGCAAGATCCCATTTTGAAACAAAAGCTATTTCTATGTACTAGACAAAATAAGGAATCAATACTACACACATCAACATAGATGAATCTTGGATGCATTATGCTAAGTGAAAGAAGCCACACTCAGAAGGCTGAATCCTGGGGACAGCCCGGTGGCACAGCGGTTAAGTGTGCACGTTCCACTTTGTTAGCCTGGGTTTCACCAGTTCGGATCCCAGGTGCAGACATGGCACCGCTTGGCAAGCCATGCTGTGATAGGCATCCCACATATAAAGTAGAGGAAGATGGGCATGGATGTTAGCTCAGGGCCAGTCTTCCTCAGCAAAAGGAGGAGGATTGGTAGCAGATGTTAGCTCAGGGATGATCTTCCTCAAAAAAAAAAAAAGGCTGCATCCTGTGTGATTCCATTTATATGACCCTCTGGAAAAAGGAAAACTATAGGAACAGAAAACAGACCAATGGCTGCCAAGGCTGGGGGTCAGGAAGGAGGTCGCTATAAAGGACACAAGGGAAGTTTTTTGTGGTGATGGAAATGTTCCGTATCTCAATTATGATGTCGGTTCCACAACCATATGCATTTGTACACTACAAAGGGTGAATTTTAGTGTATGTGAATTATACTTCAGTATATCTGACTTTTCAAAAAGTTCTTAAAGATTCCCAATAAGCTGTTAATAATAGTTAACCCCTTGGAGAACGGGAATGGGGGAATATGGGAAAGGAAGAATCTCTCATTTTTTGCACTTTATAATTTGGATTATTTTTAGCAAGCATACACTACTTTTGTAATTTTTGTAAGTATGACATGCTCAAAAATGGGACAATATACAGCCATTAGAGGTAGATTTACGTGTACTAACGCATAAAGGCATTCACAATCGCTAAGTAGAAAAAAACAAATTGTACAACATTATTCAATTGCAGCTCTGGAAGAATACAATAAAATTATGTGTATATACATATATGTCTAGGAATATATGTGGGTGTGTCTGTGTGTGTGTGTACGTGTGTGTGCAAACCAGAAGGATATCTGCCAGATAGTCAACAGTATTTATTTTGGGGAGTGGTATTGTTGTGGATTTATTGGGGTTATAGTGGGGACTACTTTTAACCTTCAGTGAGTGGTTAAGAGGGTATATCATTTCTATAATTATAAAGAACATTATGTTTTTAAAATAGCATAACTGAAGAGGTTGCTTTGACCAAAAAGAGGACTGTCCGTTCTCTGAGAGTGGAGGCAAGATCTGTATGCATGTAGAAAACTTTGTAGGCTGGACAGTAGACAGAAGAGTCAGTAATTTTGGCCTCAATCTTCTGAGGAAAATAGGCCATCTGGTGAGAGTGTAGGGCACTGGGTGTTGGGTAAGGTAGGGAGTTTAAGGAAGGTGCACAGTTCTGGAATAACTTCTAAGAGGTGTGACGAGGAAGGACATTGAGGCCAATGGAAAAAGTATTGTTGAGGGTAGAGGTTACAAGTGCCCTCAGGGGCTGGGCCATGAGGCGAATGGTGAGGGACAGGGTGGGACTTCGGCAAATGGGGCAGGCGGCATTATCCAAAGTGAGTCCTGGTGACTGCCACAGCCCAGTGTCCCCATGATTCCAAGAGAAGGGAGAAATACAGCCTCCTAGATGAAATCATCCCATTGAAAATGTTAGCAACTAGTTAAATGTTTCAACCAACCGCTGTCTGAGCCAAAACGAAACCGAACAGCCCACGGCTGGGGGCGTGTGTGTGTGTGTGTGTGTGTGTGTGTGTGTGATTTTTTTTTTCCTAATATTACCCTAGGTATTTTTCTTCTCCCATTTTTTGCAGCCCAACATCTTTTAACTCAGTGAAACTTATTTCAGGAGAAGGTGAGATACAGTTCAGAACAACCACAAAAAAAATCATTGCTCAGCTGTGGTGTTCAAAACAGATGTTTTTTGAAAAAACATAGCAGAAATAATAGTTTTGAAATTCAGGCTTTCAGTGCCAAGAGCCAGGTTCTCAAGAGAGAAAAGAATTTTCTGTCTTCTAAAAACCTCCTCTTAATTATCTAGAACCCATAGGAGATGGAATCCTGTAAGATGTAGGAGCAATTTTCCCTCAAGGAAAGAGAGTTTGACCACTTGATTGGCAGGAGCAATCAGAGAGCGGGGAGGAGTATTAGATAGGAGAGCGACGCCTCAATCCCCCAGATTGGTCTGAAGGCAGGAGGGGGCAGGGGTCGCTTATGACCTGCTTCCCTCCTGAATCCCTGAGAGGAGGCAGCCATTTTCAAGCCAGCATTGGGCAACTGTAGTCAAGTAGCAACTTCAGTGGGACAAGTCTAGACAGAAAGAGGGACTGAGCTAGCCTCTCCTTTGACAGGCCTCTCTGACTCTCAAGAGGCCTGGATGGTACCAGAATTTCCCACAGGCCCCAGAGGAAATGGAGAAGATGAGGCCAGAGGGCTGGCCTGCGAGCCAAGAGGTCACCATGGTGAGGGATGAAACAACTCTGTAGCTGAGGGAGGCCTGCATGGCCACTGGGAGCTGAGGTGGGCTGTGACCCCACTTCACCTGTGACAAGCAATAAGACCCAGCATTTCAGGTGATTCTGAGGCATGCTGAAGTTAGAGCACACCTGAACTCGTGTTGGATTTTGCCTGGCTGGGCAGTGGAGTAATAAGTGTGCAGTGGAGACGAAGTTATTTGTGAAAGAATGAACAGGCTAAATCCATACTTGAGGCACTGGCAATGCAGAGGCACACAAAAATGAAAGAAAAAGTTGAAGCGTGTTATATTCTCCCCCCGCTTCCTCCCTACCTCCCCTCAGAAACAAACAAACAAAACTACACTAAAGTCATCACCAGTAGAAACAAATCAGAAATTGGACTTCCTTACGCTTTCTGGATTATATCTAGGACAAGGGCACCATAATTTTTTCAGCACCTAGGGCATCTAATCTGGCCCTGATTTTCAGATGAGTAGCTAGGCGACCCTATCTGGATGAGCCAAGGTCTAGAAGGGGCTGACATGGGAAGAAAAAGGGGAGCTCAAGGGTTGGGGGCCTCCACAGGGTCAGAGAGCTGGAGCAGTAGAAGAGAGGCTGTAAGGAAGGGTGTGGTCAGATCCCCCTTGAGGGCAGACTGCGCTGCAGCCCTGGAGGTGGGTGACTCAATGGAGATTAGAGAAGATGAGAGATTGCTGAAAAGGTCACCAGGATAAAGAGAGTTGTAGGATGGAGAAGAGGACCATGAGTCAGAGAAAGTCGAAAACCCCTGGTCCCCCAGTGCTGAATAGATGCCAGATGAACTCGGTTTATTGAACACAACCTGTTAGCCACATATTTCCATAACTGGACCTTCAGTTAATGTAACCCATAGGCGTGTTATATTGAGTAATAAATTTACCCAGAACACTGCTGTAATTACACATTGATTAATAACATTGATTATTGTTCTTAGCTTTGTCAAATTTTAGCAAAATTGGGATCCACATGCACAGTATTAACTCTGTACTGTACTGCGGACTGTCTTTCCTATTAAACACGCATATAAACTTCTCCTTCCCAACTTTTCAGTTGACGAAAGGAAACATGTTATTTTGACAGTTTTGTTTTTAAGCAGTTAAAGGTGGACCCAAGCTACCAGGGGAGCACGTTCTGTGCATTTTTACTTGACATTCAAAGCGAGGTTGCAGAGAAAGCTTTTTGTTCAACATAAATACCTCTCTATTTTTTAATCTCCAGAGAAAATTACTACCCAGGAACGATTTTTTTTAACTTGTTTTCATTTTCCCTGTGCCAGACTAAGTACTCCTGAGAGAAAACAGACCTTCTCAGGGAATCCAGACTCAGCGCCATGATATCCAACTCGGAGTGAATTAACATTTTTCCTACTGAGACGAGCAGAAAGCAGGCCATCAGAGGATCTGTGTTCACTCCTAGTTAATCTTTAGTTTTACAAGGCATTAGGCTGTCTTTCTCCTTAATGATTTAAGTATCTGATACTAAGCTTTCTTGTCAAATAAACTAGAAGTCTGGCTTTATTCTATCTTCAAGTTTGTAGCTAAATATTTATCTATAGTCTGAAGAAAGACGGAAAAGTCAAGTTGGTTGTAGGAGAATGCATTTCTGCACACATCACCAGAAGCTATTGAGAATGGGGAAATAATTACCACCATTTTAAATGGTCAGGTCTGCCTAGTAAAGGAGGTTCTTTTGTTTTCCAAACAGTGTCCACCTAATTTTCTCTAATCTTTATTTTACCTTCTAGTTGAGTCGTCTGCAAGATCTGAGGCTGTATTGGATCTAGTCCAGGAGTTTGTAGGCTGGGGGAAGTCCTCGTGAAAATGAAAGCAAGAATTTTGATATCCTTGACGCAATGCAGTAAGTGATCAATTATCCACGTAGAGAAAGAGTGAAAAATCAGTAAAGAAAACCACAGATGATACAGAAATCCTTTTTATTTACTTCGGGCTTCTGTCCCAATGCACACACATTTATATCACATAACAATGTGCTATGATTTGCAAATGCTCACAGGGTCTGGCGGGAGATATTACCAGGCTTGCTTTCCTATCTCCTCAGAATATTCAAAAATGGTAGGCAGGAGTGTGTTGTGGCATGGAAACTCTTCAGGAAAACTCCTGAGAACTGCTAGGTTCTCCTGAGTAGGAAGGTTTCTATTACGCTTTAAACCAGGCGCATCATTTTCCTTTTGCTACTGTAACAAATTACCACAAACTTAATGGCTTTAAAAAAGAACACAGATGAACTATTTTATAATCCTGGAGATCACACATCCAAAAGGGGTCTCAGGGGCCACACTCAAGGTGTTGGCAGGGCTGTGTTCCTTTCTCAGAGGCTCTAGAAGGGAACCATTTTCTTGCCTTTTCCCCCTTCTAGAGGCCACTTGCATTTCTCCTCTTCAAAACACATCACTCCAGCTTCTGCTTCTGTCACCATATCTCCTTTTCCTGACTTTGACCCACTTGCCTCCCTCTTATAAGGACCCTTGTGAATACATTGGGCGCACCTGGATAGTCTGCGTTAATCCTTGTATCTCAGGATCTTAAATTAATCGCATCAACAAAGTCTCTTTGTCTTTGTAAGGTGGCATACTCACAGGTTCGGGGATTAGGACATAAACGTCATTCAGCCTACTGTACCGGGAGGCGTCATGTTTCCTCCAACCCGGCTCTGATCCTGGTCTTCAGTCTCCACAGCAGGTTTAAGCTGGGCCGGGGCTCCCAGGGGTCTGATCTTCTGCAACGCCCCACAGTCAGGCACCTTCTGCTAGATCCTTCTTCCGCCGCACGACCTGCTCCTGCTCTAATTTACTGCGCAGCCTGGACAGAGTTGAGCAACTGTGGACAAGAACTCTCAAGTCCCTGCAGAGAACCCAGAAAATCATTTCAACCCCAAGGTAGTGGAAATGGCAACCAAGCGTGAATTATGATATAATCAAAATGTACTTTTGGGGCCAGCCCAGTGGTGCAGTGGTGAAGTGCGCACATTCCGCGTCTTGGCGGACCAGGGGTTCCCGCCCAGATCCCAGGTGTGGACATGGCACCACTTGGCACACCATGCTGTGGTAAGCATCTCACATATAAAGTGGAGGAAATGGGCATGGATGTTAGCTCAGGGCCAGTCTTCCTCAGCAAAAAGAGGAGGATTGGCAGCAGTCAGCTCAGGGCTAATCTTTCTCAAAAAAAAAAAAAAATGTACTTTTATTTTTGTCTTCCGTTGTCTTCTTAAAATTTGTTCGGAAAAGTGTAATCCTGACCCTGCCTCTGTGAGTGCGTCTCAATGGGGTGCTGTTAGCATTTCAAGGAGGACAATTTGTAGAATATTTCGCATCCTCGGCCCTTGCCCTCTAAATGCCAGTAGCACCCTCTCCGCTAATCATTGTGACAATCAGCACACACTCCCACGCGTTTCCTAATGATCCCTAGGGAGGTGGCATTGCCGGAAACCTCAGGCAGGCCCATGACATACCTGTTCCCTTTCAGGTCCTGAGGAAGTAACTGTTTTATGGTTTCTTTAGGTCCCACACACAGTCTCTATTCAGTAATTAGGATGTCTGATCCGATGCAAAAACCAAAACTCTAATGGAGGGGCCGGCCCTATGGTCGAGTGGTTAAGTTCGCAGGCTCCACTTCTGCAGCCCAGGGTTTCACCAGTTCGGATCCTGGGCACGAACATGGTGCCAGCTCATCAAGCCATGCTGAGGTGGCATCCCACATGCCACAACTAAAAGGAGCCACAACTAAAAAATACACACAACTATGTACTGGGGGGCTTTGAGGAGAAAAAGGAAAAATTAAATCTTTTTTTTTAAAAAAAAACTCTAATGGATTTGGGGCTGCTTCTGGGGAAAATCTGCCATAGGGAGGGGATGGGGTCAACTTCCGCTTTATCCACTCGGCCCCCAGCTTGCTAACTTGATTGGGGAAGGACCGCGGAAAGGAGGCCAGAGAAGTTTCCAAGTTTCTTTCTGATGGCTGGATCACAACTGGCTTTTCCTTTTGGGGAGCTTTTGTGAGTTTTTCAGAGATTCTTGTCACTGAGAATCTCTGCTACAACTCTCAGGAAAGATAGACTGCGTTCCATTCTCAACACCACGTCCCCTCAATCCCTGCCCTGGCCGCCCCCCAAGGCTCACTGCCCTCTGGGGTAAAGGGTCAAGGGTCAGGAACTGTTTCTTCATTCTGTGTACGGTGATCAGGTGTCCCTTTGGGAGGTCACATCTATGGCAGCTTGGTACTTGCTTGAAACTTCCATTTGAACATCCTATTATAGTAAGGAATTAGGAGAATAATTTCAAAACACATAATTTAGAGCTGATTTTTTAATGGTTAGAGAAACTCTGGGTCTCTGAGTTTTCGCAACATTATAAAGTACATACGTTCATTTTTATAATCCAATACCTTTTCAAGCTGAATTTTGAAGATGGTACTTGAAATGTCCTTCTGTCTAAAAGAATGTTTAGGAAGTTTTTTTCCTCCACTTAAAATGCTGTTCTTCTCTTTTCTACTAATTCTTAAAGCTCTTACCCCTTCTGCTTTATATTCCAGTCCTTTCAAAATGGAGATTTGGGGACCCACAGATAACTTCTCATCCACCTTCTGTTTTTTGACTTTAAGGAATATCTGGAACACAGAGAAGTGACTGACTCAAATATGATGAAAATATAAAGACCCCTTTCACCAAAACAGCTACTGCATGCAGCACGTCACAGCTTACAGTGTCTGAACGTGGATTTTCTCCTTTGATCCTTAGGAGGCAAGGATAAGGCAAGTCCTATTTTGTAGAGGAAGTGAGTGAAGCCCAGACAGAAAAGGAAGGGGAACTAGCATTTACTGAGTGCTATTATACGCTGGGTGGGTTTTATACATTTAGCATCTCATTTAATGTCCATAGTGAATATATAAGTTAGGGATTATTACCATCCCCAGGAAATTGAGGCTCAGAAAGGTTAAGTCATTTACCCAAAGTCACACAGCCAGCAAGATGTCATTTTTGCTGTGTGATACATCCTCTCTTGGACTAGAACTTGATCAGTTACCCATAAAATGCTTTGACATTCTCCCTATATTGGAAAAATGGTTTAGGAATGTTTTTGTGTGTCTGTTTTATTGGATTCCAATGCCAGCAGAAAGCCAGATGGCCAAAAAGACTAGACTTTTATGGTTCCCAATTCTGGCATTTAAGAGTGGATGAAAAGGAACGTGAATTTGAGGAAATAGCAGAGCAAGGCATTGCACATCTTTGTAAAACGATTACTTTGAGACCAATCAAGCCAAGATAAACACTGAATCATTTCAAGTGAGACAAACGCAATCCCGTCTCGACATTGCTCATTAGGATCCCCGAGCACAAAGCTCAAGGGACTGGTGGTGGAAGGTTAAATTCTGGAGGACTCCTGTAAACATTTCCAGGACCTCCTTTGCCCTTTGTCAGCTGCACATTAAACAGCTTCCTCAGCCCAAGGGGCCCCTTCTTTTGCAGACCTCCTGCTGGCGCGGCCCTTCTACCCGTGACTTCTCTTTATCTATCCTGTTAGGAAAGCCCTGCCAGCGGCCTTCATTGCAGAGTTCTGCTCTGCCCTGAGTACTCGGGCTTTCCCCAGCTCTTTGTCCCCTGGAGCTTTACAGCTCTTGCCAAGTCTTCTACCCAGAGCAGCCCTTCATAATGCATGGTATTCCTTGTTGCCATTATGCAATTCAAGTATTACTACGATCAAGCCTTTATAAATCATTGCGTTGTAGCAAAGAACTGTGTAAGGCAAGTTCAGATGATGATATTTTACTGGACACAGATTCTCAAGAGAACAAAGAGCATAAATATTCAGCAGTGGTGATGTGGTTATCCATACAGTAGCACGAAAGTAGAAGAGTCTGGCCAGCACTGTGCAAGGGACCATATCTAACAGGATGATGTGGTTATTATATGTAAATAACGGGAGAGAATTCAGAAAAGGACAGGGCAGGAGCCGGCCCTGTGGCCAAGTGGTTAAGTTTGGGTGCTCCACTTCAGCAACCCAGGGTTTCACAGGTTTGGAACCTGGGTGCAGACGTAGCACCGCTCATCAAGCCATGCTGAGGGAGCGTCCCACATAGCAGAACCAGAAGGACCTACAGCTGGAATGTACAACTATGTACTGGGGGGCTTTGGGGAGAAGAAGGAAAAAAAAAAGAAAAGGACAAGGCAAGCCTCTAATCTGAATGACTTCCCAGAAGGAAACTTATCTTCTCTGAACTTTATAACCTCACCTTAAAGTACTTCTAGGGTGTCAGTAATACTATCGCTGATCAATATGGGCATAAAGAACTTCCTGCCTTTAGAAGAATTGATGATGGAGCAAAGCCCCCCAGATCATAGTAAGGACTCGTCCCCAGTGGCTGTTTACCATCAAAGTGGTTAAAGGACAGGTTGTGGGTTTACAGCAGTAAATCTGCCCCATCCAGGGATGGAGTTCGCGGCTGCCTGAGGGAGCCTCTTTTAGATTGTCAGGAAAAAAGGCTCCAATGTTCTCCCTTCAATGATGGGATTTATGATTAATACACAAGAGTAAAAACCAAAGGCTGGTATGTAGCTAAAACCTCAGGCTCTAAAGACAGGTTGGCTGATTCAGATACTGGCTCTCCCATCCCTCAGCTGTGTGGAAATTATTTAACCTTCCTCAGCCTTCATTTTGTCATCTGTAAAATGGGAAGATCAATATCTTAACATGAAATTTTTTAGATTAAATGAAATAATGCTGGTAAAGCACTTAATACAGTGGCTGGTACTCAAAACAATGTTAGTTCTTTCATCAAAAAACATCATTAATAAAATGAATAGGAGGGGCTGGCCCGGTGGCACAGCGGTTAAGTTGGAATGTTCTGCTTCAGCACCCCAGGGTTCACTGGTTCAGATCCTGGGTGTGAACATGGCACCACTTGTCAAGCCATGCTGTGGTAGGCGTCCCACATATAAAGTGGAGGAAGATGGGCATGGATGTTAGCTCAGGGCCAGTCTTCCTCAGCAAAAAGAGGAGGATTGGCAGGAGATGTTAGCTGAGGGCTAATCTTCCTCAAAAAAAAAAAGAAAGAAAGAAAGAAAATGAATAGGAAAGCTACAGACTGAAAAACATTCATAGGGCCTGTTTATCTGAAAAACTATTCATATCCAGAATATATAAAGAACTGCTACAAATCAACAATAGATGAACCACCCAATTATTTTAAATAGGCAAAAAATTTGGATTGACGTGTCACAAAAGAAGATGTATAAATGGACATTAGCACATGAAAATGTGTTCAACATCATTAATCCTCAGGGAAGTGCATATTAAAGCTACAATGAGATACCATTTCACACCCAATAGAATGACTAAAATAAAAAAGACTGACGGCAGTAAATGTTTGCAGTGGTGCAGAGCAACTAGAATTCTCGTAGATGGCTGTGCAGAGAGTAAAATGGTACAGTCAGTTTGGAAAACAGCGTTGGCAGTTTCTCATAAATTTAAGCATACATTAATCCTGTGATCCCGAAATGACACTCCTTGGTATTTATCCAAAAAAATTATAGCATATATCCCCAGAAAGACTTGAACATGAATGTTTGTAGCAGCCTTATTCTTAATAGCCTCAGACTGGTAACAATCCAAATGTTCATCAACAGAAGATAAATTATAGCACATCCCTCTGATGGAATACTACATAGCCATAAAAAGAAACCAACTAGTGATACTTGCAACAACAAAGACGACTCCCCAAACTATTATGTTGAGCAAAAGAAGCTAGACACAAACAGGACATTGTATATGAAGCACAAGAACAGGCACATTAACCTATAGCACTTCCAGCTCAAGAAGGATTGACTTCAAAGGGGCACAAGAGAACTTTCTGGGGTCAGTTTTGGTTGGTGGTGACATGAGTGTATGCAATTTTCAAAATTTATAGAACTGAGCATTTAGCATCTGTGAATATCATTGTGTGAAATTGTACATCAGCAAAAAATAAGTGAATGTTACTTATTATTATTTTAACATTATTGCAACAGATCATCTCATGAGTGACACTGTCAGCCTAATGGAGAACCGGAAGATGATTTGCGGCTGTGCAGGATGCACCAGCGGCTGGGTGACTCCCACTTTTGTAGTCCATCAGAATGGAACGTCGCTGTTCCCTCGTGACTCTGCACTCTCGTGACTAAGGTTGTCCCTCAACTCTTCAATGATTTCTACTGCTGCCTCTATTTTTAATTCTCGTGGCTTCTACTGTAGTTTTTCCTATTTCCCTCTCTCACCCCCAGAGGGAGTAAGATTGGATGAGTTAGTTAGCGTTCTATTTTGGCACCCCTACTGGTCTGATTTCTCACATCTGACCACCTCAGAAGCCTCTGCTCTCCTTACTTAAGACATGCAGAGTCGCCTTTGTCAGAACCCTATTAACCAAGGCTGGGATCAAGCAGAAACAAGTTAGCTGCTTGTTCCAGGAAACTCTTACTCCTGGAAATAAGAGTATGAACTAACTAAACAGCTACCCAATCAAGAATAACTTGCTCATCAAGACGCCCCTCAAGACCCTTGCCTCACTGAGCCCATGAATGCAAAGCTATTGCATCATAAACTCTGCCTATTCCTAACCAGCTCCTCACCTTGCAAGACCTGCCTGAAAAACGACGCAGCCCGGGTCCTAAAAACCTGAAAAGATTCTGCGCTGCAAGGTGGTCTTTATTGGCAGGTTTTTCTGTTGGTTTTGGTGGAGTTAACAGTTGACATTCAGCATAAATTTAACTGTATAGCTCTAGAAACATTGTGACTTTCTCAGTAAGATGGCCAAGTCTTAGAGCGGTCTTACAGGTGTAAAACACACCCAGGACCCACTTTGGATACTCCTGCCTGCCTCCATCTGCTGAACACCCCCACCCCCCACCCTGTCCCTCACTGTTCGCCTCATGGCGCAGCCCCTGAGGGCATTTGTAACCTCTACCCTGTACTTTTCCATTGGCCTCAAGGTCCTTCCCCGTCATACCTCTTAGAAGTCATTCCAGATCTCTGCACCTTCCTTAGACAACTCTGCTGTTCAGTTCTCACTGCTTTACTGGTAAAATTTTAAGGCAATTTTTCACATACGCTGCTTTAATGTCGTGCCTTTAAATCCATCAATCACGAAACAATAAGTCGCAGCTGTTGGAGACCTGGGCAATGAGAGCAGGTTGTGATAGGGTGGCTACTGTTTCTTAAACTCCTAGGAGATAGTAGGATGCTTTTTATATTTTATCCATTGTTTTCATTCTATGAAGTTTATGATCCAGCGCACTCCTCGATTTCCTCATTTGTAAAATTGGGATAACAAATGTTTCGAAGCCCATGGATCTGTCATGAGAATTAAATGAGTTACGTAAGTGTAAGGGGCTTGGAAACAGTTATTATCGTTATTTCCTCCTTTCTCCAGCGCGAACTCCACAGCAATCTTTCATGCCATGAACCTGTCTCGGCAAGTCCTTCTGTGGCACCAGCCTCAGGTCTTCTCCTGCCCCTCAGCTCTTGCCGTCAGTAACCAGGGGCACCAATATGGCCATAGTAGTTATTTAAAATATTGAGAAACTTCCATCCAGGTGTACCAGTCTCTCGGTTTAATCCCATTTAAGGATCATTTACCCGACCTGGCACTGTGCTGAGCTGAGGGCTACCAAACAGGGAGCTCTTCTCCCGTCCTCCACTGGGAAGTGTCCTCCGTTGGCAAGACTAATGCTACATGAGCCCAAAGACTCAGAGTCCAATAGGTCATCTCGGCCTCTACAGGTCGGCCGACGCCCTGGCCCTCTGCCTGTTCCCACAGAAGTTGATGACACCTTAGGGCTCCCTCTAATAAAGTTCTTCTGGTGTCCAGCCACTACCAAGCTAAAGCATTTCTCTTCCACTAGCAGTCTTCTCTGCTTTGCACCCAGATGCCCGGTTTTTCCTGCTTTTCTCGGAATTAGAGGCCATTTGTTTCCCCAAAAGGGATAAAAAGACAGTCCTTGTTTACCTATTTACTGCTAGAGTCGTGTACTGCATGTGGAAACCACAGACAGAAGATCACACATTCAGACCCTCCCCCGAGGTGGGGGCCATGCACCACAGGCCTCCCTTTTGCGGACCCTTCCCACTGTTTCAAACGTCAATGGCAGAAGTTCTGTTGGTTCAGGAGTAGGAGGAGGCACAGTCTGCATGTGAAGGAACAGATGGCTGCAGGGGGGCGGAGACTGAGCTACCCTCCACCGCCCGGCCAGGCTAGTCCTGGCAAGTTCACGGATGTTGCACTGATGACAGCCTGGGTATTGCAACAACCACCTCCCTGTCTTCCCCACCTCCGCTCTCTCCCACTGCCATTCACCCTACACAGAAGCTGGCATTCTCCTCGCCAACAAGGAATCCTGTCACACTGCTCAGCAGCCTTGGTGGACTTCCTGGGCTCCAGGATAAAACGCCAACTTCTTAGCTTGGCCCCAGTCACCTCTGATGCTCTATTAATCACAGAGGGCTTCTGTCACATGACCCCCTCATCATTCCTAAATTTATTATACATGCAGCCACTCTCTATACTCTGCCCCAGGTCACAGGCTGTTTCTTACACCCAGAATTCCTAGAACCTTCTCTCGCATCCTTCCTACCTGCCAAACTCCTATTCACCCCTCAAGACCCACTCTAATGTCCCTTCCTGTGGAAAGGCTTCCCTAAGGCCTCTGTGGGAAGATCATTGTTCCCTCCCCAGAATCCCCTTAGCACTGGGTTCATACTTCTGATACCACATATTTCAGATTTTATTATAATTTGTCTATTTGCATATCTCTCTCCCTCACTAGACTGTCAGATCCTCAAGTCCATAATTCCTGTCATAAGTTGATATTCAATATATTTAGTGAATAAATTAATGAAAAGTTTCATTCATGCTACTTATAGTTTCTTCTTAAGCTTTAGGATGCTTCTCAATGTTATCAATATTCTTGTGCCTCCCTCCTTTCTCTCCCCATTCACCCTTCCTGGGGCTCAGAGGTGATAAGAGAAGGGAAATTGTGATGCTTGTCAAGTGGGACACCCCTGTCTCTAGACTCTCCTACCTGCTCTTTTCTGATGCCCTGCCCCTCCCCCCATCCTCTCTTCCTCCAGATGCCCAGAGGGAGAGCAGAGCCAAACAACAACTATTAGTGTGTGACCACAGTGAGTCATGTAATGTTCTAGACTGCCGTTTCTCATCTGAGAAAGGAGATTTGAACCAAGTGATGTCTAAGGTTGTGTGTAGTTCTAACCATCTATAAGTCATAAAGAAAGTAATTGGAATTCTAGGCATTCCCAAGTAAAAGGAAAATGATTTCTGTGCAGAAGGCCATTTCAGCATCCCATGTAGTTAGTCCCTTTATCTGTGAATGAGGCCAAGTCTGCTGATAGCTCCTGCCTTTTCTTGCACATCACTTCCCACCACTTCTGACTCAAAGCTACCTCCTGAGTGGCCAGCTGGGCATCTTGGAAGACTTCGTTTTTGGCTTATTCGCTTTGATGCGACAGCATTTACGATAGCTACAACGTGTATAGTCCAAACTCTTCATATCAAAAATTTCTTGTGTTTTTCCATCTTCTAAAGTTTAAAAAGGCCACCACGCACACCCCGGACCATGGGCAGAGCCTCTCAGAGGTGGAGACGCCCGGGCCCTTGCGTTTTGTGAGGGTCTCTGTCAGGGATTCCCTGAATGACTGTGCAGGTAGCGCACTGCTCAGCTCTACGGGGCGTCTTCACACCGAGGTCATTTAGGCTTGTACATGTATTAGATTCCCTTCTGGCAGATGGCAGCAAGATGTCTGAGGGAGGTGCCTTTTCTTACTCACACAGTACTTTGGGAGTTAGCTGTAGTCCTGCCTTTTTTTTTTAAAGGAAACTATACCAAAATAGGGTTATGCAAATGATTGTGGATCATCAATGTTTCCATGGAACAAATTAATATTTTTTAAATTGTAATAAGATACACATAACATAAAATTTACCATCTTAACCATTTTTAAGTGTTCGGTAGTAAAGTTCAGTAGTGTTAACTATATTCACATTGTTGGACAGCCAATCTCCAAGACTCTTTTCGTCTAGCAGAACTGAAATTCCATATCCAATAAGCAACAATCTCCATTTCTCCCTCCCCGCCAGCCCCCAGCAACCACCATTCTACTTTCTGTCTCTATGAATTTGACTACTCTAGGAACCTCATACGAGTGGAATCATACAAGATTTATGTCTTTATGACTGACGTATTTCACTTAGTATAATGTCCACAGGGTTCTTCCACATTGCAGCATGTGACAGCATTTCCTTCCTTTTTAAGGCTGAATAATATTCCATTGTGTGTATGTCCCACATTTTGTTTATCCATTCATAGGTTGACAGACACTTGGGCTGCTTCCACCTTTTGGCTATTGTGAATAATGCTGCTAGGAATATGGGTGTACAAATTAACACTTTTTTTTTTTTTTAAAGATTTAACTTTTTCCTTTTTCTCCCCAAAGCCCCCCGGTACATAGTTGTGTATTCTTCGTTGTGGGTTCTTCTAGTTGTGGCATGTGGGACGCTGCCTCAGCGTGGTCTGATGAGCAGTGCCATGTCCGCGCCCAGGATTCGAACTAACGAAACACTGGGCCGCCTGCAGCGGAGCGCGCGAACTTAACCGCTCGGCCACGGGGCCAGCCCCTACAAATTAACACTTTTAACACATCAAGAACGTCGCATGGTGAATAGTTCCTTGGGGTCTTTCAGAGCACCTTTGGGCTTACTTGTATAACCTCATTTCCTTTTGCAGGTATAAGGCCAGGACCCCACAGCTCCCGCCTCACATTACTGCAGGCTCTTTTTATATGATCCCTCTAGCAGGCCTTCCTGGCCCAATTGGCAACCAGAAAAGAAAATTTTTAACACCCCTCCACTAAACCACAGAATTATTTTAAGAAATAATCATGAAATGAAATGAATAAAAATGATAGCCAGAAAAGACATGCAGACACTACTAACTTTATTTTTATTGAACTTTGCATATATTGAGAGCTGAAACTATCTATAGCTACACAGTTTACTGTCTGCATTAACCTGACTTTACTCTTCCAGAAAATTCTTGACTAGGAAGACATAGTTGAATTTCCTGAAAAGTTGATTTATCCAAACAATAGACTACCAATTTGCCCTTTGTAGGATGTCTTAGTTCAGGCTGCTTTAACAAAATGCCATGGACTGAGCAGTTGAAACAACAAACATTTTATTTTCTCACAGCTCTGGAGACTGAGAAATCCAAGATAAAGGTGCCAGCAGATTAGGTTCTTGGGGAAGACCCTCTCCCTGTCTTTTAGACAGCGGCCTTCTGGCTGCGTGCTCATGTGGCCTCTCCTCGTGGCGTGCGCATGGAGACAGAAAAGGCTGCACTGGCCCTCGGTCTTCTCAGAAGGGCATTACTCCCGTTGTGGGGGCGCCACTCTCATGACCTCATTTAAACCTAATTACCTCCAAAAGGCCCCACTTCCAAATACCATCACATTGGGGATTAGGACTTTAACATAGGAATTTGGGGGGGACGTAAACACTCAGTCAATAACACGGGATAAAGAGCACCTTCTCAAAGCAATAGTTAGCTCAATTGTGCTTATCAAATGATGGTTTCCTTTTTTTTTTTTTTAAAGAGTGGGCCTGAGCTAACATCTGTTGTCAATCTTCCTCTTCTTTCTTTTCTTTCTTCTTCCCAAAGCCCCCCAGTGCATAGTTGATGATTCTAGCTATAGGTTCTCCTGGTTCTGCTATGTGGGACGCCACCTCAGAATGACTCGATGAGCAGCGCTAGGTCCCCACCCAGGATCTGAACTGGCGAAACCCTGGGCCACCAGAGCAGAGTGTGTGAACTTAACCACTGGGCCATAGGGCTGGGCCCGATCATCTACTTTTTGAAGACTCACTTCAAAATTCTAACTTCACCATATTCACCAATACTAAACTATTGCAGCATGAGCCGTATTAACCATACTAAACTATTATTCCATGAACTTCGTCCAATCCCAGTCAAGCCTGACATTGGAAGATCCACCTCAAACCAGATCCCAGAAACCTCAGAAACATTATCTCTGACCTTCCTCTCTGGAGATGCCAGTAGGACTTCACCAAGTTGTGACCTCCGCAGAGCATCAACGATCGTCAATATAATCAAGCCAGTAAAAAAAATTTTTAAGGAAAAACCAAAATAAATATTCCAAGTTACAAAAAGAAATGTAATGATTGATACTTTTAAAATACATTAATTTTTTTGAAAAGGGGGCAAAAACTTACCTACATTTGGTGTGTTGCAGTAACGAATAGTATTATAATTTCTATTTTCAAGACTTCACTTCTGCCAGTTTGTCAATGACTGTCAAAATCAACCTTCTTCACGTTTGATAGACAGCATAGCTATCTCCACTCATAGTACACAAAGACATTTCTAACTATTTTAATTTTGAAAAGTTTTTGTCAAGTGATGCAATACATATACAAATAGTTAAGAAAAGAACTTAACCATAAGGGTGGGATTGGCAGAGAGCAATAATAATTCAGTTTCACAATAAATCCCCGAGATTATAATAGTCCATGTCTTTGTTTCTTCAGGACGAATTGTAGTTGTTTTCTGGGTTTTTTTTTTTTTCATTTATTTGTTTATTTTTGGATGTACGTCATAATATATTTCGAATTCTGTGTAGATTGTAGTTGTTTTCAAATGTCTCTGCAGTCAAAAAAAAATCCGCTAAAATATTGTCACCACAAAATTCATCATAAATTTCTACTGTTTGGTTAAAACTTCCCAAATTTTTCTTTTGCAAAAATCAGAAAAAGTGGCTGAATGATAGTAAACATTGATTGTATTTGATCCTTTATTTTTTTTTCGTCTTTTTGGTTTTTGAGGACGATTGACCCTGAGCTAACATCCATGCCCATCCTCCTCCATTTTATATGTGGGACGCCTGCCACAGCATGGCTTGATAAGCTGTGTATAGGTCTGCACCCAGGATCCGAACCAGCAAACCCTAGGCCACAAAAGTGGAGCACACAAACTTAGCCACTGCACCACCAGGCCAGCCCCTGATCCTTTACTTTAGAATGAGGGTCCAGCTCCTGGTGAAAATGACTGAGGCATTCAAATATTGTCCTTCTGATTTCTTCAGGCACTGCAAGGCCAGCATCTTTGTTGTTTGTCCTGACATTCTTCTTTGAAACGTCCTTTTACTTATGCTTTGTTTTTGCAGAGTTAGTGGTGTTCTCCATGATTTCCATGTGCCAGTCTTCAATGAACAATTCTGAAGCCTTCAATTTCGCTGTATATTGTTCTGTTGATTCTGGCTGTGTGCAAATGTTTGTATGGTCACATATGGACAGAATTAAAGTTGCTCAAGTTCTGTCCCTTTGTCTTTACAATCACTGTGTTATCAATTATTGTTTCAAATCCACAGTTTAGACGCAGGAATATGTGGTTTAACTGTGTGCAAATTGAGGTCTAACGATTCCAATTGATTGTGAACTTATTCCTGTAACAAATGCTTTAGCTCAGTCCACAGTCATAGGCCCAGTGTACAACTGGAACTTCTCCAAATTAACTGCATGATGTAGAACACAATGTTTACGAAAGGATGAGTAATAAAAATGTGTTAATTGGAAATGTATATATATTTAAAACTAAACAGAAACCAAAGTAGTTGGTTAGAATTTAGATCAGAAAAAAATTTTTCAGGGAGAATTATTTTATCACTGTCGTTGTTTAGAACTGTGGGCTGAATGGTAATAATAAAAAGCAGGCCACCTTGTAGCTGGTTTTATTGTTGTTTTTAAATTCCTGGTAGACAATGCACGCCTTACTGCCTGCAAGAGGATTGTTCTCACAAGCTTCCCTCTGCAGGCCCCCAGCTCCTGAGGTCAGCCAGGGCTGGAAACCGGGGACAAGAGAGACTTCAGTAAGACCGCAATGTATTCCTGTAGCAAGACTTCTTCCTTGTAAACAGAAAACCAATTTTTCTTTGAGTCTCTGCCTCTAAGGGAAGGGGACCCTATGCCCAATGCAGAATATACTGATTAATCTCAGATTTTGTGTTAATTCAATTCCCCTTGCCTGTGATTGGTTTAGGCTTGGGTATTTGTTGACATTCTAGCCAAAGACCCTTGAAGGGAAGTCTGTCGTGGGGGCTTTCAAATCCAGCAATGCACCCCAAGCTTTGTCTATAGCTATGACTTATAAATAAACCACACACACACGTACACACACACGTGTGTATATGTGTGTGTGTCTATGTATGTATATGTACATGTACATTTACATGGGAAACAAGAAGATAGGTATGTATCTCGTTTCCAACGTATGGACGTACTAAGATTAATAAAAATACATTCACATGAAAGAGATACTAAATTCATAGTTGCTTTTCATCTTTATGTATTTTTCTCAGCCAAAAGGTAATAAAAGTACAAATACTATCAATACAGGTCTGTAACTTTATGTTTAAAAAGAGTCCTCTGAACGGACAACATTGCGTTTCTTTAGCATCACATCGCCGTGTCATCAGAATTTCTTACCAACCACTAGAGGGCAGTATAAACCAGCAAAAAGCCCGACCACCCAGTGGGCTGCTTGAGAGTCCCGAGACCATCTAAGCAGCCAGAAACAGCCAGTTCGTTAGAATGGCCAATTTAGGCAAAACAATTCAGGTCCCCTTTTTTTTAAACTCAAACGAAAATACCTTTACTAACTCCCATGAGAAATATGTATACTCTAACTAGTTAGACAACCTTAGACGTTAAGTGCTCAGAGTCTAGGGTCAGAGTGACTGGGTTTAAACCTCACCTCGACCTTGGGAAAGGTCTTTTACCTGTTTCCTTATCTGTGAAGTGACAGTAACAACCCAGTTAGAATGGTACCTGCCTAGCACACAGGGAGCATGTTCCATTGAGTGTTAACTCTTCTTAAAGGTTAAGCGCTCAGGCCCTGGATTCGAATACTGACTGTTCCAAGCTAAATAAACAGCTGGGTACTTTGGGCAAATGACTCTTCTTAACCTCAGTGTCCACACCTGTAAAATGGAGTTAATAACACTAACACCGTGGTAACCACTTGAGAATTAAATGTACAGCGGCAGCTAACACAGTGCTTGGTACATAGTGAAATATAATCGATGCTTATTGTTAGCATTACTTTTAATATTCTTTTTATAATTACTAATGATATTATCATCAGACTTGTAATGAAAAACTTGGCACTACTGTTTGTGCCATTCATAGTTTACCCTAAGCGTTTTATTTACCTTAATATTTGGGAAATACCAATTTGGACTCTGTTTTCTGATTCTTCCCAAAGCTAGACAGGCTCCTGACCACAGACTGCTCAGCACTGTTCTAAAGCTTTGCCTCTGCCAGAAAACCAAAATGGAAAGTTGTGCAATTAAGTGGAGAATTTGATCTTTGTCAACAATGTGTCTCCCTTTAAAACTTGCTTTTTTTTCGGAAGGAGATATTTTATTTGGATTATTCGAAAGCTTCAAGTTTCTGCTATCAGATCTGATAGCAGATCCTGTGTTTATTTCTGGATAGACTTTTACAAATCAAAGTGAGCGTCTGCTTTCTCCCTAAACTGGTGCCTGCCCGGGGCTTACTCGTTGTTAAGCAAGGATGGCTCAGCATTGGCAAGCCAGTTTACATCCTCCTATCTCCATGGAGAAGCTTGTCTTTTAAAAAAATCATACTTCAAAATGATATAGAAACATCATCCATCATTTTAACTGGTTTTTTTTTTATATCTGCCAGAAGAGTTTGATGAGGTTGGATTGTTGCTTAGCATGTAGTCTCTTTTAGTAATAAAAAAAAAACCTCTCTAATGTTGGCAACAAAAGTGAATTGATTTCATGAGCTTACCAATAATATTGGGGCATTTATAGTTTGCCAAAATGAACCCAGAGGACCAAACTGCTTTGGCCAGCCTATAAATCCCACAGTTGCCAGCGGATCTGGTCAATTCTTGGCAATGGATTGACTACCCCATCAGTTTTGCTCAATCTTACCTCTGAACTTCCTACTCCTGGAAACTGGACACCATCGTTGCTCAAATCAACCTCGTTATGGCCAAAGCGCCAGTGGTGATATCACAGAAAGCTGGAGAAAATGGCTGAGTTGGACTATTGCAAGCCCTGCATCACTTTCAGAAGACAACCTTCCCACGTGAGCCCATAAGTCTGTTTTCACCAAGTCAAGAGTTCAAAAGACTTGTCCAGGAAGTCAGAACTTCTGTAGCTGGACAACTGGTGTTCCAGTGTGATCATGCCTGCCCTTTCAATGTAAAAACTGAAGCACTTTGTAAAACCTGAAAACAGTTTAAGACATTAAAAAAGACAACCCTCCCTCCCAAAAAAAGGAATTTTCATGCACTGTAGAAACCATTCAGAGGCAAAACATCACATCCTAGTGAATATAATAGGGTCTTGCATCCCCCTCCTATTTGAACACAACTCTCATTGACTTAAAAGTGACATTTCCAAACTGGTGCAGGAATGATCTGTCCTCTAAACAAAGCAGGCTGCGTTTGTTCTGCCAGAATGGCCTCTCTTCTTTGTCTCCAGACAATGTGATACAGCATTCATTCATTCAAGTGTGACTCTCATTTGAAAAATTTCTCAATGAGACCATTTAAAAAATATTTTTTAATCTGAAGCTTTCTTGATGTACACTAAGGCTTCTTTCAGCCTTCAGCTTTGTCCCTGTTAGCTTCTTAGACTTGGCAAAAATTGATCTTTTGAAATAAAATTCTTCACAGTAAATTTCAACCTAAAACCGATCGTTTTCCCCTAAAACTTTGTTTGGGGCTACGTATGTGCAGTTTGTGTCTACAATTTTAAGACTAGGAATTTTCTAATTGCTTCAAGATTTTTTTTTTTTCCAGATAAAATGATAGGTTATCAGCCTTAAGATTTAGAAGGGAAGTCGCTTAAATGAAATCTAGTGTCTTCCACGTGCCTAAGGCTATTTCAAGAGGAGTAACAGATCTCTGAGCGTTTAAAAACAGTGCTGTGGAAACCAGAGCGGGAGGTAATATTATTTTCTCTTCTGGGAAACGCACCCCATGAGGGGCCACTCTCCTTGCTACCCACCTTCTGCGGTCACATGTACTTCCTGCCCTCTAGGTCAGAATTCCCATAAATTTCAGAGCCTGCCATTTTCTCAGGGCAGAGGGGAGACTAGGGGAAAAGAGACTGCAAAATCACATCTTCATTAACTCAAACAAAGCAGACTTGCAGGGTTTACATTTTAAGCCTATGAATCTTCTTTGTGATGGTTCCCATGTCTCTGGAAATAAACAACGTGGGAAGAAAAATACTATGGTCTCTATTTGCAGCATTTTGTTCTGAAAATAACTTGTGCAGGAGAGGTGAACTAGTGGCACATGTCTGAGCAAAGCTCTCTGACTTCACTTGCACAACTGCCTCTTCCTAATAAACAAACAGCTCACCAGTTACCCCAGTACCTGTGTGTGCATCAGAAAGCCAGGATTAAAAGGTCTCTTAAGACTAAAGGTAAAATGTGAGTTCAATTTAGGACCAACCAGAAGGCAGTCTGGTTAGTGGTTGTTTTTTGCCTTTAACTTCTGTTTTTAGCATGTGAATAGGATTTAAAAGAATAATCAGCATTTCAAGTCAGTGTGGCCCTTTAAGACACAAGTAACTGAGAGCATCAATGAGATTGTTAAATATCAAAGAGGTGACTACCACATCCTAAATTTCCCCTTGAGTGAGGAGTGAACGATCAGATTCAGAAACACTTCATTTGATAAAGTTAAGTGCGTTCCTTCCCCTTGCTAATCTCCCCATGAGATTTTGCTCTTCACTTGAGCGAATTAACCGAGGGTGAACGATGATCAAAAGAAAAACTTACGAAGAGCAAACTCCATAAAGTGCTGGCGAGACTGAAACACAGATCAGAAAAAAATCTTTCTTTAGTCAGATAGAGATCAGAAGCAAAAGGCACAGATATGAAAGCATGAGATACCCGCTAAATAATAAATAGAGCAGAAACAGAAACAGGCAGGTTAGGAGCCGGGTTAAGAATGTCACACAGAGAACTTTGCGGTGCTCGGCAGCTCCTCCCTGCCCTCTTCCTATACCTTGCTTGACAGGTAGAGTCTGAGTTATGAGGAGCTCTCAATTTGTAGTCTCCTCGTGCCCACCCCCTTCACACACACATACCACCACCCCACACACACATATCCCCCACACACCAGTTTTCTTTTTTATGAGTAGGATTTACACAAACTCCTTGAGCTGAGTTGAAATGAACGGAGGAAGTTTACATAGGAGTTAGGAAAGGCCCTGTTTAAGAAAGAGTAATCTGAAAATCACTTCTGGATCATATCCTACAGATACAGCTGCACGCATACCAAAGGACCTGTGTACAAGGTTATTGATTGTAGTGTCGTTTATGTAAAAGATGACCCAAGTGGAGCCATATTAAAAGAGAGCCGGGGCAGCCATTTCAGAGGAATTGTCTTGCATGTCTTGTTTTCTTTATCTTCCAAACGGAACCAAACCACCAACATTCCAAGAAGTCCATAAGGTCAAGAATATCCTACTTGTAAGAACTAATGAAATTGGACTTTGCTGATGACTGAATTGCTAACCATTTAGTGAAGTCTAGCCTTTTGCCTGATGACCAAATCTCAAGCCAATCTGTGAGGTACAAACCCAGCCTTACCTCATCTAGCACCAATGAACTCTTCTTTTTTTTTTTTGAGGAAGGTTAGCCCTGAGCTAACATCTGCCACCAATCCTCTTCTTTTTTGCTGAGGAAGACTGGCTCTGACTAACATACGTGCTCATCTTCCTCTACTTTATACGTGGGACGCCTGCCACAGCATGGCTTGCCAAACGGTGCCATGTCCGCACCCAGGATCAGAACCGGTGAACCCCAGGCTGCTTTAGCAGCATGTGCACACTTAACCGCTGAGCCACTGGGCCAGCCCCTGAACTCTTCTTTAATACAATTTACCTCATCTTCCTCCCTTTTTCCCATAAAAATCCTGAGCCACGCTCCTGTAATGGCGACAGTATTTGGATTTCTACTTGAATCTGTGCTCCTTGAATTGCAACTCTTTGATCCCAGATAAACACTTTGCCTCTCAAACTGTTTTCTGGTTTTTGTAGGTCGACATCTTTCAAGAGATAATTGGAAACAACTCAAATGTCCATCAATAGGGGACTGGTTAAATAAACTACTCCTCATCCCCACAATAGAATCACATGTGACTGTAAAAAAATACTGTGTGTGGATGCTCTCCAGGATATGTTGGTGCTGAACAGTGTACATATTATGTTATTTCTGGTGTAAGAATGGAGGGGAGATAGTAATACACATTTGTATTTACAGAAAGAGACTCTGGAAGGAAACATAAATTAATAAAAGTATTCTGTAACTGAGGTTGCCCAGTCAGGGGTTAATGGGGGCAGAGATGGGCAGTTCTTGATGAATGGCTTTTTAAATCATTTTTGGTTTTTCAACCACGTGAATGTATTATCTATTCAGAATTTTTTTTCTTTTCCCTTTCTTGTTTTTGAGGAAGATTAGCCCTGAGCTAACATCTGCTGCCAATCCTCCTGTTTTTGCTGAGGAAGACTGGCCCTGAGCTAACATCTGTGCCCATCTTCCTCTACTTTATATGTGGGATGCCTACCACAGCATGGCATGCCAAGCGGTGCCATGTCCGTACCCAGGATCTGAACTGGCGAACCCCAGGCCACCGAGAAGCGGAAAGTATGAACTTAACCACTGCGCCACCGGGCCGACCCCTATTCAGAATTTTTTAATTAAAATAATAATATAACTCATGGGGCCGGCCCGGTGGCGCAGCGGTTAAGTTCCCACGCTCCACTTCAGCAGCCCCGGGTTCACGGGTTCCAATCCCAGGTCCAGACCTACACATGGCTTGTCAAGCCATGCAGTGGAAGGCATGGCACATATAAAGTAGAGGAAGCTGGGCACAGATGTTGGCTCAGGGCCAGTCTTCTTCAGCAAAAACAGGAGGATTGATGGGCAGATGTTAGCTCAGGGCTAATCTTCCTCAAATAAATAAATAAAAGTGCATCTGGCATGGATCATTTTAAAAAATAAATTAAATAAGTAAATAAATACAATAGTAACACAATAATAAAACAACATGACTTTTTTAAATGTTCAACAAATTTGGACACTTCACCAAAGAAAAGATATGGGTAGCAACTAAGTACGTGAAAAGATGTTCAACATCATTAGTCATCAGAGAAACACAAATTAAAACCAGAATGGTGGGGCCGACCCGGCGACGCGGCGGTTAAGTTCACACATTCTGCCCGGGGTTCGCCAGTTCGGATCCTGGGTGCTTGTCAAGCCGTGCTGTGGCAGGTGTCCCACATGTAAAGTAGAGGAGGGTGGACATGGATGTTAGCTCAGGGCCAGTCTTCCTCAGCAAAAACAGGAGGATTGGCGGCAGATGTGAGCTCAGGGCTAATCTTCCTCAAAAAAAAAAAAAAAAAGAATTGTATGCCTTAAAGGGGTGGATTTTACTGTATGTAAATTATACCTCAATAACATGACTTTTAAAAAATTATGATAATAAATAAGAGGGAGACATGGTCAAACTTCTGTTTGGAAAGGTCACTCTGGTTGCTACGTGGTAAAAAAGACTGGATTGAGCGCGAGTAAAAACCAGTTTGCAGCTGTTACAGTGGTTCCCATCAGACATCTCTCCTGATAGCCAGGACCTGGGTGGTGTTGAAGATGGAGAGAAGCAGGCTCATCAGAGACATACTTTGCAATAAGAATTGAGAAGACTTGCTAGTGGGCTAGATGTTGGTCAGAAGAGACCTAGTGTTGCCAAAGGAGACGCCGAAGATTTTCTTTATTTCCTATGTGTCTTAGTCTGTCCAGGCTGATATAACAAAAATGCCATCAACTGGGTGGCTGAAACAACAAGAGTTTATTTCTCACCACAGTCTAGAGGCTGGGAAATCCACGATCAAGACCCTGGAAGCTTCAACATCTGGTGAGGGCCCACTTCCTGGTTCATAGACAGCCGTCTCCTTGCTGTATCCTCATGTGGCAGGAGAGGCAAGGGATCTCTCTGGGGTCTCTTAAAGGGCACTAATCTCAGTCACGAGGGCTCTACCCTCATGACCTGATCACCTCCCGAAGGCCCCACTTCCAAATACCATCACGTTGGGGGTTAGGTTTCAACATATGAATTTGGAGGGACACAAACATTCAGTCTGTAGCACTACGCCATTTGAGGCAGGTGGAGAGCAAAGCCTATCCAACAGTTCTGTTCCTAATTCCACCAGGAATTACCTGCAGAACCACCAGCAGAGTCTCTAAATGTCCGTGAAGGATTGCAATAAGAATATAAAAACTGGACAACATCAGACCAAGAATCCTTCTGCTGTTTGTCACTCAAAAAATACCCAGACATGGTTTGAAAGGTCAACTAATACTACAAAACTTATAACAACAAACAAATAGCAACGACAACAAAAAAAAACAGTAAGTACTCAGCCTCAGAACTAGGTTCTCCAAAGGCAGAGGGCATTCCAATCCCGAGGTAGCAGTTTCTCCCTTATGTTTAACTCCTTATTTTTAGTAGTGACTTGATGTTGCTATATATCAAGAAAATTTTAGACATTATCTACTTACTTCCTACTATGGAAGATAAGGGCTTAATACCCTTTCATACGCTTTCATCACCCCTACACACACACACACACACACACACACACGTCTCCCTCCCTGTGCATTTTAATCACAATTTTGTATTAAATGAATATTTCGTTTTTATAATATAATGATAATGCAAATATTGCTCACAAGTAAACCGTTCTTTGGTTACATTTTTTTTTACACATTCTTTTTGTTTTTCTTGGAGTTAAATATTGCTTACTTATTCATTTTGTTTTACTTTGTGTAAATGGACTTTTGTATATATATAACTTTTCTTATACTACTCCAATTCTCCTCCCAACAACATGGTCTAGCCTCTCAGTATTCTAGTAGTTCTTCTTTTTTTTTTTTTAATAGAGACATCTCTCTTGGATCCTTGCATCCTTCTGTCTCTGTCTGGGCTGGTTGAACTCTACAACTGCTACTTTTTGTCATCCTAGGACATTTCTTTGTCATCACTCTAGTAATTCAGCTTGCCTCTTTCCTTTGCTGGAATCCTTCTTTCCTCTCTCAGATCTTCCTCTGTCTTGGTTTATTACCTTTTTTCGATGGCATGCATGCTCCAGAAGCTTCCTGAAATGAAGATGTAAAATTTTTGAGATTTTGCCTGTTTGAAAACGTCTTTTTTTGCTATCCTCATATTTAATAGTTTGGCTGAGCAGAGAATTGGGTTGGAAAGATTTTCTCTCAGAATTTTGAAGGTATTTCTCCATTAGCTTTTAGCTACTAGTGTTGTTGAAAGTTCAATGCCATTCGATTTCCTTGTGACCTCTCTTTTTCTCTCTGGAAACTTTTAGATTCTTTTTATCCCTAATGGGAATTTTATAGTGCTGTGCCTTGGTGTGGTTATTTTCATTTTCTGTTCTCATGAGGACGCTTCACATGCTTTATTCTGAAGTGCGTTTCTATATTGTATCTGTGATCGTTAATTTTATATGTCAGGTTGACTGGGCCACAAGGTGCCCAGATATTTTGTCAAACATTATTCTGGGTGTGTCTGGGAGGGTGTTTCTGAATGAGATTAACATCTGAATCAGTAGACTGAGTAATGCAAATTGCCCTCCCCCATGTGAATGGGCCTCGTTCAATCCATTGAAGGCCTGATAGTCACTCTCTCTACCTTCTGTCTGGGACACAGGTCTTCTGTCTTTACACTTGGCCTTGGACTTGAACTTGAACTACACCATTGGCTTTCCTGGTCTCCAGCTTACCGATTGTAGTTCTTGGGACCTGTTGGTCTCCATAACCATGTGAGCTGATTCCTTATAATAAATTTATATATTTACAAGTTTAAATTTAGTGAGGGATGCATATTTATATATACTTTCTTACAAGCTTTTTCACATAAGCATATATATATGTGTGTGTGTGTTCACACTATTGGTTCTGTTTCTCTGGAGAATGCAGACTAATACAGCATATGTGATAATTTCTGCCTCTCTCTTTTGTCTTCTCTCTGAAATCTCTGTTAATGACATACCGAATCTCTCAAACTGCCCTAATTTTCTTATCTTTTCTCTCGTTTTCTAGCTTTTTTTGTTCCACTTTTGAGAGATTCTTCGACTTTATCTGTTAACCCTTCTACTGAATTTTTTACCTAAATCAACATAGTTTTTAATTTCTAAAGCTCTTTCTTGCTCTTTGGTTATTCCATTGTCTTAGCGTCCTGTTTTAGTTCACAGATACAGTTATCTTTCTGAGGATGCTCCTTGCACTATCCTTGATTCTTCTGAGTTCTTTTTTTTTTCTTGTTTGTTTTCATCCTACTTTTTCATCTCAGAAGCTTTCCTCAAAAGTCTGCCAGTAAGGTGCTAAAAGGCTGATTGGAACTTCTGTGTACATGACTAGTGCTTGTTGACTGGTGAGTTTCACTGCAGGATAATCAAGTGGAATGTGGATATTTTACTGGACAACCCTAAAAGTCAATAGGTCTTTTTTCTTGGACCTTCTTCAAAGAAGGATTATCCAGTCTGCGGATGAGGAGCATAAACCTTCCTGCCACATTCTGGGGACTGGGGCGGGGAGAATGCTTGGGGTGTCACCATGTGGTATGTGGCCTTTCGCTCAGTCCCACTGCTTTCTGTCTACTGCCTCATCCCCACCTCCAGTTGTGCCTGTTATCACTCCTAAGTCCAGAGTCTCGTTGGCATAATTTCTCCACGGATCAAAGCTCCCATTTCCTGCTGAGGTTGGGGGGTGTAATCACTGGAGTGTAGGGAGTGGGGTAGAAGTCCAAGGAGTCTAACCATTCCCTAACAAACTCTCCACTAATTTTCCCATGTTTATCTCACATCGTGCCCCTCCTTTGTTTTTTTTGTGTGTTTTTTTCTTTTTTATTAAGGTTATGATAGATTACAACCTTGTGAGATTTCAGTTGTACATTATTCTTAGTCATGTTGTAGGAACACCACTTCACCCTTTTTGCCCTCCCCCGACCCCCCCATTTTCCCTGGTAACCACTGATCAGCCCTCCTTGTCTATATGTTAACTTCCACCTATGAGTGGAGTCATATAGAGTTCGTCTTTCTCTGTCTGGCTTATTTTGCTTAACATTATACCCTCAATGTCCATCCATGTTGATGCGAATGGGACAATTTTGTCCTTTTTTATGGCTGAGTAGTGTTCCATTGTGTATATATACCATATCTTCTTTATCCCATCGTCGGTTGCTGGGCACTTAGGTTGGTTCCACGTCTTGGCTATTGTAAATAATGCTGTGATGAACATAGGGGTGCATGGGACTCTTGGAATTGCTGATTTCAGGTTCTTAGGATAGATACCCAGAAGTGGGATGGCTGGGTCATAAGGTATTTCTATTTTTAACTTTTTGAGAAATCTCCATACTGTTTTCCATAGTGGCTGCACCAGTTTGCATTCCCACCAACAGTGTATGAGGGTTCCTTTTTCTCCACAACCTCTCCAACATTTGTCACTCTTGGTTTTGGATATTTTTGCCAATCTAACGGGTGTAAGGTGATATCTTAGTGTAGTTTTGATTTGCATTTCCCTGATGATTAGTGATGATGAGCATCTTTTCATGTGTCTATTGGCCATCCTTATATCTTCTTTGGAGAAATGTCTGTTCATGTCCTCTGCCCATTTTTTGATCGGGTTGTTTGTTTTTTTGTTGTTGAGCTGTGTGAGTTCTTTATATATTATGGAGGTTAACCCTTTGTTGGATAAGTAGCTTGTAAATATTTTTTCCCAATTAGTGGGCTGTTTTTTTGTTTCAATCCTGTTTTCCCTTGCCTTGAAGAAGCTCTTTAGTCTGATGAAGTCCCATTTGTTTATTCTTTCTATTGTTTCCCTCATCTGAGGAGTTATGGTGTCCAAAAAGATTCTTTTGAAACTGATGTCAAAGAATGTACTGCCTATATTCTCTTCTAGAAGACTTATTGTTTCAGGCCTAATCTTTAGGTCTTTGATCCATTTTGAGTTTATTTTTGTGAATGATGAAAAAGAATGGTCAATTTTCAATCTTTTTCATGTGGCTGTCCAGTTTTCCCAGCACCATTTGTTAAAGAGACTTTCATTTCTCCATTGTAGGCCCTCAGCTCCTTTGTCGAAGATTAGCTGTCCATAGATGTGTGGTTTTATTTCTGGGCTTTCAATTCTGTTCCATTGATCTGTGCACCTGTTTTTGTACCAGTACCGTGCTGTTTTGATCACTGTAGCTTTGTAGTATGTTTTGAAATCAGGATTGTGATGCCTCCGGCTTTGTTTTTCTTACTCAGGATTGCTTTAGCAATTCTCCATCTTTTGTTGCCCCATATGAATTTTAGGATTCTTTGTTCAATTTCTGTAAAGAACGTCATTGGGATTCTGATTGGGATAGGGTTGAATCTGTAGATTGCTTTAGGTAGTATGGATATTACAACTATGTTTATTCTTCCAATCCATGTGCATGGAATGTCTTTCCATCTCTTTATGTCGTCATCAATTTCTTTCAAGAAAGTCTTGTAGTTTTCATTGTATAAATCTTTCACTTCCTTGGTTAAATTTATCCCAAGGTATTTTATTCTTTTCGTTGCAATTATGAATGGGATTGAGTTCTTGAGTTCTTTTTCTGTTAGTTTATTGTTAGTGTATAGAAATGCTACTGATTTATGTATGTTGATTTTATATCCTGCAACTTTGCTGTAGCTGTTGATTGTTTCTAATAGTTTTCCTATGGATTCTTTGGGGTTTTCTGTATATAAGATCATGTTGTCTGCGAACAGCGAGAGTTTTACTTCTTCATTGCCTATTTGGATTCCTTTTATTTCTTTTTCCTGCCAAATTGCTCTGGCCAACACCTCCAGTACTATGTTGAATAGGAGTGGTGAAAGTAGGCACCCTTGTCTTGTTCCTGTTCTCAGAGGGATGGCTTTCAGTTTTTGTCCGTTGAGTATGATGTTGGCTGTGGGTTTGTCATATATGGCCTTTATTATGTTCCTTCTATACCCATTTTATTGAGGGTTTTTATCATAAATGGATGTTGGATCTTGTCGAATGCTTTCTCTGCATCTATTGAGATGATCATGTGGTTTTTGTTTCTCATTTTGTTAATGTAGTGTATCACGTTGATTGACTTGTGGATGTTGAACCATCCCTGTGTCCCTGGTATAAATCCCACTTGATCATGGTGTATAATCTTTTTGATATATTGCTGTATTCGGTTTGTGAGAATTTTGTTGAGGATTTTTGCGTCTATGTTCATCAGTGATATCGGCCTGTAGTTTTCCTTCTTTGTGTTGTCCTTGTCAGGTTTGGGGATCAGAGTGATGTTGGCTTCATAGAATGTGTTAGGGAATGCTCCATCTTCCTCAATTTTCTGGAATAGTTTGAGAAGGATAGGTATTAAATCTTCTTTGAATGTTTGGTAGAATTCTCCAGAGAAGCCGTCTGGTCCTGGACTCTTATTTTTGGGGAGATTTTTGATTACTGTTTCTATTTCTTTACTTGTGATTGGTCTATTCAGATTCTCGATTTCTTCCTGATTCAGTTTGGGGAGATTGTAAGAGTCTAGGAATTTGTCCATGTTTTCTAGGTTGTTCAGTTTGTTGGCATATAGTTTTTCATAGAATTCTCTTATGATCCCTTGTATTTCTTTGGTATCCATTGTGATTTCTCCTCTCTCATTCCTAATTTTATTTATTTGAGATTTCTCTCTTCTTTTCTTAGTGAGTCTGGCTAACGGTTAGTCTATTTTGTTAATTTTTTCAAAGAACCAACTCTTTGTTTCGTTGATCCGTTCTACTGTCTTTTTTGTTTCAATATTCTTTATTTCTGCTCTAATTTTTATTATTTCTCTCCTTCTACTGACTTTGGGCTTTGTTTGTTCTTCTTTTTCTAATTCTGTTAGGTGTTGTTTGAGGTTGCTTATGTGAGACTTTTCTTGTTTATTGAGGTGAGACTGTATTGCAATGAATTTCCCTCTTAGGACTGCTTTTGCTGCGTCCCAAATGAGTTGGTATGGCGTGTATTCATTTTCATTTGTCTCCAGATAAGATTTGATTTCTTCTTTAATTTCTTCAATAATCCATTGTTTGTTCAGTAGTGTGTTGTTTAGTCTCCACATTTTTGCACCTTTCCCTGCTTTATTCTTGTAGTTGATTTCTAGTTTCATAACATTATGATCAGAAAAGATGCTTGATATTATTTCAACTCTCTTGTATTTATTGATGCTTGCTTTGTTTCCCAAGATATGGTCTATCCTTGAGAATGTTCCATGTGCACTTGAGAAGAATGTGTAACCTGCTGTTTTTGGATGAAGTGTTCTATATATATCTATTAAGTCCATCTGGTCTAATTTTTCATTTAATTCTATAATTTCCTTGTTTATTTTCCATCTGGACGATCTATCCATTGGTGTTAATGGGGTATTGAGGTCCCCTACTATTATTGTATTGTTGTTGATGTCTCCTTTTAGTTCTGTTAAGAGTTGCTTTAGAAACTTTGGTGCTCCTGTGTTGGGTGTATATATATTTATGTGTTATGTCATCTTGGTGGAGTGTCCCTTTTATCACTATGTACTGTCCCTCTTTGTCTTTCTTTATCTGTTTTACTTTGAAGTCTACTTTGTCTGATATTAGTATAGCAACACCTGCTTTCTTTTGTTCATTATTAGCTTGGAGTATTGTCTTCCATCCCTTCACTCTGAGTCTGTGTTTGTCTTTGGGGCTGAGGTGTGTTTCCTGGAGGCAGCATATTGTTGGGTCTTGATCTTTGATCCATCCTGCCACTCTGTGTCTTTTGATTGGACATTTAGAGTGATTACTGAAATGTGGCAGCCTACCGCTGCCATTTTATCTCTTGTTTTCCGGTTCTCTTGCATTTCCTTTGTTTCTCATCCCATGGTTTTTGGATTACTAATTCAGGTATGTAAATTTCTGTACTGGGTGTCTTCTTATTTGTAATTTGTGTCTTTATTCTTGTTATTTGTTTAGTGGTTACCATATGGTTAGCATAGAACATCTCATAGATGAGATAGTCTGTTTTCTGATAGCCTCTTATTTCCTTATATTAAAACCTTCTATCCCTTTTCTCTTCCCCTTCTAGGTTGTTATTGTCAGATTTTTTTTTCCTTCTTTCTTGTGTTGTGAGTTTGTGGTTAAAATGACAGGGTTATATTTATTCTTGGTGTTTCTCTTCCTTTAATCTTTAATGTTTTATTTGACTTTTGCTAACCTGTACTGATTGAGAGCTGCTACTCTCTGTTATTGTCCTTCTACTTATCTCCTTTGCTCTTGGTTTTGTAGCCCCTTTCCTTTTTTTTTGATTTTTCAGGTATGAGGGTTTTCCTGAGCATTTCTTGAAGAGGAGGTTTTGTGGCAATGAACTCCCTTAATTTTTGTTTATCTGGGAAAGTTTTTATTTCTCCATCGTATTTAAAGGATATTTTCGCTGGGTAGAGTATTCTTGGCTGCAGGTTTTTGTCCTTCAGAGTTTTGAATATATCATTCCACTCTCTTCCAGCCTGAAAGTTTCTGCTGAGAAATCTGCTGATAGTCTTATGGGTGTTCCTTTGTAGGTTATTTTCTTCTGCCTGGCTGCCCTTACTATTTTCTCCTTGTCGTTGACTTTTGCTAGCTTCACTACTATATGCCTTGGGGTTGGTCTTCTTGCATTGATAAAGTTTGGAGATCTATTGGCTTCTGTCACATGAAGTTCCATCTCTCTCCCCAGGTTTGGGAAGTTCTCAGCCATTATTTCTTTGAACAGACTTTCTGCCCCTTTCTCCTTCTCTTCTCCCTCTGGTATACCTATAATCCTTACATTGCATCTCCTAATTGAGTCGGATAATTCTCGGAGAGTTTCTTCATTTCTTTTTAGTCTTAGTTCTCTCTCCTCCTCTGCCTGCAGCGTTTCTATATTCCTATCTTCCAAATTGCTAATTCTGTCCTCCATGTTATCAGCCCTACTGTTCAGTGCGTCTAGATTTTTCTTAATCTCCTATTGTGTTCTTCATTTCCAGTATTTCTGTTTGGTTCTTCTTTATAGTATCAAACTCTTTTGTGACATAGCTTCTGAACTCGTTGAGTTGTCTATCTGAATTCTCTTTTAACTCATTGAGTTTTTAAATGATGGCTATTTTGAATTCATCGTCATTTAGGTTATATATTTCATTGTCTTTGGGATTCTTTTCTGGGTATTTGTCATTTTCCTTCTGTTCTGGATATTTTTTCATATTGCTTGATGCTGTAGATTTGTGCCTCCGCATAGAGATACAGTTTAGTTACTGCTTCCACTTGTTTCTACTGGTGTGGTGGGGGAACAGCTGTTTATACTGCACTGACCAGGAACCCTATCAGCTGTTGCTAACTGGGCCTGGGTCCCTCCTCATAGTCACAGTGGTCCTGTGGGGTCCCTCTTCAGCTGTGGGGGCAGTCACAAGGGGGTTTCAGGCTGCTGGTGCCTACTTTTGCAGACCAGCTAGACGTGCTCCCTCCGTAGGGTGCGCAGCAGTATTATAGGCTTTCCCAGCAGCCAGGGGCAGGATCACCCATATTTGCAGCTCTGTCACTGTTGGCGCCCACAAAATCTCACTTGTCCACTATAGGTCACAGCAGAGCTACGGGCATCTTCTGCAGTCTGTGGTTAGCTAACCTAGCTATGCTACTTTTGTCCCAGGGTCTTCCAGCCTTGTGGTTGCTGGGCGGGGGCTCTCTACTAGTGCTGTGAAGAGGTTTTCGCTGAGGCTGCTGTGAGACTGTAGAGTTTCCCCCTGGGCCACGGAGCCGGGCCACTGGAACTCCTCTCAGCCCCAGTCCTCTCCCCCAGGATCTCTGGGAGCCCGTTGCCCTGTCTGGGTGACATCTGGAGACCGTGAGCTCAGTGGCAGCTGGCCGGCTGCTGCCCTGCCTGGGATTCTCCTCTTCGGGACCCTCCCGGTGTTCTGAATGCTGGGCGGGGCCTCTCCACTAATGGCGGGTAGAGGCCTTGCCTGCTGCTGGGACGGAAGCCTGAAGTTTCCCCCTGGGCTGCAGATCTGGACACTGTAACTCCACCCAGCCCCAGTCCTCTCCCAGGAGATCTCTGGTAGCCCCGTTCCCCGACCGGGCGACAGCCGCAGTCTGTGAGACCGGCGGAGGCAGCTGGCTGGCTGCTGCCCGATTCGGGATTCTCTCTGGGAGCCTCCCGGCATTGTGGATGCTGGGCGGGACCTCTCCACTAATGGCAGGTAGAGGCTTTGCCTGCTGCCGGGACAGAAGCCTGAAGATTCCCCCTGGGCCACGGAGCCGACCGCTGGAACTCCACCCAGCCCCAGTCCTCTCCCAGGAGATCTCCGGTAGCCCCGAACCCCCCGGGTGACAGCCGCAGTCCTTGAGGCTGGTGGCGGCAGCTGGCGGGCTGCTGTCCTGTTCAGGATTCTCTCCGGGAGCCTCCTGGCATTGTGGATGCTGGGTGGGGCCTCTCCACTAATGGCGAATAGAGGTTTTCCATGCTGCCTCCGTGTAGAACTGTGGAGTTTCCCCCTAGGTTTATGTGTAATTGCGGTGGGCTTAGGTAGGGCTGTGGTCACCTGTTTCCACCATCGCTCCTCTGGTGTGCGCACCCTCCTGCCCTTGGTGTGTGGCGATGTTCTGGGGGCATCCGCTGGAAGAAAGCCGCTTGTAGGTAGTAGGCTGTTCAGGGGTGGGGGTCAGAGAGTTTTCGCCTATCTACACCTCCTCCTGGGGTGAAGTCCATCTGCCTTCTGATGTATAGCAGCACAGGTCTCTCAGGCGTCCTGAGATGCTATATGGATATCCTTTGTGAAGCGATGAATGTCCAATTAGTTGTAGATTCAAAGGGGGAGAGACAAAGAAGACTACTCACGCTGCCATCTTGGTCCTCGTGCCCCTCCTTTGAAGGTACATGGTGTCTCTAACTTCTCGGTCTCTCAGGTGGACTGGGACATGAATCAGTTTGCTTCTCATTGGCAACTACCTCTGCAGAGACATAGGCTTCAGTTTTCACTGTTCTAATAATTTGGTTACCACTTATCCTCCACTTTTAACTTTCCAAAATTTCACTGATGTCTCTAATCCACTATTGTGGCCTCTCTGTTCTATTCACCCTTTGTTGTCTCTATGTCTTTACTGTCATTTTGGTGAGGTTTTAGGAGAAAGCATGGATGAACACAAAAGATGTATTGCAAAAGACACACAAGAACCCTTTATAATAAGTAAGTATAGGGAGCAAAATGTGAAAGCATCATTCTCCAAAGCACACCATTCTCCCAAGGTGGTCACTATCTGTCGTCTGGTACACACACCCTCCCCAGTCTACTCTTGATGATTACATATATGCAAAGCATGTGATTCTATATTTTTGTTCTAGTCTTGGTTTTGTCACTTAACAAGATGTCTTGAAGCTATTTCTGTTTAGTACGTATAGGCTTATCTCATTCTTTTCAGTGACTATGTAGTATTCAACAGCATGAATTTATCATTTATTTAATGCTTTAACCACACTCTTTTTAAAATTTTATACACACACAGACATACATATACACTTATACATATATATAGATATATATATGTATATATATATATATCTCTTTTGGAAAAGTCAGTAAATTAGTATTGCATAAATGTCAAATAATCATATATGCAAGGGAGAGATCAAAAGAAGGACAATGTTATATACACAGAAATCTTCACTGTTGAGTTATATCTAATAGAGGATGAATAGAACCATCATCAATGCCTCCAAAATCAGAGATGTTAGGATTCACTCCAGTTAAAGATGTACCATAAATTAAGCTAAAACATCTTTGAAGCTATGTAAACCCATTGACATAGAGCTATGTAAATCAATAACTCTATGGTTCAACATATAATTTATATTTTTACAAAACATGGTGTATTCTCCACTAGTCTGAACTACCTTGTGTCAAATGTCCTGACAGGAAACATATGGCACTTTCACAAAGGAAACTGAGGAGAATTTAAGGAAGGGACCATTTTTAGTGGTGTGTCAGGATTAAGGGAAACCAGAAAGGGATGGCTAAGCACCCCAGGGCTAGCAACAGAGGGAGCCATTGCCACCCCTGGGCCGTAGTGTCAAGAGAAGAGTGTCACTCTAGCTGTAAAAGCCATGGCTTTGCAGGGAGACACAGCCAACCTTCAGCAACCAGAAAAGGAGGACGTGGGGAAAGCTCCTGATGTCACTCTTCATCTTGTATTTTTGTTAGCTAAATCTGGCAACCCTGAGTGGGGAAGAGCACAGTCCATCTGGAGGGGTAAATGGAGGACACTCCTCTTCCATGAAGGAGGTACATCAGTGTCCTACTTTGTGCGTTAATAGCCACGTCTGTGAACCTCAGGGCAAAGCCATTCACCAAAAACCACAAACAATGTATTTATTCAGTCATGGTGATGGATTAATTAAGTCAGCTCTGAAAATTGCCCACACCTGGACTTACCATTCCAATTGTATATAAAAGTGACTTTGTATAAAAAGAGTCAATAAAAATGAAAAAGTAAACTTCAGAGGGGAGAAAAATGTCCCCTACTTGCCCCTCCCCATTGGTATTTAGTTTCCTTCTCATTCTAATCTAAAGGTCTGCAAATAAAATATGCCATCAGTAGCTGAATGGTATGTCTCTGTCCAGCCTTAGAAGAAAAATTCATCATAGCTAGAGGCTAAGCTAACTAAAGAATGCAAGAGGGATAACTTGAGCAAAAGATGGAAACCATCCTCACGTTTATAATAAATATTAACCCATGACAGAAACAACATACAAAGAAGAATGTGGATGGGCTCCATAAGAAAGCAGAGTCCTCTACAGTCAATATGGTTAAATAGAATTCTGATAATTCCAAAGCAGCAATCTTCTTTAAGAATAAAATTTACTTTAATTTATAAGCAAATAGAAAAGAAATTGGAGATGGGGTATCTGTGGTTATTCTTATCTTAAAATAATAAATCTGATTGGTTGGGGAAAAAAACAGCCCAGAGGAAGCACTGACATTTTATAGATTCAAAAATTATATTTACCCTAAAAAAGTTTTTTAGAGCCAGCCCTGATGGTCTAGTGGTTAAAGTTCAGTGTGCTCTGCTTCGGTGGCCTGGGTTTGTTTCCTAGTCCCGGAACCACACCACCCATCTGTCAGTTGCCATGCTGTGGCAGTGGCTCACAGAGAAGAACTAGAAGGACTTACAACTACGATACACAACCATGTACTGGGACTCTGGGGAGAAAAAAAAAGAAAAAAGAGAAAGATTGACAACAGATGTTAGCTCAGGGTGAATCCTTCCCTGAAAGAAAAAACTTTTTTAACTTAAAAATGAATTTGATGGGGAACTGGCCCCATGGCTGAGTGGTTAAGTTTGCACAATCTGCTGCGGGCAGCCCAGTGTTTCGTTGGTTCGAATCCTGGGCGAGGACATGGCATTGCTCACCAAACCACGCTGAGGCAGCGTCCCACATGCCACAACTAGAAGGACCCACAACGAAGAATATACAACTATTTACCAGGGTGCTTTGGGGAGAAAAAGGAAAAAAAATAAAATCTTTAAAAAAAAAATGAATTTGATGGGGCCGGCCCAGTGGTGCAGCAGTTAAGTTCACACATTCCACTTCGGTGGCCTGGGGTTCACTGGTTCAGATTCTGGGTGTGGACATGGCACCGCTTGGCATGCCATGCTGTGGTAGGCGTCCCACATATAAAGTGGAGGAAGATGGGCACAATGTTAGCTCAGGGCCAGCCTTCCTCAGCAAAAAGAGGAGGATTGGCAGCAGTTAGCTCAGGGCTAATCTTCCTCAAAAAAAAAAAAAAAGAATTTAACTTATTTCATTTCCACAGTTCATCTATTTACTACCAAAACTAGACATTTTTTTTTAAGATTTTATTTTTCCTTTTTCTCCCCAAAGCACCCTGTCCCCACCCAGTACATAGTGTGTATTTTTAGTTGTGGGTCCTTCTAGCTGTGGCATGTGAGATGCTGCCTCAGCATGGCTTGATGAGCGGTGTCATGTCTGAGCCCAGGATTTGAACCAGCAAAACCCTGGGCCGCAAAAGCAGAGCACGCAAACCTGACCACTCGGCCACAGGGCTGGCCCCCAAAACATGACATTTTTTAGAGGTTTAACCTCTCATACTTTTTATTATGAAATTTGTTTTTTAAAAAAGAGGAAATATGATTAAGGTTCTGCCATTTGGCTCTAGCTGTAAGAGAGTGTAAACTCATTTTAAGTCGCAGGCTGCTTACGATTCACACCTTGATGCCTGAGGAAGTCCAAGCTTCTGGTTTCCAAACAGTGGCCCGCATAACACAACCCGCACCTGGAATCATCACTTTTTCACACACCCCTCTCTTTGTGACAAGTTATTTTCAGTAATAATCATGAAAGAAAAAGAAGAAAAATAGCAAAAAAACAGAGTGAAATTTTTCTTGTATTGAACTTTCTATGTATAATCATGTCATGAAAAATAAATATTATACTTCAAAAAAGTAATGGATTAATTCTGTTTAATTACATTAAAGTTTTTTTAAAGGGGGGCACATAAAGAAAGGCTTTCAAAATATTGAATTCCACAAAATGTGATGATAAGAGAGTGACACAAGGGTTTTGTGGTGATGGAGAGTTCTGTATCTTGATTGTGGTGGTGGTTACACGAATCCACACGTGATAAAATTGTATAGAGCGGTATACGCCTCTACAAATGAGTGCACGTAAAACCGGTGAACTTGCAGTGAGGATTGTACCAATGTCAATTTCCTGGATTTTATATTATACGGTAGTTATGTAAGATGTCAGCATTGGGGGCCGGCCCCTTGGCCGAGCGGTTAAGTTCGTGCACTCCACTTTGGCGGCCCAGGGTTTCGCTGTTTGGGATCCTGGGCGAGGACATGGCACCACTCATCAGGCCATGCTGAGGCGGCATCCCACATGCCACAACTAGAAGGACCCACAACTAACAATACACAACTATGTACCGGGGGGGGGCTTTGGGAAGAAAAAGGCAAAATAAAATCTTTAAAAAAAAAAAAAGATGCCAGCATTGGGGTAACTGGGTGAAGGGTACGGGGATCTCTCTCTGCTCAATTTGCAACTTTCTGTGAATCCATAATTATTTTCTAAAAAAAAAATTTTAAAGGTTACATGTGATGTGATGCTGTTTATTTGATGTTCTCAACAGACAAAAGTATAGCAACAGAAAACAGATCAGTCGTTGCCGGGAGTCGGGGAAGAATGTGACTACAAAGGAGCCGCACAGGGAGGTTTTGGGGTGACGGAACTGTTCTGTATCCCAACTGCGGTTACGGTCACAGGAATCTATACATGTTTCCAAATTCACAGGACTATATGCCAACAAAATGTCAATTTTACTGTATGTTCATTCTTTTTTTTAATTTTGTCATTATCTTTATGTTTTTTAAAGTGTTGAAAGCTTTGGAATCAGTCAGACTTTCATTTAAATACTGAGATATTGGGCCAGTTAGTCTCAGTTTTCTTATCTATGAAACAGTAATAATAATATTCATCTAAGGACAATGTATGTAAAGGCCTTAGCACATTGCCTAGCACTGAGAAAGCACTGAACAAATACTATTACTTATTTTTATTTATTTTTTATTTTGAGAATTTACTCTGTAAGGAAATTTAGAATAAGCCAAAGAGACTACTGGGTGTTTCTAATGGAAAACAGCATTATCTAAAGCACACTCTTTGGTTTACCTGATTTTGAGCTATTTTATAAATCTGTAATTTGTAGATGTGTGATAGCAATGCAAAATAATTCTTTTTTTCTTTTTGAGGAAGATTAGCCCTGAGCTCACATCTGCTGCCAATCCTCCTCTTTTTGCTGAGGAAGACTGGCCCTGAGCTAACATCCGTGCCCATCTTCCTCTACTTTACATGTGGGATGCCTGCCACAGCATGGCTTGCCAAGTGGTGCCATGTCCACACCTGGGACCTGAACCGGTGAACCCCAGGCCACTGAAGCAGAACGTGTGCACTTAACTGCTGCACCACTGGGTTGGCCCAAAATAATTCTTATCTATTGTGTCAAATGCCAAAACTAAACCAATTTAGCAACAAGTTCAATGCCCTTTATACAAGAGAATATAATCCGTGGATTGGGGGAATTCAGTGTCTCACAAGCAGTGGAGCACTCTTCCTGAGGGATTCTGGGCGAGAGCCAGTTCCACAGAGCATTAGAAGGGGCACCGTGGAAACAGGGCATGATTGGTCACGAGGTCGGGGACTCTGCGTAAGGCCAGCAGGTCACGTTTCCTGGGGTGAGGTGAGCTGGCTGAAGCTGAGTTGGAGGGTCATGACTGGTGTACGTTAGCTTCCTCCACAGGTGCTTTCTGTAAGTGCAGTCTGATTTAGGATTAGATATGTGATGCGAGCTGGGCCACTCTATTTTCTGGAAGCCTCCATTTTGTGGGTCCCAATATACGAATTAACTTTATCAATTGTCACGCAAATAAATTCTGTGGTCGAATTATGGTATGGTGCTTCAAACTGACTTCCCTACATCCCTGAAACCCCCGAGCCCAGTGAATAATGCCCATTCTGTGTCCCTTTGTAAATTCATGTCAACATTTCTTTATTCCATATGAAACTGTGGTTCTTTTGACTTCTCTTTTGGACCAGTTATAGCATATCTCCAGTTTCTTCATTAAATGATGAATTAAGTAAAATCTTTGACATGCGTTCATTTTATATCTGCATAAGAGTCATGATTTTACCTTTTTTGGAAATTTATCCTTTAACAATTTTGTAGCTGCAAAATGCTCAGAGGTAATGTGAAATTGTAATAAAAGCACTCTGCAAAGCATCTTAGATACTAAGTCATTTTGGCTGTTTTGAATTATCTGGAATTTTAGAGTCTTATCAATAAATAGCCCTGATAAGCAAATGAAGTTTTTGTTACCTGTATTATTTTTTTCTGAGGAAGATTAGCCCTGAGCTAACATCTGCTGCCAATCTTCCTCTTTTTGCTTAAAGATGATTTTTGCTGAGCCAATGTCTGTGCCAATCTTCCTCTGTTTTATGTGGGATGCTGCCACAGCGTGGCTTGACGAGCAGTGCTAGGTCCACACCCGGGATCTGAACCTGCAAACCCTGGACTGCCAAAGCAGAGCACAAGAACTTAACCACTGTGCTACCAGGCCGCCCCCTGACCCCACTTTATGCTTATTAATAATGCTTTGAACAGAGTAGATCCTCAATAAATATGTGCTAAATGAATCAATTGAATTGATATTTCATCTGAGATTGCACAATCAGAAGAAAACACAGCCTTTAACTTTAGAACTTACATGCTGAGGCAAAGATCCACAACGCTCTTCATTACTTATTTACAGTTGTTCTAAATTTTATCGGTCAGGAGGGACTAGATGGTAACAAACAGCTTCCAAACCTTAGTGGCTTCACGAAACAAAGGTTAATTTCTCATTGTCCATTGCAGGTTGGAAGAGAGCACTTCTAATCATTGTCACTCAAGGACCTAGGCGGTAGAGACTCCATGCCAACATTTCTTCTACAACCATTGCAGCAGTGGGAAGGGGAGCTGAGGCATCACATGCTGGCTTTTAAAGTTTTCACTGAAAAATGATATATCTCACCTCTCACATTCCATTGGCCAAAGTGATTCACATGGTGTCACCTTACTTCTAAAGTGTCAGGAAGTACAACCCTACCATGTGCGGGGAGGAAAGAAAGACCAAGGCAGCCTTAACGAATTCCACATCAATATGTTACTGAACCAAAGTGGGTCTTCTTCCTGGTGAGTTGAAATCAGAGCCTTCACCAAAAGTAGTTGTCACACAAAGTCAAATTGATTTGCAGCAAATAGGAGCCCATGTGGAATCATTTCCAAAGTTGTGGCTCTCCAGGAGTGTGAGACACCAGAGCCTTTTATTTCTGATGGGGAATGACTACTCAAAAGGGAGAGGCAGATATTCACTTTGTTTTTTTTTTTGAGGAGGACGAGGATTAGCCCTCAGCTAACATCTGCTGCCAATCCTCCTCTTTTTGCTGAGGAAGACTGGCCCTGAGCTAACACCTGTGCCCATTTTCCTCTACTTTATATGTGGGAAGCCTACCACAGCATGGCTTGCCAACTGGTGCCATGTCCACAGCCAGGATCTGAACCAGCAAACCCCGGGCCACCAAAGCAGAACGTGCGCACTTAACCGCTATGCCACAGGGCTGGCTCCAGACATTCACTTCTTCAGGCTCCGTTGGAAAACACGCTTCCACATACATCACATGTCATGGTAATAAGGCTTAAGCCCCTCCTGAGGTGAAGATCTTAGCATTAAAATGAAGCAAAGGGTGACGGTAGGTCATCTCTTGACTCATCTGTGCAGGCGCTGCTCTTGCTGTGGGGCTCGGTCTGGTTCAGGGTGGTTGTTGATTTCATCTCCTAATATAACAAAAAAAAAACAATTTGGAGAAACAGGTAAATGCTTTTGAGAACTCCCTTGAGTTCCTCAGAGCAATTAGTAGTGACAAATATACTCAGAGAGAAAATGAACATTAAAGGACGTGGCCCCCACCCATAGACTTCTAACAATATTGTTAATATAAACTGTAGAGATGTTAGAAATTTACTCTACATCTTCTCCCCTCACAAAAACTTTCCCGTACCACTGCCCCAAGAGAAGAAATTATCCTTTGATTTTTTTTTTAATTTTTAGTTAGAGTTTACAGAAAAAGAAGAAAACTCTTTCTTTTTTATTACCACCATCAGAAAACCACTGAGGTCCCTGGTAGAGGTGAGGAGAACCTCTGGGCACTAATCGAAGAAAAGGAATAATCTGAATGTCTAAGGGTAAACTGAATGCCTAGAAAGAATCAAAAGAAAGTTCAAATGAGGAAAAAAAGGCAGAATGAAAAGATACTTCTGGGGCTGACCCTGTGGCTGAGTGGTTAAGTTCGCATGCTCCCCTTCGGCAGCCTGGGGTTCGCCAGTTTGGATCCTGGCTGCAGACCTACACAACTGCTCATCAAGCCTTGCTGTGGCGGCGTCCTACATAGAAGAGCTAGAGGGACTTACAACTAGGATATATACTATGTATTGGGGCTTTGGGGAGGGGAAAAAAAAAGAGGAAGGTTGGCAACAGATGTTAGCTTAGGGCCAATCTTCCTCACCAAAAAAGAAAAAAGTTCTAATTGGATAAAAGAAGTTTTTCAAAAAGCAAATCAATGGGTCTAATAAAGTGCGCACCTGATAGTCCACCATGGGGGTGGCCACAGATCCCCCGGTTATTTTTGCGTATCTTTTGGTGAACACAGCATGATTATGCCCTGGCATAGATTTAGAAAAGGAAGAATGAAGGTTTTAAATCACTGTTTTATTGAAGGGAAAACGTAGCCTGCACCAGAGGACTTTAAAAACCCAGGAAGTGAAGTGTAACCAACTGCCGCCTGGGGGCATGGGGGGCGGGTCTGTACCTGGATCCAGACCAAGTCTGTTTCAAGTTGATTTGATGGAGAATTTCACTTTGAAAAGAGCACTTCACAGGACCTTTGGGGGCTGTCAAACTCTGCCCAGGGGCAGAAGATTAACTGCTCTGTGGACCAGCAGGAGAAGCCTAGTAAATCAGAGGCCCCTTGTTTGAGGGTCCGTGGGCTTACAGGTGGCAATGCAACAGACTGAGCCTCCCTGTGGGGGCCTCCAGGCCTTCACAGTTTACGGGTCAGAACTAACCATGTGGTGGAAAGGAGCATCTGAATCCACTCGCAAAACTGCTGACTGGAAAATGGGCTGAATGAGCCTGCAAAAGCATTATCTGTCTTCTGGAAGGATCCCCAGGAAGCTGGTAACAGTGGAGGCTTCTGGGGAGGGGACAGCCCTTTTGTGTCTTGGTGAGGGGGGCGGTCAAGTGTAGAGGCTGAGAGCTGACCCTGGAAGCCTTGCCCTGCCCTTTAACGGTCGTGTGAGTTTTCCACCTTAAATGGTCTCAGCCGTAAATTGGGGATTATAATAAGGCTTGAATGAGTTAATTATACAGAAAGCAGGACAAGGAACATGGCAAGTGCTGTACAACTCTTGGCTTTTGTTGTTACATGTATTCGCATATATTACCTATTGAAAAAAATTAATTTTCTGTTTTTATAAAGTAATAGAAATATTTCTATAAAGCAATTATCTCACATCTCTCTGTTTTCTGGGGTTTTATTTTTACAAAGTTTTCTAACAGACACACTATAACAAGTTCGACACAACTATAACACAACTCCCTCCCTCCATTCTTCTTCCTTCCTTGCATCTCTTTTCCATGATTCTGCCCTGATGAGTGCAGGGCTCCCCTTAGCTGTGTGTGGCCTGGAAGGGTGAGGGGACATTCCTTCTCATAGCCCAGTTCTCCAGTCATTGCCTGTCTGCTCCCCAAAGACATTCTATTCCTTATCAGTAGGAGAGGAAATAAAATAATATCTACTACCGCTTGGGCAGTCTCCTGCATGTAGGTACCCCCGAAAGAGAAGAGGACGCTCTCTTCGTCCATTTTATTTTGCACTTAGTAAGGACGAGAGGGAAAGCCTTCTCAAATTGATGCCTAAGGGCATGGATGTTAAACTAGAACCACCACCCTCTTTTTTTTTTATTGAAAGAAACTTTTTTCAAACACACGAAGTAGAGGGTCTGGCCCCGTGGCCAAGCGGTTAAGTTGCGCAACCCCCTGCAGGCGGCCCAGTGTTTCGTAGGTTCCAATCCTGGACGTGGACATGGCACTGCTCATCAAACCACGCTGAGGCAGCGTCCCACATGCCACAGCTAGAAGGACCCACAACTGATAATATACAACTATGTACCGGGGGGTTTTGGGGAGAAAAAGGAAAAAAATAAAATCTTAAAAAAAAAACAAAAACAAAGTAGAGAGAAAAGTATAACAAACCCCCATATATCCAGCACCTGGATTTAACAATGTTAACTTCAGCATATTTGCTCCTTTTTTTCTTAATTATTTTAAACAAAATTATAGAGCATAACTTTTTTCCTTTTTTTTTTTTAAGATTGGCCCTGAGCTAATATCTGTTGCCAATCTTTTTTTTTTTTGGTCTTCTTCTCCCCAGTGCCCGCCCCCCTCCCACCACCCCCATACATAGTTGTATATTCTGGTTGTAGGTCCTTCTGGTGGTGCTATGTGGGACGCCGCCTCAGCATGGCTTGATGGGCAGTGTTAGGTCTGTGACCAGGATCTGAACCAGCAAAACCCCAGGCTGCCAAAGTGGAGTTCGAGAACTTAATCACCCGGCCATGGGCCAGCCCCTTTTTCCTTGTTTTAAAACAGGTTTATTGAGGGGGACTGCCTGGTGGCGCAGCGGTTACCTGTGCACATTGCACTTTGGCAGCCTGGGGTTCGCCAGTTCGGATTCCAGGTGGGGACATAGCACCACTTGTCAAGCCATGCTGTGGCAGGCATCCCACATGTAAAGTAGAGGAAGATGGGCACGGATATTAGCTCAGGGCCAGTCTTCCTCAGCAAAAAGAGGAGGATTGGCAGCAGATGTGAGCTCAGGGCTAATCTTCCTTAAAAAAAAAGCTGTATTGCGATATAATCACATACCATTCAATTCACCCATTTAAAGTGTACAATTCAATGTTTTTTAGTATATTCATGGATATGTACAACTAGCACCACAATTTTAAAACATTTTCATCACCCCAAAAAGAAACGTTGAACCTTTTAGCTGTTAAACCCACTTTCCCCAAACCCCCAGCCCTAAGCAACCACTAATCTACTTTCTGTCTCTATTATACATTTGCCTATTCTAGACATTTCTTGTAAGTGGAATCACATAATATATGGCCTTTTGTGACTAGCTTCTTTCAGTATTTTCAAGGTTCATCCATGTTGTGGCATGAATCAATACTTTATGGTTGAATAATATCCCATTGCTTAGATATAGCAGATTTTATTTATCCATTCATCAATTGATGGATATTTGGGTGGTTTCCACTTTTTGTCTATTATGAACACAGCTGCTTGAACATTGGTCTACAAGTAACCTGATATTTTACCCCTAATTTTTTTTTTTTTTGAGGAAGATTAGCCCTGAACTAACATCTGCTGCCAATCCTCCTCTTTTTGCTGAGGAAGACTGGCCCTGAGCTCACATCTGCACCCATCTTCCTCTACTTTATATGTGGGACGCTTACCACAGCATGGCTTGCCAAGTGGTGCCATGTCTGCACCCTGGATCTGAATTGGCGAACCCCGGGCCACTGAAGCAGAATGTGCACACTTAACCACTATGCCACTGGGCCGGCCCCACCCCTAATTTTTTTATATTATTCTCTAAGAGATGACATTTTCCCACTTAGCCACAATACCATCCAAATTAGCAATCATCTAATAACCCAGTCAAAATACAAATTTCTCCAATTTCCTCAAAATGTCTATTATGGTTTATTTGTTGAAATCAAGATGCAATCAATACAACACTTCTCTATATTACATCTGTTTGTTACATCTCTTGAGTATCTTTTAGGTAGAAGAGTGCCATTCCTCCCCTCTTTTTTTCCTGACATCTTCTGGCAGCCTATGAGAAAATAGCCTTGCTGTTTCATGATAGCCTCAATTCTAGTCATGTTCACTCATTCTTTTTGTAATGAGTTTGAATCTCAATCCGCACAGTAAGTGTAACTTCCTTTTCCTCTACAGGACTACTTTGAACGTTATCCTTATCTACTAAATGGTGGAAACCTCATTGTGATCAGGGTAGACTTTCAGTTTCATTTTTCCCCAGCGTGGAGTCCAAGTGCCTGGGCATTTCCAGAGTGTGGGCGTGTGTAGAGGGCTGAGTCTTGGGCCCCTGCATTGCTGTGTCTCCATGGTGTCCACCGAGACGTCCATATTGCCCACTGTCTACTCAGCCTATGCAGATCAGCGATGGATCAGTTTCCCCTCAGCCTGAACCAGATCTCCTCAGGTTACCTGGCTCTTTGGGCCTTGTCTATGGTATTCTCGAGCACACAAAACACATTCTATAGCTCCAGTTTTCAGACCTGGAAAATTAGATCTAGGCTTGTGCTGTCTAATATGGCCTCCAGCCATAGTAGGGGAGGAGGACATTTCCTCTCCCCAAATGTGGGTTCGTCTGGCCGGAGAATGAATTAAATTCACATGAGACAGAACAGCAAGAGAAAATTAAACAAAGCTTTATGAGGAACCATGGCCCGGGGCCTTTCTTCCCGAAGGAAGAAAGGGCACCAAAGAAGTGGGGTGCACATAGTGGTTATATACCCCCAAGCAGGGTGTTTCACATGTGATTGAAATGTCCCTCCCACAATAGTCACAAGATTGCCCTGTCGGCACAGTGCTTGATGGACACAGCAGGTAATGGCCTGCTATCTTGGTGGGCGTAGCAGGAAGCAAGTCGATTGTCTGGAACTGGGCGGTCACAGGTGAGCGCAGCAGCAATCAGTTCCTAGCCTAAGGAAAGATGTTTAATCCTTAAAGAAATGCCAACGGAGGGGGAGGGAAGTCAGTTACAGGAGGTTACCAGAGAAGCACAATAAAATGCAGGTTTAAGTCCTTGCCTTTGGTATTGATTAAGAGTTTTCAGAGAGAAGGTCATCTCCTTCCTTCTTCCTGGTACAGAGAGGGAGGCACCCCCTACAGATAGAGATTTACCCTACAAATGAAAAGGTGTCCCAACAAAGGGCAAATTCCATTCCTCAGAGCCTCCTTACCTGTTTATCAAAAGCAATCAGCCTCAAATAATCCTGATGCCAAAGAGACATATCTTCGGGTGGCCAATTCCAGGTCCCCACACTGGCTACTGAACGTTTAATTAAAATGCGGCTAATCCAAACTGAGATGTGCTCTGACTGTGAAATGCATCTCATTGATCATTTTTATGTTGATTACATGTTGAAATGATAATATTTAGATATATTGGGTTAAATAAAATACTTTAATAAAATTAATTTCACCTGTTCTTCACTTTCCTTCATGTGGCTACTTACTAGAACATTGAAAATTACACATGTGGCTCAAATTATATTTCTTCTGGGCAGTGTGCTGGTTTAGACTTTCCATGTGGCTGTTTTTCCCTACTCTTCTATGCTACACTGAGGTAAGTGGAGCTCTGGTGTTTTATCAACCCCACAAGCTCTGTTCCAGAATGGTGTTCAGCAGGGTGGGATGTACGGCCCAGGCCCCTTTCTCAGGAACACATACCAGTGTCTCATTTCCTTTTTCTCAGCTTTCCTTCCTTTTCCCAATTAGACCATATTTAGCCAGGGGACGCATAATACAGCTTTTCAGCCAGTTTTCTAAATCTGTTGTTCATACCCCACCTAAGCTTTTGAAAGTCAAAAGCCAAGAATTTGCCTCTGGTTCTATTGTGTTATTCTTACCCTCAAGCAGTCTGTGTGTAGAACACTCTAGCTGCTGCTGGAATGGGGAAGCTGTGACAGGGAAGCAAGGAATCCTGCGAATGAAAACTTCATCAGCTACTATAGTAAAACATTACCCATTACCCATCATTCCAGAAACAAGCATTGTGCAATGATTCTGTGTCAAATGCTGTGCTAGGAGCCGAGAACATGAAGATGAATGAGACCCAGGTCCTATTACAGAAGATACAGGCCCAATGAGTGATTTAAGTATGTAAATCCATAGGGGCAATGAAATGCTAGAGGCGCAGCAGCTGAAATCTGCTCAGGATGCAATAGGGCACAAGGAAAGGGCTAGACTGGCCAATTCTGCTGCAGGGTTGGGGCAGAGCAACCAGGAAATGCAAGTCAAAATGCTATGGAACCTGCAAAGCACTATGGACCCCAAACACTTGGTTATGGACTGTCTTAGTGCTTCAGGAAAGTTACTTTCTGAGCCTTGGTTTTCTCAGCTGAGAGTAATGTGGATGACTTTGACCTGTTCTTTCTAACTCAAAGCAGTGTTGCGAAGGAGAAATGTTCATTCAACAGATACACCAAACTGTTAACATGGTTCAGTATTGGGTGGTGGGATTATGAGTGACTATTATTTTGTTCTTAATATTCTGCATTATCTAATTTTTATATAATGAACAAGTATTACTTTTATAATCAGTAAAAAAAAAAAAAAAAATTTTATTCTAAATTTTGCATTTGCTGCCAAACTCCTTGCACTAGTGGCCTCTACTGGCTCCCTTTGCTTCCTCCTCATCCTCTGAATCCAACCATTGTAATCTGGCTTCCACGCCCTCATCCAAAGGTCTCCAATGGCCTCCCACTTGCCAAAGCCAATGACCTCTTTTAAACCCTCATCTCCCTTGACTTCTCCACAGCTTTGACACAGCTCCTTCAACTTTCTGAAAATCAGTGTTTAAATTACAGAAGTAATGTACCTACACTACCGAAAATAAAAAACCATCATCTACAACGCCACCATCATAATACAACCAAGGCCATTTTAGTATATTTCCTGCTAGTCTTTTTACTTAAGCATGTTTTTACATCATTGTGGTGTGAATGTATATCCAATTTTGAATTCATCACCTCGTTCTTGAAATATTTGTTTCCACAAAATTCTTCCCTGGTTTTTCCGCAATTCTCCTCTCTCTCAAACTTGCACACTAATGCACTAATGGGCATAAAAATGTCCTAAAGTGCTTGTTAACATGCAGATCCCTGGACCCCACTCTACCCCCTTATAAAGATCCTATTTCATTAGGCTTGGTTTGGGCCCAAGAGCCTTATTTCCTGCTTTCTGTAGCACACAGTCCAGAGATCCTACTGAGAAACACAGCTGCAGACAAACTCCTCCACAGCAACTAGCTAACCAACCAAAAATCACAAACAGCCTTGGAAATCTATACCAGTGTTTCCTAGTTACCAGATTCTCTAGAGATTAGGTCAAGGATCTGTATATTTTTTAAACCCTCCTAGTGATTCTGTTGAACTAATGCCCTAACTACAAGCACACAATTATATTTGCATTTCCGTGAACACATGTCTCACTTTGAAGTCTCGGAGCCTTTGTTTGTGCTGTTCCCTTGGCCTGGATTTCCATTACTCCTCACATTCATCCTTGAAGCCCAGCTCAAAGGTACCCTCCTCTATAAAACTTCACAGAGGCTTCTCTTCTTATCTCCTCTATTTTCCATCCCGCTCACAAATTGCAAGTAGTCATTTCAATGTCTACGTCTGTAGGCCAGGCAATGAGCTACTTGAGAGCAAGTGCAGTGGACGTATTAGTTATCTATTCCTGAGTAACAAATTACCCCCAAACTTATTGGCTTAAAACAACAATAGACATTTATTATCTCACAGATCTCACCACTTCTTTGGTTCAGGAATTCAGAAGCAGCTTAGCTGGGTAGTTCAGGCTCAAGTCTCTCATGAAGTTGCAGTCAAGGTGTAGGCCAGAGCTGCAATCATCTGAAGGCTTGACTGGGCCTGGAAAATTCACTTTCAAGATGGCATTCTCAAGTGGCAAGCAAGTTGGTACCACCTGTTGGCAGATGGCCTCAGTTCCTCTTCACATGGATCTCTTCATAGGGCTGCTTGAGCATCCTGACAACATGGTGGCTGGTTTCCTTCAGAGCAGGTAATCCAAGAGAGAGCAAGATGAAAGCTGTAAAGTCTTTTATGACTCAGCCTTGAAGGTCACACACCATCTCTTCTTCAGGATTCTGTTGGCCACACAGGCCAGCCATGATAGAGTGTGGGAGAAGATTATGCAAGGATGTAAATACCAGGAGGTGAGGATCATTTGGGGCCATTTTTGAGGCTGGGTATCACAGTGAATATCTGTTCTTTTTGTCCATGCATCATGCATTTCTCTGTGTGAGAAACACATTTCACATTGCACAACTGGGGATGAACCTTCCTCATCTGTAGGGGAAGCAGATAACCCAAGCATGGCCAATCTGAATACTCTGCTTGCCTAGCCAGAGTGGTCAAACAGGCAAGTGATCAGCTAGCGCCAACCAGAATCTTCCTTAATTTTTGATGTATGGATTCTGAGGGAGAAAGGGTCTCTGTTCCTCTGCTATTTTGAGCTCCAAGAATGATCTAAGCTGGAACTTCTTACTGCCATTTGTTCAGGTCATATTGGAGGAAGCTATCTTTAGTAAGAGAAAATGAGGCCAGCACACAAAGAGAGGCAAAGATGAGCAGAGATGAAAAGAGAAAAGGGAGTCTTAATGAAATAACTTAAGCCCCTTCAATCCAGCAGTGCCTGAAATTTACACTCAGACTTTTCAGTTACGTAAGTGAATAAATTTCCTCTCTTGTTTAGCTAGTTTAAGTTAGATTTCTGCCACCTTCAACCCAAACAGCTCCAACAAATCAGCAGGGTGTACATCTTACTCGTCTTGAATTCCCAACATTGGATTAAATTCCTAGTACTCAATTCAAGTTTGATGAATACATTACTTTATTGTCATATTTTTACATAAAAGCAATCGGATATATACAAACATTGGAGATTTTTTTTAAAAGAATTGGCAGCTTACCAAGAAAGTAATAGTTACAAGTACGCTAAAAACCCTAGAACCTTGAAAAGTTTGGGGATCTGGTAGCCCCCAGAGCCATTATGTTAGTCTGCTGTGCTCAGGGTCAGTTTCCTGCAGTTTTGTGTAATGTGGTTGAGCGAGTGGTTTACCAGGATCCTGAGAGAGGTTGGTCGAGAAGAGGGGACTGCTGGAGATGTGCCCCACCTTACCTCCGCGACTGGGAAATGGAAAAAGGCCCTGCGTGGACCTCTAAGCGCTCGCTTGTACAATACGTGGGTAACATTATGTTGCAGAAATAAAAGTGAGTAGGTGGGTAAAGGACATTCACAGAGGGCTGGTTATGGGCTGGTGGTTTCTGTCCCCTCTGAGAACCGTGCCCCGAGAGAAACTTGCAAAAGAAAGATGCGAGATCAGATTTATAGCTGCAGGTAAAGAGTTCACCAAATAACTGGGCTAGTAATCAGATTATCCCAACTCTTGCCCTGACTCAGGGACTGAATAGAACAGAGAAAAACATGGCTTTACGAAGGGATGTTTTGCTGTGGCTTAGATCAGTAACCTCACATGCGTGAGCGGTTGTTCTCACAGAGGATGATCTAGGGAGATATAGAAGGAAGCAAGTCAAATATGGGAAAGAGAAAAGCAGCTTGTCTGCTGCCTGCCTTTCTCTTCACAGTCGCCTAATACTCAGCAGCTTTGTTGCGTCTAGGAAAACTGTTATACACATCGTCAACTGAGTGACAGGGCTTTATTTTTAATTCATCACAGAAGCCAGGCTGCCCAAATGATGCTTGACAGAAAAATCTCTTGGTCGTAAGGGCCTTTTCTCAAGCCAAGGAAAACCTCAAAATTCCTTAGTTTTCCCCTGGGCTCTTATAGCAAGTCCAGTTTTCTTTAACTCTGTAAACTCCTGTAGCCAGCTCCTGGTCACATACCAACTGCTATTTCTCAGAAAGGAAACTCTGGTATCTACAAACAGCAAGAGCGTGGATTCCGGAGTCAGACTGCCTGTGTTCAAATCACTGCTTCCCCACTTGATCTGTAAGATCTAGCACAAGTCATACGTTGTGCCTCAGTTTCCTTGCCAGTGAAATGGAGTTAATAATCTGTTACTAGTATCTCTTCATAGAGTTGTGGCAAGTATTAAATGAACATGTACATTCATAGAGAATATTCACAGAGAAAGAGAGAGCATGAGTAAGAGCTTAAAACAGTGCCTGACACATAGTGAGCCGTATGCAATTTTTGATATTATCATTTTATAGAAATTTCTATGAATCTTATTTGAATCTTTGTAGGTAGCTTTTTTTTTTCCCATTTGGCCCTCTTTTTTTTACATTAAATACATCTCATAGTAAGTATTTGTGGACCAAATGTCCTTAACTGGCTTAAGACAGTTTGGTGGTACGTGATTGTCAGCCCCTTTTTTTTTTTTTTAATCTTTTTTTTTGAGGAAGATTAGCCCTGAGCTAACATCTGCTGCCAATCCTCCTCTTTTTGCTGAGGAAGATTGGCCCTTAGCTTACATCATGTCCATCTTCCTCTACTGTATATGTGGGACACCTACCACAGCATGGCGTGCCAAGCAGTGCCATGTCTGCACCCAGGATCCGAACTGGTGAACCCCAGGCCGCTGGAGTGGAACGTGTGAACTTAACCTCTGCACAACTGGGCTGGCACCAATTGTCAGCCTCTTTGTGGGGCCTCTGACAATCTGTGTCCTTAGAGCCTGGGTCTTCTCACCCTTCACAGGGCCCCTGGGTGATGAGGTCCGTGCAAGTCAGTATACGACCGAATTCCACTTGCAAACGCTGATTAGCAATTAGGCACGAGAGCCAGGCAAATCATCCCGGTATGTCCCATGAGCTCACAGCTCCCAACCAGAACCTCGTGTGAAATGTTTGCTTAAGCCAGATACCACAATGTCCTAGAGCAGGATCCAGCCACACTCGACATCGGATCAGGTGACAAAATCCTGCATGAAGCGGCAGGCACAGGACTAAACAAACACCAGGCCTAGAGCAGCATCCGGGCTCACCCAAACCTTATGCTCCATTCATTTGAGGGTGAGATGCCCGTGTGGTACACATACCTCAGAAACAATGCATTTCACCAATAAAAAGTTATTTCTAACATCTCTTATGCTAAAGAATAAATCCTCTCATGTAAATGCAGAAACGAATATTTGCAGGAGCTGCCACAGATTCCAAGTCCAAAGTTCTGATTAGTGCTTTCAGTGTTCACAAACTGCCCTCTGGAGTGTGCGTTCCCCATCAGAGCACTGCAAAGGGTTCATTAACTACTCCTAGGGTGAATAGTAAAAACCAACATTTTTTTTTTCTAGGAAGATTGGCCCTGAGTTAACATCTGTTGCCAATCTTCCTCTTTTTTTCTCCCCAAAGCCCCAGTACATAGTTGTATATCCTAGTTGTACGTCCTTCTAGTTCTTCTATGTGGGATGCTGCCACAGCATGGCTTGATGAGCCCTGTGTAGATCTGTGCCCAGGATCTGAACTGGCAAACCCTGGGCTGCCAAAGTGGAGTGTAGGAACTAAACCACTATGCCACCAGGCCAGCCCCTAAAACTAACTTTGAAAGCACACACATAAATCTTACTGTCTAAACTGAAGTATTTAAATCATGACAATAATCGCCTAATGTTGCGAAACCCTCAGACTGTAACTGATTTTTTTGTTTAGGTGACAGCCTACGTATCGACTCTGATTTTTTAAGATATTCATAGATTCCTCATTAAAAATGAATAATTAAAATAACATTAGCTGATAAAATGCTCTCTTTGTAAGGAAACTTTACAGCTCTTGATTTTGTAATCAATGAAAAATGTGTTTTCAGATGCATGGGGGGGTTGGAAGTGATTCTACATGTGACTTAGGCACATCAGAGGTGACACTGACTTGAGCCCTTTAATACCATGATTATCAGTGGGAAACGGTCCTCAAAGAAATAGATTTTTGATGACACAAATGGAATTTTGGAACTTCAATATCAATGTATCGACACAGAAGATCTTTTCAACTTTCGCTGTCTAGAGAAGACAATTTTGGTTTATGATACAAAAGCTGTGAAGCCGAAAGGGTAGGACAGAGTTAATTGACATGTTTATTTAGGACACACCTCACCCCCTTGCTTTTGAAATGGAGCTAAAAGTAGGTCACAGTAGGCAAAATATTCAAAGAAAATATATTTATTTTTAGTGTCCTTGATGGTACATAAGTTTGGCTCTAGTTAATTGCACAGAGGGCAGCAGGAGGGCACAGATTTTCTGCAGGATAAGGGAGAGAAGGCAGAAGGGAGGAAAGCTCAAGAAGGGTAATTGAGGAAGACAGGCTTTGTCTAGTTTGAAGTGGATTGTGTATGGCTAAAAACCTGAACCGAAGTTTTTTGCTTTTGTTTTTTGTGGTTGCATTGTCGGGGGAAATGAAGGAACCCTATGATTAGTGAGACACAGCAATTCAATGGGGTGTAAACATGAAACCCTTTAACTGCTCCCAGACTCCTCTGGTAGAATCCTGCTTTACTCTGGGCACTGGGCTCCCTTAGCTTAATGATGTCTCCATCCAGTTCCATAACTTCCCAGCCCCATTGCCAATGCTCAGACCTATTCATTTTTAAACTTCAATCTCAAAAACAAAACAACACAGAATTTCGCAGTCAGTCTAGTGGGAGTGGGAGATGTGTCTACTCTCGCACACCTGTCTTCTCCCACTTTCCCAGACAGGACCACCCTAGGTTTGGAGTATGGAATGAGAGGCAGGATCTCCTTACTTGACTCCTTTGGACGGGAGGCAGTGGGTGCTGCCACCGAGCTTGCTGCTGCCTCTCTAACACCAGCAAATTTTCTTCCCCCTCGATGGCTGCCCCTGTTGACTCTCCCTGGGTCACATGTCCTGGTACACAGTCCCTAGACATGGGGTACGGCTCAGGCTCAGTCTCTTCTTCTCTCTCTCAGTCCAGGTCTCCCCCTAACCAAATGGTCCTCTCGTCCAACGCTCTCTTGGATGCGGTTCTGGCAAGACGGCTCAAGCTCAGCTACTTTGTCTATTCCACTTACAGGAAACTCTATCCTTGCAGTGCAGACGATGGAGATGCAGCCTGGAGCCTCATGACGAGTGAACTGGAGCGCTCTGTAGGAGACAAGGGGAACAAGAGAAAACAACCTATCATTAACTCAAAAGGAACGCACCATTCCTGGAAGTAATACAGTTCCAGGCTGAGGCATGGAGTGGACAGGACAAGCTCCCAATCTACCTCCTAATTCCAAACATTCATTTAGTGCTCAGTACACAGACAGAGAACACTCAGATGCTTCAACTGATAAGCAAGATACTGCATTTGATTTTTGCCAATAGGCAGGGAAGGGAGAACAGTTCTACTTAAGGCACACACCTCCTCTTTCACACTTGAGGCAGAGACTGTCATGTCCAGAGCTCCCCACATCTGTCCAGTGCTCTGAATCTTTCCCTGATATTGCTCTGACCTGATATAATGCTCCTGAAGAAACATCTTTCTCACTGAGAATGATCAATCTCAGTGTCTTCTTCCTGAGGCCTGATCCAAACAACTCCTTTGTGTACTCACTCACTAAACTTAATCGGTCAGCTCCTTCCTCCCAGCTCCCATATTTTCTGTAGCCCTTTGAAAGTCAAGGAACAACTCTGGAACTAAAATCAACAGATTATTTTTTTAAACTTTTTATTATGGAAATTTTCAACACTAACAAAAGTAGAAAGAATAGTATGATAAACTGGTATGTGCTCACCACCCAGCTCAACAATTATCAACTCTTGACCAGTCTATCTCCCCACCTACTCTCCCTTCTTCCTGTTCCATGCGTCTAAATATAAGAACTCTTTTTGTTGTTTTACACATAACTGCAATACCGTCAACACACCTAAAAAATAAACAGCAATTCTTAATTATCATTAAATATCCAGTCCGTATTCAAATTTCTACAATGGTTTCATAAATTGGGAATGCTAACAAAGTTTATCTGTTGTATTTGATTGAAACACTTCTTGCACGGATCAGATTACACCAGGTTATGCTGTGGTAGCCGACAACTCCAAAATCACAGTGGCTTACAACAACTCAGGTTTATTTTCTGTTCACGTGAATTTCCATCATGAGTCAGCTCTGCATCCTCTTCGCTCCTGGCCACGGGCTGAAGAAACAGTCCCTATTTGGGATACACCCACTTCCTGGCAGATGGAAATGAGGAATGGTTGAAATACAATGACTTTTAAAACTTCTGCTCAAAAGTAGCAACCATCACATCTCCTCACATTTCATTGGTCAAAGAAAATCTCAGGGCCAAAGATGCTGTCAGTGGGGAGAAGAGCAGTATAATTCTCCCATAGGAGTGGGCAGCAAATATTGGGAAGAATAGAACTATCTTTCTTTGTAAGTCTTTTTTAGGTTCTCCTCCTCATCTTTGTTTTCTTTTCAATTTACTATTTGAAGAAATTGGGTCATTTGTGCTGCAGAATTTCCTATATTCTCAATTTTGTTAATCGCATCCCTGTGGTACACTTGTTTGACATATTTCTCTGTCATCTCTATTTCTTCTAAACCTGTAGTTAAATATACAGGCATTATCAGATTCAAGTTCAAATTTTTGGCAAGGATGCTTCCTAGGTGGTCACGTGTGTTACGTTAGTTATCTCTTGCTGTGTAACAAATCATCCCAAACCTTGGTGGCTTGAAACAATAATAATCATATATTATCTCATGGTTTTTGTGGATCAGGGATTCAGACAGGGCACAGGGGGATGGCTTATCCCTGCTTTATGATTTCTCGGGTCTAGCTCGAGAACTCAAAGTCTGGAGGACTGAAATCATCGGAAGGCCTGACTGAGGCTGAAGGTTCTTTGTCCAAGGTGGCTCACTCACTTGGATAGCAAGCTGGTGTTGCGGAATTGGTTCTTTTCTATGTGAGCCTGTCCACAGGGCTGCTTGAGCATCCTCACAACATGGTGGCTGACTTCCCCCAGAGTGATGGATCCAAAGACCAATGCTGAAGCAGCAATGTCTTTTATGACCTAGCTTGTGAACTCATACACTGACACTTCCATTGGTCACAAAATCAGCCCGTATTCAATGTAGGAAGTCTATACAAAGGCATGAATACCAAGAGAGGAGGTTCATTCGGAGGCATCTGGGAGGCTGACTATTATACGTATGAAGTGGTTTTGATGTTAAAAAAGACAAGTAGGGACAATCTATATCATGTTGTGTAGGACAATGGCTTCTAGCATTTGAGATGCCATGGTCCAGTACAGCTTCAGGGGGAAAAAAATAGGGCCTAAATGGAACTACTAGATCTTTATTTTGCCACGTAAAGTCACTCAAAAAGACTGACCTATTAATTCTACCATCATTATTTTTTCATTTTTTTTAAAAAACCCTTTTTCATATAGAAGTACATTATCTCAGAATGAAGAATTATCATTTTAGATGTGGGGCAAGGAGAATTCTCCTAAACTGCTAGTGGGAACATACATTGGGAATCCACTTGGAAAACCTTTTATAGTCAAGTTGAGAATTGACTCACTCTGTCACCCAGCAAGTCCACTCCTAGGTATACATCCTAAAGAAATGTACACACACACACACACCAGGAATCGTGTACAAGAATGTTCATAGCACTGGGGGCTGGCCCCATGGCCGAGTGGTTAAGTTCGTGTGCTCCGCTGCGGCGGCCCAGTGTTTCGCTGGTTCGAATCCTGTGCGCAGACATGGCACTGCTCATCAAGCCATACTGAGGCAGCATCCCACATGGCTCAACTAGAAGGACTCACAACTAAGAATATACAACTATGGGGGCTGGCCCCGTGGCCGAGCGGTTAAGTTCGCGCGCTCCACTGTAGGCGACCCAGTGTTTCGTTGGTTCGAATCCTGGGCGCGGACATGGCACTGCTCATCAAGCCACGCTGAGGCAGCGTCCCACATGCCACAATTAGAAGGACCCACAACGAAGAATATACAACTATGTACCGGGGGGCTTTGGGGAGAAAAAGGAAAAAAAATAAAATCTTTAAAAAAAAAAAAAAAGAATATACAACTATGTACCGGGGGGCTTTGGGGAGAAAAAGAAAAAAATAGAATCTTTATAAAAAATGAACATTCATAGCACCATGTTAACAGTACTCCTGAACTGGAAACAAACCAAATGCCCATAGATAGACAAAATGATGTATATTCATACTGTGTGATTCCATTTATATAAAATCCCCAAACAAACAATACTAAAGTATAGTGCTCTGGGATGCATGCTCTGATGAAAAAAGTTTAAAAAAAAGAGCAACAGTGTGATTAGTATAAAGGTCAAGTTGTAGTTACCTTTGGGGAGAGGGAGCATTTCTGATTTTGAGGAAACACAAGGTGGAGACTGCTGGGAGACCGGCAATGTTTATTTATTGACCTTAGTGATAGTTACACAGATATTGTCTTGATAACTCATTAAGCTGCACATCTTATGTTTTTTCTGTGTGCTATATTTTACCATAAAAAGGGGTGTTTAAAAAGGAAAGAAAATTAGTCTTTTTTTAATTAAAAATTTTAGCTTTAGGGGAAACTTTTTTAAAAGAGACCATCTGTTCTTTTTCAGCTCCATCATCCCTTTCCCACCCCTTTCTCCATACGGGGTGTCAGCAGGATCTCTGCTAGTTCCAGCACTGGCAGCCTCACACTAGAGACTTGCACATGTCCCTGACTCAGTGGAGCAGGAATAGATGTGGTTATATACACACACGTGCACACACACACTCATGGGGCGTCCTTCCCTGTGCTTCAGGAAGAGGATGCGCCTTTGGTCCTCTTTCTAGGTTGGCAAGAAGAGGGAATAGCCTCTCCTCAAGAACTCTGCAGCCCTGCCAAAAGGTCCCCTACTTCTTACTCCCTGGCCTTCTAGGCAGGAATGATGATAGACTTGCTGGTTCTTCTGACAGGCCCTGTCAGAAAGCCCTGCTGGCAGCCCCAGTGCCTGGCAGTGCCCTGGACTAAGAGTGTGTGGTGCTTAGCGCTGTAGTTCTCAGCAGTGGACCTGCATAGTGCACTTTGGTACAGGCACCTTACAGCGTCCTGGTACACCACTGTTGATGGAGCATCTATTACATGCCAGGGATTTTGCAAGTTGTTCTCTATTGTGCAATGCTTTATAATTTACAATATTTTATTTCATTCTCATAACAATCCTTTGAAATAGTTGGGAGATATCTAATTATTTCCATTTTTCAAAAAGGCCATTGAGCCTCCAAAGGCTTGAGTATCTTAGCTAAAATCACTGTAAAGGGCTAGCCTTACCTCTGAATACTTCCCATACCCACAGCCTCTTGACAGAAGAGTAGCCCTGGGTGGTTCCTCAGACAGGATTTATTTGATGGTATCTCCTGACCCACTTCCCACCCCAGTCCACAGCTTTTGCCAGAAATGGTGACCCGACTCAAGGGCAGCCAAGCTATAGGGCAGAGATATATGGGGTGGCCTGGAGAAACAGATCTGCCCAAACAGGTAAGATGGTAATTACATAGATAATTAGATTGTCTCGGAATTGTTTTGTGAAAAATACAAGGAAGCTGTTCTTATAAGAGGAAAAGCTACAAGACACCAGAGATGAGAAAGTTGTGCACAGATGCCATAAGGCAGTAGGAATCATTAAAAACAGGGAGTATGAGTAAGAGTAAGGTAACTGTGAACAGAAAACATATATATTTGAAACAAATAGAAAGTGAGTTATTTAAATGGCATTGGCAGGAGCACCGGAAGGAAAGATTTCAAGGGACTAAGTTCCCATAATGATGGGGACCAGCACTCCTGTTGCTGAGGAGGCTTAGTCCAGGCCCTGTACTTAAGTTCCCTCTCATTTCTTTTTTTAAATTTTGGGCAGATGACCAACCTATGAAGACAATGATAAAGGAAGTCTGAGCCTACAGGCAATGAATATTCTATCTAATTGGATGACAAGAGTGAAGTCTTTTTTCCAAAGGACTGATGGAAAAGTAGCTGAGAGAAAACAAGAAAGTTAGAGAATCAATCCAGGAACTCTAACATCTCATTAATAGGCTAGAGAGATTAAAAAAAAAAAGGGGACTAAATAGAATGAAATAGAATGAAGGAAATTATCAAAGAAATAATGGAATAAAAATCCCCACAACTAGATGATGTGAATTTTCAGAGGATAAGGTCCCACTGAATGCTTAGTGAAACAAATGAGACTGGAAAAGAAACAAAAAGCCATGGCATATCTTCACATAATTCCAGAACACCAGGGAAAAAGAGAAGACTCTAAAAGCTTCAAGAAAGAAAAACAGGTGACACACAAAGGAATAGGTAGGAGAAAGACACTAGACTTTATTTTTTCATTTTTTTTAAAGATTGGCACCTGAGCTAACAACTGTTGCCAATCTTCTTCGTTGTTTTTATTCTTCTCCCCAAAGCCCCCCAGTACATAGTTGCATATTCTAGTTGTGAATGCCTTTGGTTGTGCTATGTGGGACACTGCCTCAACGTGGCCTGATGAGTGGTGCCATGGCCGCACCCAGGATCCGAACTGGCGAAACGCTGGGCCGCTGAAGCAGAGTATGCAACCTTAACCACTCGGCCATGAGGCTGGCCTCCACACTAGACTTCTTAACAGCAACACTGGATGCCAGAAGACAGTTTTGAAAAAAACCAATGTTTATCAACTAATACCCAGCTAAACTGTCAATCAAGCTTGAAGGAGGAATAAAAATATCTTCAGTCAGTCAAGGCCCTGAAAGATTTATCTTCCAGGTGCCCTTTCTCTGGAAGCCACTAAAGTTTGGGTTCCAGCAAAATGAGTGAGTAAACCAAGAAAAAAGCAAAGAACAAGGAAAATAGGAAAGCCACAAAGAGAACCCCCAGGCAGTGCAGGAAACCTAGAGAGCAATCACTCTTCGTTGAAGCAAGATAATGACAGGCTTGGAGAGAGTAGTCTCCAGGAAAAAGGATGATTCATACAGGTGAGGATTTGGCAAATTTTTTTTTTTTAAGATTTTATTTTTCCCTTTGCTCTCAAAGCCCCCTAGTACATAGTTGTGTATTTTTTAGTTGTGGATCCCTCTAGTTGTGGGACGCTGCCTCAGCATGGCTTGACGAGCGGTGCCATGTCCACACCCAGGATTCGAACTGGTGAAACTGTGGGCCATCAAAGCAGAGCACGCGAACTTAACCACTCGGGAATGGTGCTGGCCCCAGGATTTGGCAAAATTTATATCTTTATGATAATGAGTCTCATTGATCCATCCATATGTACTTCATTGTTTTAATTACTGTAACTTCATAGTGTGTTTTGATATTTAGTAAGGGAGGAACATCCTCATTTTTCTTCCCTTTTAAAGTTTGCTCTTTTGGAACAGCTCAAAACAACTTAAGTTGCAAAACAAAAATCCACTTTTGAGACCATAAAAAATGCTATTGGGATTTTGGTTTTAAATTCTTCATGGCTGTATAGCAGGGTTAATTTTTATCTGGTATGTACTGCTTGGCTCTTCTGCTTGTTTATAATTAGCATCCATTTTCATTGCTTGATATCTGCGACATACCAATTTTAAATATTTTTAAAGCCCTGTGGCAGAGAAAGCTAGCTGGGCATATTGTTGCCCAACTTTACTACATTTCCCAGCACTCTTTGCAGCTCTCTTGAAATGTGAGCGGAAGCAATGAATGCCACTTCCAGGTCTGGCCAATAAAAAGTTCCAGGCTCATCTCTTCGTCTTCTTTCCTCCTTCCCTATTGCTTAGAATGGTGATGGTGACAACGAAAGCCACTGGAATTTCATAAAGATGGTAGAGACACTACAATCCTGGATCCTTGAAGTTCTATGTGGATAAGAGCTGCGTGGACAAACAGCTCCCATCCCTCCAGCCCCACTGCTACTGAAGGGAAATCTGCTTTGAACTATTAGAGAAGAGAGAAATAAACTTATGGTCTTTATGAGAAATTTTCAGCTGTATTTATTACTGTAGCTACCCTAACCAATATAATGACTAAATGAATGTTACACTTTTGAAGGGCAATATGATAGTGCCTATCAAAATCGTAAAAGCAGAAATGTTTTGATATAACAATTCCTTTTATGAGAATGTATCATACAGAAATAAATAAGCAGATAAAGTTATATGCGCCAGAATGTCTGCTGCAACATTATTCATAGTAACAAAAAACTGTAGATAATCCATATGTACATCTTTAGGAAAATAGTAAATAAATTATAAGTATCAAATGAAATACTATGTAGCTATTAAAAAGAACAAGCTATGTGTTATGAGAAGAAACGATGTCCCTAATAAATTATTTAATGAATAAAAATTTGCAAAATAATATACACAGTATTTTCTAAAAGTTTGGTAAGACAACGATAAATACATAGGACACATATATACATTTATATTTAAATTCATACGTACATCATATATATATTTGTATGTGCATAGAAAAAGGTTTAGAAAGTTACGTACAGGGCTGGCCTGGTGGTGTAGCAGTTAAGTTCGCACATTCTGCTTTGGCGGCCCAGGGTTTGCCGGTTCAGATCCTGGGTGTGGACATAGGTACTGCTTGTCAAGCCATGCTGTGGCAGGCCTCCCACATATAAAGTAGAGGAAGATGGGCATGGATGTTAGCTCAGGGCCAGTCTTCCTCAGGAAAAAAGAGGAAGATTGGCAGCTGATGTTAGCTCAGGGCTAATCTTCTTCAAAACAAACAAACAAAAAAGTTACATACCAATATGTTAACAGTTATTACCTTTATTTTTATTTTATTTTTTTGGTGAAGAAGATTGTCCCTGAGCTAATATCTGTGCCAATCTTCCTCTATTTTGTATGTGGCACACTGCCAGAGTATGACCTGGTGAGTGATGTGTAGGTCCATGCCTGGGATCTGAACCTGCAAACCCTGGACCACTGAAACAGAGCATGTGGACTTAACCACCATGCCACTGGGCCAGCCCCAGTGATTACCTTTAAAGAATAGGAGCACTGTGGTGGTTTTAAGAAAATGTTCAAAGTATTTCAGTACTCCTCTCTTCAAAAGGTGGGGCCCCGTTTCTCTCCCCTTGAATGTGGTTTGGATTTAGTCTGTGTGTGATTCCCAAGATTAGGTTCTAAAAGACATTCGGCTTCCTCCTTGCTCTGTCTTTTGGATCCCTCACCCAGGGCACAGCTTGCTTCCACCTTGTGAAAACACCCAGCAGCCCTATGGTGAGGTCTGTGTGGTGAAGAACTGAGGCCTCCTGCCAACAACCAGCACTAACTTGCCAGGTATGTGAGTGGATGCTGCCTTGGTAGTGGATCCTTCAGCCCCTGTCAAGCCTTCAGATGAAATAATCCCTGCTGGCACCAAGACCGCAGCTTGTGAGAGACTCTGAGCCAAGAACCACCCAGCTAAGCCACTCTGGATTTCTTTCTTTCTTTCTTTCTTTCTTTCTTTCTTTCTTTCTTCCTTCCTTCCTTCCTTCCTTCCTTCCTTCCTTCCTTCCTTCTTCTTTTCTTTCTTTCTTTCTTTCTTTTTGAGGAAGATTAGCCCTGAGCTAGCATCTGCTGCCAATCCTCCTCTTTTTGCTGAGGAAGACTGGCCCTGAGCTAACATCCGTGCCCATCTTCCTCTACTTTTTTTATATGTGGGACGCCTGCCACAGCATGGCTTGACAAGTGGTGCCATGTCCACACCCAGGATCCGAACCAGTGAACCCTGGTCCGCCAAAGCGAAACGTGCAAACTTAACCGCTGCGCCACTGGGCTGGCCCAACCACTCTGGATTTCTGACCCACACAAGTTGTATGAGATAATCAATGTTTATTGTTTTAAGCCATTAAGTTTTGGGGGTAATTTGTTATGCAGCAATAAATAACTAGAATGAGTATGAAGAGGAGAAGGGTAGGGGAGAAACCTTTAAAAATTTGTTATATTCCTCTTCATTGATCACATTATTATAATTAGCATGTGTGGTTTTTCGTTTTTTGGGGGTTTTTTTGCTGAGAAAGATTGCCCTAACATCCATTGCCAATCCTCCTCTTTTTTTCCTTGAGGAAGATTAGCCCTGAGCTGACATCTGTGCCAATCTTCTTCTACTTTGTATGTGGGATGCCTCCACAGCATGGCTGATGAGTGGAGTAGGTCCATGCCTGGGATCTGAACCTGTGAACCTGGGCCACCAAAGTGGACCACGTGGAACTTTATAAGTATTTGGCCACCAGGCCAGGCCCAGCATGTGTAATTTTTAAATAAAAAAACTTTAAGTTAGGACTGGCCCCGTGGCCGAGTGGTTAAGTTTGAGCGCTCCGCTGCAGGTGGCCCAGTGTTTTGTTGGTTCAAATCCTGGGCACAGACATGGCACTGCTCATCAAACCATGCTGAGGCAGCGTCCCACACGACACAACTAGGAGGACCCACAACGAAGAATGTACAACTATGTACCAGGGAGCTTTGGGGAGAAAAAGGAAAAAATAAAATCTTTAAAAGAAAAATTTTAAGTTAAAAATGACAACTTTTAAGAAAAAGTACTAGCTCATCATTTGCTGGACCTATAAAGAATAATATACCTTTCAAAAAACATGTAGGAAACTCTCAGGGACTAGTGGTGGTAATTGCGTATACAGAGAAACAGGCCAAAAATATATAAAATACTTACTCTCAGTGATATAAAATATAAGATACTGCCAGTCATCAATCATTATTATGTTTTTCTGACCGAATATTACCCAGTCATCCCTGATTTGCAAAGGAGAATACCACAGAAGAGCATTTCTCTCTGTCGTTCAAATGTTCAAAGGACAAAGAAACCCTTTCTGGTTTTTTCCTTAGAGAACCACTACTTAAATTTGCAGTTTTGATTAATGGTAATGCCACTAGTTAAGACACCAGTTAAAGAAGTTAAGTATTTAATATCTGCTTCTTTCTTGTCACCTCCATAGCCTTCCTCTGGGTTGTACCTGTTAGAACGTCAGTATTTGTCTTTAGCTCACATTATTTCTTCTCTTCTACCCAATTTTTTAATCTCTGCACTCCTTGGGCAAACCCAACAAATCAGTCTAGCCAGGTTGCAAAGTAAGAATTTCCTTAAAAAATACCATTGACTTAATGACTTCCTCTGTTCATAGTTACATTTAATTCCTGTTGAGCTAATGGCACCAGGGGACTGATGTCTGCATCCTGTAGCAAATATTCCCATCATTTCTTCCTCTCCACTTAAAAACATTCTTTAGCTCTTACTAAAGTTAAGGGCCCCAGAGTTCTTTACGTGAGTATTGTATGTGCTGTTATACGGATTTTATTCATGTACCAGATTTTTTAAAAAGTGAGTATTAATCTTGCCTGTTATATAAACTAAACGTCTGCAATTTTCCATATGTAACAATACCATCCAGGGAGGAGGGAGTGTAAGAGAAGAAGGGGAAAAGTCATTACAAAGAGAACATTAGGCTAAGACAAAGGAATCTAGACCTAGACTGACTGTCTGAAAAGTTAAAGTAATTGTTCAACTTGAATTACATCATCAACCCAAGTCAGGGTGTTCAGGGCCATTCCAGTCATGGCCATTCCAGCTAACCACCCAAGGAGTATAAAAACTGCTCTCAACCTGTTCTTGTTCGTTTTTAGTATCCGGGCTTCATCAGCGTTCAGACAGAAACTTGACACCTATTTGACTCACTTAAAATATGTTAGTAAGATGATTGTCCCAACCCCCTCCCCTGGTTCCCTTTGCTAACACAGTCAAAGCATCTACTATAACAGTCCCAAAAGAGGATCAAGATCTACCCTGTTTTGACTATGGAAAGCAGGTCTTTTGAGTACTGACTGTTTTATGGTCTCATTTGGATTGTGGTAGGCAAATAAGAGTGAGATAAAGCCCAAATAAACTGGCTCTCAAATTCCCATGCTTGTATGGATTTATTTGGTCCTTTGATGTCTTTTTTGTTTCTCTGTTGGAATGTTTCAAATATGCACTTAAGTCACCCATAGAAAAAGCTGCTAATGTAAATGGACGTGTGTTTAGAATGGGCTGTCATCTTAACCTTCCCAGAGATGCAAAACCCATAAAACACAAAGGGTCAATTGGAATTACCTCTTCGGTTTCTTCTTTTAAATATGAGAGGTTACAGAGTTCAGATTGCCCTTTCCTTCTCCTCTCTCTATTTATTCAGGTGACTTAAATTTGGGCTGTTATAAGGAGGGGTTGACCCTCAACTCTAGGACATTCCTCTTAAAATTGAGTTTTGACTTCCATGCCTTACTGATTATTTTAAGAGTGCTATTTAAGTCTTTGATACTCTATCTTCACAGCGATTGCCATTAAAAAAAAATCTATAGGAATATAGGAGTGTGTAATCTGCTGTATTAGAACTCTTATTGTAAATGGTCTTTTCAAGTTTAAAAAATATTTAGTCATAAAAGTGTTATAAAAGTAATACTAAAGAAAAATTGAGAAGTGGGGGCGGAAAATCATCTGTGATCTATAACTCAAACACAAGCACTGCTACAATAGAACTAATCAGAGGTGGCATGGGGCCTTGACCCATCCAAGCGCCTCCAGGTTGGTATAATGAAGCTAGAAAGCTCTAGAACCAATGTTGCTGTAAAGTGGACGGATTGCCTTTTACATGTAACATCGTATCACAAGTATTTTTAGATACGGTTTTCACAAGAGAGGGAATTCTATTCCTTCAGGTTTATAAATTTTCTTTCAGAGTGTACTTAGAGAAATTAAAATCTAGCTATCTCAATATCTTCAACGTTAGTTGAATATTTAAGGTCTTACCATCAGCTATATAGTAGAAATGAGACACAGTGTAAAAGCTATTTTAAAAGTTTAAAGGGTCATCCTCTCCTTGCTGAAAATTACATCCTCCTAGAAACAGGTCAACGGTACCCAACCATACTCTGCCTGAGGCTTCTAGACAGAATCAGTGTCTCTGGCTTGTCTCAGTACACACTTCACTTCAAAATGTGAATCCCTGTCAGAAGGAGTACATTCAGAGCAGCAATAAAAAATATATACATATTGCTTTTAATGAACTTCGCAAAATTACAAACACTCTTCAGGGATTAAAGGTGAGAATTATGTAAGAGCAAAGAGAGCTCTTTAAAGCAATTGGGCATCACCCTGGGTAATAGGAGCCACTCTGAAGTGATCACTTGAAGGTTTTTGAGGAACAGAAATAGCATAATACTGCCTCTCAATTTGATGGCACTGTCTGTCTGACCCACTTGGCATCCCCAGTATCTCCTTTTCCACGATCTCGTTTTAGTCATTTTTGTTTCTGATCTTGTGGAGTACAGTTTCAGGTCCTTGGTTAGGTTAGTTCAGTTGGTCTCCTCATTATACTAATGAGGCCACAGAAGTATGCACTGTTTGTCTTTGTGGAAAGAAGCATTTCTTAACAATAAACCCTTTTCTCTGTTCTTTATCCTTTGATTCCACCCGAACTCCCAAAGTTGTGAGGTTGTGAGCACTGAGCATGCTATTCTAGGAGGCTTGGGGAAATAATGGAAAAAGCAGAGATTTTGGAATTAGATGAAACTGAAATCAAATCTACATATTAGATGGGACTCTTGGACAAATTGCTTGACTTGTCTAAGCCTCAGATTTCTCATCTGAAAATTAAAGTGAAAAAATATCCAATTTGTTATGAGAACTGGAGACTCTAAGTCATCTGACACGCGGCTGGTAGATAACAGGCACTCAGTAACACTGTTTCTTGAAAGTCATTAGTGTGATCTGCCATCTCTTTCTGGTGCCCCTCTTCCCAGCACATGGCAGGATTGCACTTCATGGCCCACTTTTGGTCGAGTGGCGCCGAGGGACTGGTTCTAGCTAATGAATTGTGAGCAAAAATGACACATATTTGAAACTGCCAATGCAAGGCCCTTTCCTTTTGACATAGTGACTGGCAACATTGAAAATGGTGGCTGCTCTGGCAGCTTGGGTTCAAGGCTACAATCAGGAGAGTATCCCTTCTGACCCACGAAGGGTGAAGAGAATGAACAAGAAACAAATTTTGATATTTTTAGCCACTGACATTTTAGTGTTGTTACTGCAGCATAACCCAACCTACCCTGTTGTTTTCCTCTACTTGAACAACAAAGCATAAAAATGGAAAGAAGAGGACCAGAATTTAATTAGTAGATTGAAGAGATGTCTGATAGTTTCTTTGATTTCGCCCTAGTCAACATGATGAAGTTATATTTCCAGACTGAAGCCAGAAATAGCTTTCCCGATCGTGGGGATGAATCCATGCTTCAGTCCAAGTAAAGGAGCTTGGGGAAGCAGAGACATGAGAGCAAGCTATTTATGGTGTCATATATTCACCCTTGGGAAAATCTTGAGAGATCTCCTAGGGCTTTTATGCATTTCAGATTTGCTCTTGGGTGAATCAACAACATTCTGTTTTCCCTACCTCCATGCTGCTCTTGCTTACAAAGCATTAACAGGTTCTTGATTTCCAAAAGAACTAATCTACTATATTCATAAATAAAAATAAAACAAGCATCTCTTGAAAATGAACATTTCTTTCCACCAAATAAAATAAACGTTGATCAAAATATTTAAATGTCCTATTCCCTTCCCCCTCAAAGTTCACTCAATTTATCAATAAAATCATCTCCTTAGAGGGTTAGTTGAATATAACCTAGCAGCAATAAAAAAACTACAATACAGTGTCAAATTCTATTTGAACAAATGTTATTACAGCCAGTGTCTCTGAACAATGAGACTGTTTACCAGCCCTAGTTGATAATGCACTATTTACTACAACCAAATTCTAGAACAATAGCTGTGAACGCTTCTTAGTGCTCACTGCAATGACAGCTGACTTGTAATTAGGATACTTTATAGCAAGATAAAATGTAACCTTTACTATGGTGTTATTATTGGCAGGCAGTTCACTGAGTGCTTCGATCAGGATTGCATTCAGCTGTATATAACAGAAACCACACCACGGTGGCTCAGCCAAATGGAGTTCATTTTTCTCGTGTAACAAGAAGTTCGGAGGTAGGTAGAGTCAACTCCTGGTACAGCTGCGTGAGAGAGTCATCAAGAACCCAGGTTCCTCCTAGCTTCCTGATCTACCATCCCTAGCATGTGGCTTTTGTTCTCTTAGTTGCGAGATGGCTGCTTTTCTTCCAGGTATCCCCATTCTATACAGAAAGAAAAAGGAAGGGCAAAGGGCAGAACACACATGCTGGCTCTGTCTCTTTTTTTATCAGAAACTGTTGCTTCCTGGAAGTCCCTCCCTATAGAACGGAATCAGATGGTCACCATAGCTGTAAGGGAATCTGTGGAGGGAGTATGTTATCTCGGCACATTGCCACCCCAAACAAAATGGATTTCTGTTAATAAAAAAGAAAGCTAGAGGGGCCGGCTGGTGGCACAGCGGTTAAGTTTGCACGCTCCACTTCGGCGGCTCCGGGGTTCACTGGTTCTGATCCAGGGTGCAGACATGGCACCACTTGGCAAGCCATGCTGTGGTTGGCATCCCACATATAAAGTAGAGGAAGATGGGCATGGATGTTAGCTCAGGGCCAGTCTTCCTCAGCAAAAAGAGGAGGACTGGCAGCAGATGTTAGCTCATGGCTAATCTCCCTCAAAAAATAAAAAGAAAGAAAGGTAGAATGGGTCTTGGGTAGACAACTAGCAATATCCTCCATTAAGCCTTAAGGGCATTATCCCAGATCTTTGCAAGAAAACAGTGAAGTAGCTATTATTTCCCCATTTTATACCTTAGGAAACCTAGGCACAGAGGGCTGAAATAACTTACCAAGGTTACACAGATGCTAGGTGGAGAAACTGGAATATGAAGCTAGGAACCCTTTGGAACATGCTTCTCAAGTAATCACAAAAGGCAAAAATGGCCAGCTGATCAAGTTTGGAGCTTGGTTCTCCTGTAACTCCTCTAACTGCTTAATCAGTCACACAGAGAGCCAACCCAGGGCATGGCCAAGGTCTCTTGGGCAATCTGCCAGGAGGTCCCTACGGGAGGCAGTTATGCTGTCATACTTTCCCAGCTATAACCACATACTCTCAGACTCCAAATAGTCTTGAAGCAGCTGTGACAAGCATCTGCATGAGCTTGCTAATGAGGCAGAGTTCATGAGTCCAGGAGCTTGGCACATCACGGTTCTGGGAAGCAACCTGGGTTGGGGGAGGGGTGAATCCAAGGTGTGGCCTTTCTGCCCTCTGGGTTTAGGGAGCTTTATCTCAGGCATGGGATAAGGCACTTCAGGCTCAGGGAGAGGACAAATCATTTTGAGGCTATAAATATTTACCAAAATTCAAATAGTCATTAAAATGCTGGGGGTTTTTTGTACTTACCATCTTATCTTTATTCATTACTTTAGTTAACTCTAACAGTTCCTGGCCTGTAGTAAATTAAATGAAGTATAGCAACAAGAAGAAAGGCTTAGCTCAGAACGGGAGAGCAGAGGCACTGGGAGCCAGCCAGCATTCTCAGGTTGTAAAATAAAATCTCCAGACCAATCGGACACTGGCCTCGAGCCATGGCAGTGATTAATGCCCGAGTTGTAAAAAGCGCTATGGTGGGAATGGTTAGCCAGGTTGTACTGTGTACGTGCGTGTGCGTGTGTGTGTGCACGCTGTTTTTTTTCTTCAAAGCAGCTTAACCTGAAACACATAATTTTCAGTTGGTTTAGAATCTACAAATAAAATACTCATTTACTTTTCTTTTTTAATTAAGAATTTAAGCAACTTTATAGAAGAAAAGAAGCCTAAGAAACATTAGCTCTAAATTAGCTACTTCATGCCAAGTCTCCCTAATCTTTAATATACTTCTGTGCATTTTTACACAGTTGTAATTATTGCAGTAGACATACAATTCTGAGTTCTACCTTTTTCACTTAAATTTATTTCGTATGAACATTTTCATACTTATTTGAAATATATGGGGTTTTTTTTTAAGCTTAAGAGTATTTTATTACATGGATAAGCCATGGTTTGCTTAATCATCTTGCTATTGTTGAGCATATGGGCTATTTTTGTGGTTTTACTGAAATAAATGATGCTACTTCCAACATCTTTGTACAAATTTTCTTTTTTTTTTTTTTTAGGCTTTAGGTTATTTCTTTCGATTATGTTCCCCAAAGTGGAATTATTTAGTCAATGAGTATGAAGAGTTACTCAGCTCTAACTGTGCTCTGACTTACAGTGTTATCAGCAATGTAGAAATATACCTGCTTTTCCACATCACGGGATACGGTGATTATTTGTCTCTTAGCTCCACATCAACCCTTTTATAATCTGCTTCAAAATGCTGGGGCTAGGATCGTGCAAACTATATTTTCCAGGTTTCATTTCTAGCTGGCTTCCTGTTAGATTCTGTCAATGGAAGGTGCCAGCAGAGAATCAGAAGGCATTAGAAGGAAAGATGACAGAGGTCACAACTCTCTTCCTTTCTGTTTCTGGCAGTATCTCTAGGAGAGCCCTCATTGCTGGATGCCCCCTCCCTTGTTCCCGGCATCTTGTTTGGCCCTCCCAGTGACACAGTAAGAAGTGCAATCTTGTTATCGTAGTGCCGCCTCCTCCAGCTACTTTCTGTCTTTCTGTCCTTACTAATCTCAGGGTCACCTACCTTTCCCTTTTTGCCCTCTCAGCTCTCCCAACAACATAATTTCCTATATTAAATACTCTCTCTTTGAAATACCTGGTTTGGTTTCTATTTTACTGATGAGTGTCTGATTTATAAGCCGGGTCTTATAATTCTAATACGTATTTTATGAGGGTAATTTGTGTATGATGGTTCCCCAAAGTCTTATTTTGCATTTTTAAAAATTGTTGGTGGAAATGGATTTTCTTTTTTTTTTTTTTTTTAAAGATTTTATTTTTCCTTTTTCTCCCTAAAGCCCCCCAGTACATAGTTGTGTGTTTTAGTTGTGGGTCCTTCTAGTTGTGGCATGTGGGATGCTGCCTCAGCGTGGCTTGATGAGTGGTGCCATGTCCACACCCAGGATTTGAACCAGCGAAACCCTGGCCATGAAAGCAGAGTGCACAAACCCAACCATTCGGCCATGGGGCAGGCCCCTGGATTTTCCTAAAACTGTAAACATTTTCCCCTTTTGTCATCAACTTAATTGCTCTGCATGACTTTAAGTTTAATGATAAAAATCTCTAGATGATTACATATATGTGCATTATTTCAAAACAATAAATTACTTGTATTAAACAGAAAAAATAAAACTTTGAAGATTTCACTAGCAAATATAATTGATTTGTAGATTTAAATCTGGTCTTAGGATCTTTATTCAATTTCGTTGGCTTATTTTTCCGTTTCAACAAATCCTATAGTGGGTTGAGAGTGGCCCCAAAAAGATATGTCCACATCCAAATACTTGGAACTTGTGAATGTTACCTTATTTGGGAAAAAGGAGTCTTTTGTAGATGTAATTAAATTAAGGATGTTGGTATTAGATCATCTTGGATTATCTGGGTATGTGCCCTAAATCCAAAGACAAGTGTCCTTGTAAGAGAAAGGCAGAGAGAAATTTGAGACAGAAGAGAAGGCGTAGACAGAGCAAGAGAAGGCCATGTGAAGATGGAGGCAGAAACTGGAGTGACTCAGTCATAGCCAAGAAATGCTCAGAGCCGGCAGAGGCTGGAAGAGGTAAGGAAGGATCTCCCGAGAGCCTTCAGAGGGAGAAAAGAGCACAGCCCTGTGGACATCTTTTTTTTTTTTTTTTGAGGAAGATTAGCCCTGAGCTAACTACTGCCAATCCTTCTTTTTGCTGAGGAAGACTGGCCCTGAGCTAACATCTGTGCCCATCTTCCTCTACTTTATATGTGGGACACCTACCACAGCATGGCCAAGTTTGTGGTAATTTGCAGCAGTAGCCACAGGAAACTAATACAAATATTATACAATTTCAATATCTATTGTTAAAAACTATTTTTCTTTATTCCATTTTTAAGATTCAAAGTATTTATACATTAAAAGGGGAAAAGGTCACATAAATGTCCCATTAGGTAATTGGGTTTCAGATGCTTCTTTACCTGTTTCCATCTCTTATTTAGTATTTGTTCCTACCTTTTTTTAGGCAAGATTTATTACAAGTTGTTCTTGTTCTGTTCTTTTCTGTTCCATTTTGATGATGACTCTAATAAACCTTATAATTAGGCCTCTGTGTCATTCATGTTCAAGGAAAAAAAAAAACCTAATAGCTTTTTATTAAGCCAAGACTCTTACAATTAATTTATCTTTGCTTGTGTTTTTTCCTTCCAATCTTTCTTTTTTATTTTGGATCGATTTATCCTGTTCTCTTCCCTTTCTTTTGCTTCTTGTTATAGCTGTGATTTCCAACCTGTTTTTTAAATTGTGGTAAAAAATATATAACTTGTTTTTTAATATCAAAGATCTCCTTGATTACTTTTCCCCATATAGTTCATAATTTGAAGGATTTTTGTCTGTAACCCATATTTGCTCATTTCAGTAGATACTTGTTGGCTTGCTTCTCTCTAATCAGATAGTCATTTGGGAACTTCCCCTTTCCTGGTGTAGCCCACATGCTTCGAGGCAAACTAATCACATCTTCCTCTAACACCAAGAGATGTGACATGAGTGACTTGGGCCCAATCAGCATGTCCCAGGCCCCAGTCCATTATCATTGATTTAGAAGCGGACATTGGACTTCAGCTGGTCCAATAGAGGTGAATTTCAGGATTCTTGCTTAGAAATGTGGGGACAAGAATGTGTGTTCTTTCCTACTGGATGTCGACAAGGATGCACACAGCCCAGCTGCAGTTGCAGCCATGTTCCATTGTTAAGGGGAATCAGCTTTAAGATGAAGGATGAAGCTCACATTTTACAAAGCTAAGCTGAGCAGAGGATGGAAAGAAAATGGATCTTTGATGACCTTGCTGAGCTGCTGGGTCATCCAATTTTGAAGCTGCTCTTCCCGTGGCCTCACCACTTACATGAGCCAGTAGCACTCTACTATTGGTTACGCCTTTTTAAGCTGAGTTTTCTCGGATTCTAGCCTTAACTGGTATATCAAGCAATAACTAATTAGTCATTTTTACTAAGACGTAAATTTGAGTTTTGATCAACAACTATAATACTTGTTACTATTTATTGAGTATCTACTATGTGCCATTG